>NC_092744.1:129899516-130217491 GCF_047496795.1 Chiloscyllium punctatum | reverse complement strand
GCGGACTTGATTAAGTGGATCTGGTAGAAACCAGGCTTTCCAGTGCTTTTCCACAAAGTAGTACAGAATAAAAGTTCTTACACAAGACTGAAGTTCGTAGGATGACGGCTAATGTTATAACATGGGATAACACATACAAATCGGAGAGTAAGGATTAATGGATCTTCATGATCAAGGTCTCTTTGCTGGAATACCACAAATATCAGTCAAATGGCATCAGTTATTTACAATGTAAAAACATTGACGACAGATGCTGGAAACCAGATTCTGGATTAGTGGTGCTGGAAGAGCACAGCAGTTAAGGCAGCATCCAAGGATCAGCAGCTGTTTCTCTTCCTCTATGGGTCAAAAACAAAGGCTCACACTTTTTTTTAGGTTTGACAAAGGGTCAGTTAGACTCGAAACGTCAGCTCTATTCTCTCCTTACAGATGCTTCCAGACCTGCTCAGATTTTCCAGCATTTTCTCTTTTGGTTTCAGATTCCAGAATCCACAGTAATTTGCTTTTTTTCCACCACTAAATAAGGTCATGGCTCATCTCATTGTGGTCCCAGCTACACTTTTATCTCCATGTACTATTATCCCTGATTCACCGTCAATGGACAACCAGACGAAACCAGCCTCAATATAAAATAAAGTTTCATGTATCACGAAGAGAATTCCCACTTGAATGAATTTTCCTAATTTCTATTCTGACTGAGTTTGGATGGTGTTACTGTTTCCTTTTCTAGTCCATCTCCTCCACTGCTCACAACAAATGTTAAATGTAACCAGGTTCGTGATATGGCCAATGATAAAGGTCTCAGACTGGATCAGGTTCAGTGATAGGAACAAGTCAGGCAGATTTCTTTAGTCAGCCACAAGTAACTAATAGGATTAACGGATGCGCATGGTGGATCTGTGGTTAGCACTGCTGCCTCCCGTCACCAAGAAGCTGGGTTAACTACCAACCTTGGGCTATGCTCTGCGTGGAGTTTGAGTATTCTCTATGCAGGTATCTGTGTGGGTTTCCTCACGATACTCCAATTTCTGCCCACAGTCCAAAGATATGCAGCTTAGAGGGGATTGGTCAAGCTAAATTGCCTATAGTGCCCAGGGATGTGTAGGTTAGATAGGTTAGTGATGGAAAATGCAAGGTTACATGGACAGGGAAGGGGGGGAAAGCTCCGGGGGATTGCTGTTCAGAGGGTCAGTGTGGACTTGATGGATGGGATATCCTGCTTCCACGCTGTAGAGATTCTACAAAAATGACAAGAAATTTGGATTATACCCAGTGGGTATATATCTGATCCACTCTCCTCTAGGTCTTGTATGTTTCAATAAGATCACCTCTCATTCCACGAGTAACCTGTTAAAGCCTTCATAATAAGGCCCTCATCCCTGGAATCCATGAAGTGAAACATCTCCGAACTGCTTCCAATGTAATTATATCCTTTCTCAGATCAGGAGACAAAGAAAAACTTAACTCAAACTCAGGTCTTGAGGTTTACGTTTTGTTCTTTCAGCATTGTAGGTCTTTTGAACTCTCTTCCCCGCAGACGAATGGAGGCAGAGATATTGAATATTTTTGAGGCACAGACAGAAGTTTCATACATAACAGTGGAGTCGAGGATTATCGGGGATTGGCAGGAACGTGCAGTGTGGGGGGAAATGTAGACAAATGTACCAAATGACACGGCTCCAGAAAATTCATTAATAAAATGCAAAACGAAATTAAAATGTTGATGAAATTTTAAGGGGGAATCCAAGATGGCCACGATCCGGAAGGTCTGCTTTGCTGGGCTTTGCATCACAGAACAGGCAAAGTGGTACTCTAACCCACTCCATCCCAGCCATTTTCTTAAAATTCAACACTAAAAGAACTATAGAATCTTTATTAATCCCGGTTTATCAAGTGGAAATGACAAAACACGGGAAAGGATCCAGTAAGTCCCAACACACGGTGCAGAAGCATCGAGTATGCCTGAGGCTGTAGCTGTAACCCACTCTGCTCGTTCGATACACCCAGTTACTCACCAGATCTTGGTCACTGAGTTCACCAAGTTCTGTGAAATGATTGAAGACATGATTAAAGAGAAGTTCAGCAGTATGCTACAGCCATTCTCAGCCGCGCTCCAAAAACATGACTTGAAAGCCTTGGAAACAGAATGGATGAGTTTGAGCGCCGAACTGCAGTGGCAGAGACTACAACTGATTTCTCCAAGGAGCGGATGCTCGCCCTTGAAAAACAGGTCTGCACCTGAACGAAACAAGATCACGACCTTGTAAACAGGGGCAGGATGAAAAATGTTCACATCGACGGTCTGCTGGACCAGACGGCAGGTGGTCAGCCAGTGAGGAATTTCGAGAACTGGCTGCAGCGATTCCTTCACTTCGAAGCTGAAGAGGGACGGGTGAAAAGTGAGACAGTTCATCGGGTTATGGCGCGGAGGTCAGCCTCAGCCCAGCGCCCTCGCCCTGTCCTTGAGCGATTACATAGTTATGGGGACAAACAAAGACTGATGGAAACTTCCAGAACACAGGGGAATGATCCGATGGTTTTAATTCACGAGAGCTCCAGGATTATGTTATTTCAGGACATTTCAGCAGCATTGATTCCAGAAAGAAAATCTTTTGATGATATCAAGAGAAGAGTAAGGGAACTCGGGATTCAGTATTTCTTACGGTTCCCAGCGGTGCTCTGTATTGCTTTGAATGGATCCGTGAACCCGTCTGACTCTCCAGAGTAAGCGAAAACTTTGTGGATATTTTAAAGTAGGCTGGATGTTTCGACAGTTATGTTTCTCTCTTCAAGACATTTTCTTGGATTTTTCTGGTAGTAACCAGTGTTTAATTATAGTCGGGGATGGGCAGAGTAGTCACTTTTAACTTCTTCATGAGTATTACTACTCATTTTCTCTTTATTTGCTCAGTGCCCACCGGCAGTTCAAGCTGGAGTTTTGTTGTTAATTGCCCTGGATGCCATATTGGTAATGGGCAGAAGATAAAGTTTTGTGATATGTAAATGTCTCCGGTAGGCAGGGGTGGTGTGGCGGTAAATTACCCTATCAAGTGTCATTGGCACTTTGGTCTTTGTTTAGTTCTTTGTTTTTTTAATGTGTTTAGCTTTGGAAAGTTTTGAGAGCTGGTTATCTGTAGTAGTCGTTTTTTTGTACAGTTTTTAGGCTCTACGAGTCTTTTTTCATTCGATGTGAAACTCGAGAGTTGAAATGTTGCGACAGTGTGTTATAGATAATGATGTGCTTAAATGGCATACCTGGAACATTAAGGGGAGCCATCTGACAGTCAAGAGGAAAAATATACTTTCTAGTCTTAAAAAGGAGAGCGTGAATGTTGTCCTATTGCAAGAGATGCACCTTGATGACAAGGATCATTTGACGTTACAGCAGGGCGGGTTTTATCGGGTTTATTTCTCGTCTTTTAATACTAGGAGCAGGGGAGAAGCCATACTGGACAGGAAGAATCTTCCATTTAAATTATTAGATTGTTTTAGACACTCACAGGAGGATCATAATCCCTAGAGTCTTGAACTATGGGAAATAATACAGTATTTTGAATGTTTATTGCCCCCCCCCCCCCAGCGCACCCTCTTAAAATCCTGGTCATTGCATTTGCCAAATTAAGTTATCTTGCAACGTGGCACATTATTGTAGAAGGAGATTTCAACTGTCTTATGGGCCTCATGATGGGCAGAATGTTCAAACGGCCCCCAAAGTCCCCGTTATAATCTAAGCAATTAGTGGATGTGTGTACAGAACTAGATGTCTGGAGGCAGATCTACCTCACAAGTAGGGATTTTATTTTCTTCTTTAACCCACATAAATACTACACGAGGGTTGATCTCTTCCCCATCCCTGCAACAATCTTAGATTCGGTGGCATCCTGCACAATTGGGAATGTTACCCCAACATACCTGGTCCAGAAGTGAGATAGATGCCACATAATATTATGTTGGATACAGGTGAGGGTCTTATATTTTTGTCAAATCCCACAATTTCAGCAGCTCATGTGATGTAATGTATTAATTCGCTTGTCACCTTTTCGGGCTATAAGATTAATTTTACAACGTTAGAGGCCATGCCTATGGGAGGCCTTAGGGAAATACCTGATGAGGGCAAATCCTGGTTTCCTTTTAAATGATCGTGGTGGGGGGGGGGGAGTCTCTATTTCGGTATATTCATTACATGTGTCTTAGATAATGTATTTAACGTGAACTATGTCCATGTGTTTCACAAAATTAAACAAGACCTTCAAAGACGGGAGGCACTTCCAATATCCTGGCTAGGTCGAATAGTTCTTATTAAAATGAATGTCCCTCCTCATTTATTATACCCTGTGTGAATGTTTCCTTTGGTGTTTCCCAGACAGATATTTAGGAGACATGATGGCTGGTTTAGTTCTTTTATTTGGCACCATAACCAACTCTTTATCAAGCTAAGCAAATTGTAACTACACTCAGATTGTGGGGATTAGATCTCCCAGATTAAAAGCAATCAATGAAGCTCTTTTTATTATACATTAGTGCTCAGCATCAATACGGTTAGATATTGAACCCTCTCAGACAAAGTGAACTCTTTTTCCTAGATTACTTACAGTGTGGAAACAGGCCCTTCAGCCCAACAAGCCCACACCGACCCACCACCCACCCAGGCCCATTCTTCTACATTTACCCCTTCACCTAACACTACGGGCAATTTAGCTTGGCCAATTCACCTGACCTGCATATTCTTTGGTCTATGGGAGGAAACCTATGCAGACACGGAAAGAATGTGCAAACTCCACACAGTCAATCGACTGAGGCAGGAATTGAACCTGGGTCTCTGGCGCTGTGAGGCAGCAGTGCTAACCACTGTGCCACCGTGCCACCCACTGTTGTTCTTCGGTAAAATGATAATATTTATGGAGTATTGTCATAACCCAATAATTATCAATACTGTTAAAGCATGAGTGACAATGTTTCAGATTGAGGGCAATACAACCAAAATCATGTTTCTTACCCCTGTAATTGGTATACCGGGTTGTTATCCGGGGATATTGGATTCCAGGTTAAAACTGTGGGCAGGAAGGGGTGTGGCTTGCTTGAGTGATTTAGAATTAGTAGAATCCCTACAGTGTGGATACAAGCCCTTGGGCCCAGCAAGTCCACTTCGACCTTTTGAAGAGAAACCCACCCAGACCCAATCCCCTACCATCCTATATTTACCCTAACTAATGCCCAAATCTACACATCCCTGAACAGTATGGGTGATTTATCAATGACCAATTCATCTAACATGTGCATCTTTGTACTATGGGAGGAAACCCACACAGACACGGCGAGAATATGTTAACTCCACACAGCCAGTCACCCAAGGCCGGAACCAAAGCTGAGACCCTGGTGCTGTGTGGCAGCAATGCTCACCACTGAGCCACCACGTGTTATTTGATGGAGAAACAATGATGTCATTTGATCAAATAACTCGTACGTATGGACTACCTAGTAGAGACCTCTTCTGTATTTTTTCCAGATCAGAGATTCGATTGAAAAAAACACACTTTTTCCACACTCATACAGATCCGATAAAGGGAAGAGGGCGCTTATTGCTTCGAATACACTCTCTGTCTGTACCCTCTATCATTAGTTGGAGAGTGTCCCCTCAGACGAGACTGTGCAGCTTTATGTTGTCTGCTAGAGAGTTGGGGATTCAGAACACTTCCGAGACATGGGAGGATAGTTGTGAAAATGCTCAAATATAGCCAGGAAGGGATAATAAAAGTATTGAATAATGAGAAGAGCGAAACAGATCCGCAATGATAATGACATCCAATCAAATTCAGAAAGATACCAAACATAACCGGATAAGCTCCTGTATATTGTTGGAATATTCCTGTCTAATGTTCTCAGATTCTGATCCATTGTTGGAATATTTCAGTCTAATGTTCTCTGATTCTGATCCATTGTTGGAATATTTCAGTCTAATGTTCTCTGATTCTGATCTCTCCTCACCCTCTCTCTGGATCTGCTAATCCCTATCAGTGTTGTCAGTGATGCTCCCGCTCATGTTTTGGGTTGACACATTGAACGGAGCCCATTTATCATTAAAAGATGGAAACCTTCCACTGAGATAATTAGAATCCATGGAGATTGGCATTAATCACAGTCACTGAACAAACAGGCCCAGTTAACCAATTCATCGCTTTTCATTTACTGGTTTTGGACAGAATGGATAAGGTTGCTGAGGGATGGACCATAAATCTTTCAATATTTTTAATCTTTTTTCCCCTTGTATATGAGAGTATTAACAGAACACTGCAGCGGTCTATATATGTTCCACTCTGTTTATGAAAATAGGCAGTTATAAAATGACAGATCTGCTGCGTAAAAAAAAACGTCTGGTGGGCAACTTTCTAGATACCTGAAACAAAGTACGGTACTTATTGACCAGTGTGAGGCTACTCCTGGTTTTAATGCCCTGTTTTCAAATCCTTTCATAACCTTGAGACAGAGCATTGCGCCTGCTGCTCAGTAACAGGCCAAAGCAATTCTGTCCCTGTGGGCCCCTTACAGAGGGATAGGAGAAGGCCATTCAGCCCATATTAACCTGTTGCTACTTGAAAAGGTGGAAAGTTGGAATATTGGCACATTTTGCCAACAGAATCAATCAAAACAAAGAGATTTGTCACTGCAGCTGTATGGTGTGTCACTGAGAGGGCACCTGGAGTACATTGTGTTATTTGTGTTTCTGTAACTGAAAAGGAATGGGTCTCCATTCGATACAGTTTACCGGCTGCTCGTAATCCACAGGTTGCTGTGTCTGGGATCTGTTACACAGGGACAGGAGGAGGCCATGCAGCCTCTCGAGTGTGTTTAGAAGAACTGGAGGAGGCCATTAAGCCTCTTGGGTCTATTACAGAGGGACAGCATTTCCAGTGTTATACAGAGGGACAGGATGAGCCTATTCAGTCTCTCGAGCCCGTTATAGAGGCACAGGCAGTGTTTATTTAACTTTCAAGTTTGTTATGCATAAATATTAGTTTTAAATTAATTATGGAATCGGAAATACCTGATGTCAACATTAAAGTTCTAACTTTGAACAAGGCCAATTTTGAAAGTGTTAGGTGAGCCCTGTGAAAGGCTGATTGGAATACCCTATTCACAGGTAAAGGGATGGTTGGTAAATGCAAGACCATCAAAACGTGGTTTCAGAGAGTCCAGAGCAAACGTGTTCCTATTAGTGAGAGGGGCAAGGCTAGATATATTGATGTTATGGTCAAGGTAAGGAAGGAGGCATATGTCAGGTAAACAGAGCTGAGATCAAGTGAATCCCGAGAGGTGTATAAGGGCAGCAAGTGTATCATCAATCGGGAAATCGGGCCAGGAAAATGTGGACAAGAGATTGCTTTAGAAATTGGGTTAATGAGGCATTGAACAAATTCTACAAATCCTTCAATGGCAAAAGATTAACTAGGGAGACAATAGGGCCCCTTAAAGATCAGTAAGGCTACCTATTTATGGAACCACAACAAATTTGAGGGATACTAAACAAGCATTTCTCCTCAGTATTTAATGTGGAGGAGGTTACAAGAGCGAGAGAATGAAGAAATATGCAATGATATCTTGAAAAGTGTCTATATTACAAGGAGGTGTTGGACATTTTAAAACACATAAAGGTGAACTAATCCCTGGGACCTGATCAGTTGTATCCCAGATGTTTGCCGGAAGCTAGGAAATAGATTGCTTATGCATTTTGCTGATATATTTGTAACATTGATTTTCACAGGTGAGGTGTCAAAAGACTGGAGGGCTGCTAACATAGCGCAATTATTTAAGAAAGTAAAGAAAAAACAGGTAACTCTAGATTGGTGAACATGACGTCAACGGTGACTAAATTGTTGGAGGGGATTTCGAGGAAAAAGATCGATATGTATTTGGAAAGACAAGGACTGAAGAGGGCTTTGTACATTGGAGATCACGTCGCACTGACTCGGTGGAATTTTTTGAGGATGTGATGAAGATGATTGATGAAGGCAGGAGAGTGGATGTTGTCTTTATGGAATTCAGTCAGAAAACCAAAATGGTCGACATGGTAGACTGGTTAGCAAGGTTAGACTGGCTGGGATCCAGGGAGAACTCGCCATTTAGGTCCAAACTTTTCTTGAATATTGGAGACAGGGCGTGACAGTGACATTTGTTCATTAAACTTGGAGACCTGTGACCAATGGCGTGCCGCAAAGATCAATAGTGGGTCCACTGCCTTTTGTCACTGATACAAATCATTTACATTTGAGTATATGAAGTATGGTCAGTAAGTTTGTAGATAATACCAGATTTGGTGGTGTCGTCGACAGTGATGAATGATCTCTCAGACTATAATGGGACTTTGTTTAGGTGAACCGAGGAGTGGCAGATAGAGTTTATTTTAGTTAAATGTGAGGTGTAGCATTTTGGCAAGACATATCAAGGCAAGACATGTAGGTAGGGTCCTGTCGAAAGCTGCCAATCAAGGAGAATTCCATAGAAGTTATCGAATCCCTACAGTGAGAAAACAGGCTTTTCGGCCCATCGAGGCCACACCGACCCTCTAAACAGTATCCCACTAGACAAACCCCTACCCTATCCCTCTGAGCCTGCATTTCCCATAGCTAATCCACCTCGCCTGCACATCCCTGGGTACTTTACTCAATTTAGCATGGCCGATCTACCCTTATCTATATATCTTTATACTGTCGGAGGAAAACATAACATCCGGAGGAAATTCATACAGACACGGGGAGAATGTGCAAACTCCACACAGGCTGTCATTCAAGGATGGAATTAAACCCAGATCGCTGCGCTCTGAAGCAGCAATGCTAGTCACTGAGCTACTGTGTCACCTTGTGGTGCAGGTTCTCCGTTCCTTGAAAGTGCTGTCACAGGTAGACAGCGCAGTGAAGAAGGCACTTGGTGATCTTCCCTTTATTGGTCCGTGCTTTGTGTCTAAACATTTTCACGACGCGTTGCATCTGTACAGGACATTGGTTTGGTCACTTTTGTAATATTGCCTTTAATTCCAGTTTCCCTGCTGTCGGAAAGATGTTGTCAAACTTGAAAGGGTACAGAAGAGATTTAAAATAATGTTGCAGGTGTTGGAGGGTTACAGCTACAGGGAGAGTTTGAATAGGCTGGGGCTATTTTCAAATGTTGAGGCTGAGGGTTGATCTTAAAGGGGTTTATAAAATCATGAGGGGAATAGATAAGGTAAACAGTCAAGGTCTTTTCCCAGGATAGGCGAGTCCAACATTAGAAGACAAAGGTTTAAGGTGAGAGGAGAAATATTTTAAAAAGCAACATCAGGGACAACATTTTCACACAGAGACCGCTGTGTGTATGGATTGAACAGACAAAAGAGGTGGTGGAGGCAGGTGCAGTTACACCATTTAAAAGGCATTTGGATGGATACATGAATGAGAAGTGTTGAGAGGGAGATGGGCCAAGTTCTGGCAAGGGGAACGAGATTTATTTAGGATATTTGGTTGGCATAGACGACTGGACTGAAGTTTTCTGTACTGTACATCTCTGAGACTCTATTGCCTTTTGAGTGTATAACACAGGAACAGGAGGAGGCTACTCAGCTTCTGAATTCTGTCAGTCAGATTGTTTGCTCAATTACTGAGAGCAAAATACAAAAATACATCATTCAGATTTTGATGGTGATTTACAGAATCAGGAGAATTGCTTTTAGTCAACTGAAGCTGTAATGAATGTGAAGAGGCTATTCAGTCCCTCAGTTCCATTCCACAGGAGCAGGAGGTGAGCACAGAGCTATTGGAGCCTGTTACACAGGAACAGAAGGAGGACATCCATTTTCACAGACTTGGCATCAGGAAGCATTCATTCAACTGCTTGAGGCTGGGACACAGGAACAGCTGGGAGTCATTCAACTGCTCGAGGCTGGGACACGGGAACAGGAGGGAGTCATTCAAATGCTCGAGACTGGGACACAGGAACAGAAGGGTGTCATTCAACTGCTCGAGGCTGGGACATAGGAACAGGAGGGAGTCACTCAACTGCTTGAGACTGGGACATGGGAACAGGAGGGAGTCACTCAACTGCTCGAGACTGGGACACAGGAACAGGAGCGTGTCATTCAACTGCTTGAGACTGGGACAAAGGAACAGGAGGGTGTCATTCAACTGCTTGAGACTGGGACATGGGAACAGGAGGGAGTCATTCAACTGCTTGAGACTGGGACACAGGAACAGGAGGCGGTCATTCAACTGTTTGAGACTGGACACATGAACAGGAGGGAGTCACTCAACTGCTTGAGACTGGGACACAGGAACAGAAGGTTGTCATTCAACTGCTCGAGACTGGGACACAGGAACAGGAGGGAGTCACTCAACTGCTCGAGACTGGGACACAGGAACAGGAGGGAGTCACTCAACTGCTTGAGACTGGGACACAGGAACGGGAGGGAGTCACTCAACTGCTCGAGACTGGGGCACAGGGACAGGAGGGAGTCACTCAACTGCTTGAGACTGGGACATGGGAACAGGAGGGAGTCACTCAACTGCTTGAGACTAGGACACAGGAACAGGAGAGAGTGACTCAACTGCTTGAGACTCGGACACAGGAACAGAAGGGTGTCATTCAACTGCTTGAGACTGGGACACAGGAACAGGAGGGAGTCATTCAACTGCTTGAGACTGGGACACAGGAACAGGAGGCGGTCATTCAACTGCTTGAGACTGGGACACAGGAACAGGAGGGAGTCATTCAACTGCTCGAGGCTGGGACATAGGAACAGGAGGGAGTCACTCAACTGCTTGAGACTGGGACAGAGAAACAGGAGGAGTCACTCAATTGCTTGAGACTGGGACACAGGAATAGGAGGGTGTCATTCAACTGCTTGAGACTGGGACATGGGAACAGGAGGGAGTCATTCAACTGCTCGAGATTGGGACACAGGAACAGGAGGGAGTCACTCAACTGCTCGAGACTGGGACATGGGAACAGGAGGGAGTCACTCAACTGCTCAAGATTGGGACACAGGAACAGGAGGATGTCATTCAACTGCTTGAGACTGGGACACAGGAACAAGAGGGAGTCATTCAACTACTCGAGATTGGGACACAGGAGCAGGAGGGAGTCACTCAACTGTTTGAGACTGGGACATGGGAACAGGAGGGAGTCATTCAACTGCTTGAGACTGGGACACAGTAACAGGAGGATGTCATTCAACTGCTTGAGACTGGGACACAGGAACAGGAGGGAGTCACTCAACTGCTTGAGACTGGGACATGGGAACAGGAGGGAGTGATTCAGCTGCTTGAGACTGGGACAGAGAAACTGAAGGGAGTCACTCAACTGCTCGAAACTGGGACACAGGAACAGGAGGGAGTCACTTAACTGCTTGAGACTGGGACATGGGAACAGGAGGGAGTCACTCAACTGCTTGAGACTGGGACACGGGAACATGAAAAGGAACAGGAGGTCGTCACTCAACTGCTCGAAACTGGGCCACAGGGATATCTGTAGGCTAGTGAAGCCCCAGGATACTCTTACACAGGAACAGGAGGAGTTGACTCACTTCCCACAAGTATGGGACATTGGGAGAGAAGAGGAGTTTGCTTGGAACAAACATAAATACATGAACAAGTTGCATTAGTGGTCCATTCAATCCTGCCCCAACATTCACTAAGACCACGGTTGATCTGATGGTGATTCCCTCACTCCATTTTACGGAGACTGTACTCTCTGCAGCCTCTGCTCCATTTGTTGGTCATGTTACAGACCCAGATGCTTTAACAACAGTCACCATCACTCATCCAGAGGGTCGGGTCTAAGGATGAGTCAGGATTTGAAGGATCCAATCACAAGAATGAAAACACAAAATAAAGGTATTGCCAGATGTTTAGTTCTCTCACATTCGCAATCAAACTCACATAAACAGCCCATCCATAATACATTCGGGATGGAGCACTGTGTAGATATGGCTAGCGTACTGCTGAATGCAACCCAACAATATCCAGAATGGAACTCTGTGCAGCCCACACCAATACTTGATCTATATTCCTGGGATAAATGTCCAGCGTGGGCAGATGTGCAGACCTCACAGGTTTATTCATATATAAACACAGGTTGTTCCAGTTTTCGGAAACACTGTGTTAGATCAGTGTGGGGAAACTTGCTGGAAGTGACAGGATGTGCAGCTCCCATCCAGTTACAGCACCATATCTCACTGTACCTTGACAAGTTTTGATGCAGATGTGAAAATCATTGCAAGAGAGAGATGTAAATGGAAACAGTTGAAACACCAATAGTTCTGAAAAGGCGAGTATCCCGCAAGTATTTAAAGATGAAATAACTGAGATATTATCCGATGAGGTTCTGTGAATGGTACAAGGAAGTAAGAGGGGGTTAGTGATGTTATAGTGGTTGCACTATAAGCCTCCAAATCATCAATGGTAATTAGAGGAACAAATATGCAGGGAAGCTGGTGAGAGTAGCAGGAGCATTAGGATTGTTATAATAGGTGATTTAAATTTTCCTAACATAGACTGGGACTTCCAGATGGTTAAGAACTTCGATGGAACGTAGTTTCTTAAGTTTGTTCAAGAAAGTTTCCCCAAGCAGTATCTAAAGGGTCCTACACGGGAATGGACACACTCGACCTACTGTTGGGAAATAGGGATGAATAGGTGACGGTGGTAAAGTGGGGGAGATTTTTGGGAAAAGTGACTGGCGTTGTATTAATTTTAAAATAGTTATTGGAGGGACAAAATTGGTCCACAGATTCAAGTTCTAAATTGGGGCAAGGCGTATTTTGTTGGAGTTAGACAGAGGATTGCAGGGGTTAATTGGAGTAGTTTGTTTTCAGGTAAAAGGATATTGGGCACGAGGGAGGGTTGGAAAAGTGAGATAGCTCGAGTTCAAGGTTTATATATTCCTGTGAGGGTGAAGGGAAAGTGAGGGTGGAAGAGAAAACCCTGGATGACAAGAGATATTGAGGCTCTGACCAACAAAAAGGAGGCGTGGTTCAGGTACAGGCAGCTGGGATCAAGGGAATCTCTGGAGGTACACAGGGGATACAGGAGTTTACTGAAGAAGGAAATCAGGAAGGCGAAAAGGGAGTACGAGATAGCCTTGGCTGAGACGATTAGGGTGAACCCAAGTTCACTATAGTAAAGAAAAAGAACAACTAGAGAGAGAATAGGATGCCTAAAAAACCAAAATAGGCACGCATTTGTTAAACTACAAGAGATGGTTGAGGTCCTCAATTTCCCCTCTGTGTTAACCATGAAGAAAGACATGAAGACTTGTCACCTTTGGGAGGTTAAGTGTCATATCTTGGTACTGTCGAAATCACAGTAGAGGTGCTGCTGGACATATTAGAATGCACAAAGTCAGATAAATCTCTTAGTCCTGACCAGATATATCCAAGAGCACTGCAAGAGGTGAGAGAAGACAGGGGCCAAGATCCTGGAAGACTGGGCAGTAACAAATATATAGTGCCCTTCTTCAAGAAGGGCTGCAAATAAATGCCTGGGAAATACAGACCAGTAAGCTTCACATCTGTTTGCGGTAAACTACTTGAGAAGGTTCTGAGATACAAGATATGCATGCATTTGGAAAGACAGTGTTTGACTTGGAGAAGTCAGCATAGCTTTGTGCGTGGCAGATCATGCCTTACAAATTTTATTAGGGTTTTTTAAGGAAGTGACCAGGAAAGTTGTCGAGGGCAGGGCGGTCAACATAATCTATATGGATTTCAGTAAGGCCTTTACTAAGATTCCACATGAAAGGCCGCATCCAGAAGGTTAGATCGCACAGACTCTAAGGTAAGCTGGCAATTTGGCGATGCAATTGGTTTGACATTATAAAGCAAATGGCTATGGTGGAGGTATGCTTGTCGGACTGGAGGCCTGTGACTAGTGGAGTGCCTCAGGGGTCTGTACTGTCTCCATTGCTGTCTGTTATCTAGATCAATGATATAGACGAGAGTGCACAATGCAGGTTAGTAAGTTTGCAGATGGCACTAAAATAGGAGGTATTGTTTACAGTGAGGAACATTATCAGAAATTGCAGCACTACCTTGATCAGCTGCGGAAGTGGGCTGAGAAATAGCAAGTGGAGCTTAATATAGATAAATGCAACATCTTTCATTTTGGAAAGTCAAATTCAGGTGGGAGTTTAATGGTGAATGAGAGGGCCTTAAGGAGTGTAGTGGAACAAAAGGATGTTGGATATCAGGTGCATGGTTGTCTGAATTTGAGTCGCAGATATACAGGACAGTGAAGAAGGTTGTTGGCACACTGGCCTACATCAGTACATTGAGTATAGTAGTTGGGACGTTCTGTTGCCGTTGTACAGGATGTTGGTAAGGCTGCAGTTGGAGTATTGTGTTCAGGTTTGTTCACCTTGCCCTAGAAAGGATATTATTGAACGAGAAAGAATGTACAAGAAATTTACAAAGATGTTTCCTGAGCTAAAGGGTCTGCCTTTTAGGGAGAAGTTGGACAGGTTAGAACATTTTTCTTTACAGCGTAGAAAACTGAGGGGGATTATATAGAAGTGTACCTCTTATCAAATCATGAGAACCATGCATAGGGTGAATATTTCAATTTTTTTTTGCAAGGTTGTGAAGCCAAGGATTAGAGGACATCTGTTAATGTTTGGAGAGGACAAAAATAAAAAGGAACCTGAGGTCAACGTTTTCACACAGACTGTGTTTTGCGTTTGGACTGAGCTGCCAGTGGAAGTGGTTGAGGTGGGTACAATAACAACATTAAAAAGGTATTTGGATAAATACATGGATAGGAAAGGAGCAAGGGCAGGGAATTGGGGTGAGTGTGGAAGCACATTTTGGTCGGCATCTACCAGCTGGACCGAAGGGCCTGTTTCCATGCAGTAGAAACGTATGACTGTAAATATGTGTGTTTCAGGATAGAGACAGAGAGGGACAGACTGAGAAAAAATGTCATGGAAAGATATGTTCACAGGTTTTAGAATGCTGATATGAAGACATTTCGATAGTATCATGCAACACCGGTCAGTATTATGAAGAATTATGAGTGAATGGAATATTGCTGTGAGTTCAAGCAATGGGGAGTTTTGAATGAGCATTTGTTCTGCAACTTTGTAATTGGGAGTGAGGACAGCAGAGTGTTAGGCTCATTGAACTGTATAAAACAGTAATTTGTCTCAGTGTCATTTTCATTGAGTGTGACAGAGGGATTGTCTATACGAAGCTCAGCTAGTTTCCTGGTGCTGTCCTATCGAACTCACCTCATTAAATATCACCCACCCCACCCACCTCTCATTGAATGCCAGCCCGATTCTCCCACCCATCACGATTGGAGGTACTCACAGTCGCCAGGATATCCCTAGATATTCCGTGTTCCCTGTCACTGGTGCCATCTTTAAAAGGCCAAGGGGCACACGGCTGAGCTTTCTCAGTTTGGAACTGCCCTGTACCGTTTACCCCGATCATGGCAGATAGTTTGTTGACGGTGCATGGTTTGCATAGTGGATGGGCT
The DNA here is from genome assembly GCF_047496795.1 of Chiloscyllium punctatum. Taxonomy (NCBI): domain Eukaryota; kingdom Metazoa; phylum Chordata; class Chondrichthyes; order Orectolobiformes; family Hemiscylliidae; genus Chiloscyllium; species Chiloscyllium punctatum. Next base: position 130,201,994 of record NC_092744.1, on the reverse strand, counting down.
AGTGCAGAGCGGGGCCATTGCCTTCCCAGAGGGGGCCATACTACCAGACCCACCGAGCATGGTCTGTGCTCACCACCAAATTCAGTGCAGCATCTGCGGCCTGAAGAAATGTCCAGCAAAACAGGACAAGCATCAATAACCTTCTCCGCTCTGTCAGGGTAATTGGTCTCTCTACTCCATCACACTCACTGTATATCTGTTATAGCACGACCAAAGCTCATGCTCCACCACTCTCACTGCCACATGCAACAGCTTCGCTCACTCTCTCTCTCGCCTTTGAAATACCCCTCACACAGTTAGAGAATATTCTGGAGAACACCGAATATGGAATGTTCCAGATAGTGTTCCAAATAATGCCCAGTTTCAGGAAAATTAGCAGTGCCCCAGTGTGTAACCACAAAAGAGGAAGGAGTAGAGCTGCACGTTTTCCAAATCACACATATTTCAAACCATGTTGAGGCCATTCAGCCCTTCAAATGTGCTCTAGCATTTAATACGTTCCCAGCTGATCTGGTGCTTTTCTCAGATACAGGAATTTTCAGTCATTCAACCCTCTGCGTTCCTGTCACTGTCCAGACGGCACTCAGGCACTTTTACCCCAATTTTCTTCAAGCGCCTGTTTGAGGGCATTTCCGATTGAACGCACTCTCCTAACAGTATATTCCATCAACTGTATACTTTCATGCAACAGTCAGCATGCTTTACACAGACCAAACAAAAATATACTTTCATTTTATGGTTATAGATATCCAATCACACTGTGTAATTCTGGTTATTTCAGTTGACTCACCATAATGATATTAAACCAAAAAACTTCTAAAAACGTCTTGTTATAAAATACAATTTCGAGCAGAGAATGTTTTTACCCTTGCTGGGCCCAAGGGCTTTTTTCCACACTGTAAGGATTCTACTAATTATAAATAACTCAAGTAAGACACACCCCTTGCTGCCCACAGTTTAAACCTGGAATCCATTATCCCAGGATGACAACCCGGTATGCTAATTATAGGGGTAAGAAACATGGTTTTGACTGTATTGCCCTCAATGTGACGAATTGTCATTCATGCTTTAACAGTATTGAAAGTTATTGGGTTATGACAATACTCCATAAATGTTATATCCGTTATCTGAACTGTATCACTTTCCTTGTTATGAGTGTTTCTCTTGCCCTTTGTCTGTGACTGTATTTGTGTGTAACAGTTACACAGTCTCCCACTCAGTTGGCTGGACGGCACGTTTATGATGTAGAGGGAGGCCAACAGCGCAGGTTAAGTTCCTCACACTGACAGAGGTTACCAAGAAGGGGACGCTCTCTCAACCTCACCCCATCACCCGAGATGTGGTGACCCTCAAGATAAACCACCATGAGTGGACTATGTAATGAGAATTCTTTGGGACTGTATTCTATCAATGTTAGCATTTTAATACTTTTAAAAATATCTTTATTGCAAAAGAGAATTTTAATATTATAATAAACCAATAACAACACAACTCAAGTAACTGATCTAAATTCCACCCATGTGCATGTACATACAAAACAAGTTAAAAACACTAAACGGACAGAACAAAAACAAACATTAACAGTAAATAATGAATAAATAATACTGCTCAGTGTAACAAAATGATAGCTCTCGTTCTTCAAGAGCATTAGCTGATATCCCTTTTTTATGTTCATTATTCTTCCTCTTTGGATATAAGATTGATTAGATAATATCGTCAGGGCTGTATAAAAGCCCTTCTGAGAGTGGCAGATAAGCCTGTATCACGGTAATTCAAAAAGGTCTGCCATGGTCTTAGAAAATTTCTGTTTTTGGTGCACCATGCTGGTGAGAAATGCCAAATGGATATTCTCCATGAAGAGCTTACAACGACCCAACAGACCCGGGCGGGGGGTGGGGGAGGAGGTTGGGGGATTTGGGGGGGGGGGGGAGTGATTCAGACATCCAACACAACAGAATGCTTTTCCTAGCACAGAAACTAAGGATATTTTTTCACTTGTGCATCTGTGTAAAGTACCCTGGGCAGGCCCAGGAAAAGAGAAACCAGGTCCATCTCCAATTCAGTCCCCTCGACTCACTCTATCGCACCTGATACAGTGCTCCAATATATATGAAGCCTGCAGCAGGACCACATGCAATGAGTAAGAGTGCCTGTAGTCATTCTGCATTTCGGACATGCTGAAGATAATCCCATTTTGAATTTTGGGAGATAATCTAGGGTCAGATAGCCCATATGAAAAATTTCCAACTGCATGGAAAGGGTCCTATTACAGATGAAATTCTTCGAGCATTTTCACAAATATCCTCCTATGGCTCCGAAGTGCTCTGAACCCCCAACTCTCTCTCGCAGACATCACAAAGCTGCACAGTCTCGTCTGAGGGGACACTCTCCAACTAATTATGAAGGGTGCTGTGGGAGAGTGTATTCTAAGCAATAAGCACCCTCTTCTCTCTACTGGATCTGTAAGAGTCTGGTAAAAGTGTGTTTTTTTAAATCAAATCTCTGATCTGGAAAAGAAAGAGAAGAGGTCTCTACTAGCCAGTCCATACGTACGGATTATTTGATCAAATGACATTATTGTTTCTCCCTCAAAAAGCACGAGGTGCCTCAGTAGTGAGCATTGTTGCCTCACAGCACCAGCGTTCCGAATTTGGTTCCGGCATTGGGTGCCTGGCTGTGTGGAGTTAACATATTCTAGGCCTGTCTGTGTGGGTTTCCTCCCACAGTCCAAAGATGTGTTGATTAGATGAATTGATTACTGATAAATCACCCATAGTATTCAGTGATGAGTAGGTTGGGTCATTAGTCAGGGGAAATATAGGATGGTACGGAATGGGTCTGGGTGGGCTACTCTTCAAAGGGCCAAAGTGGACTTGCTGGGCCCAAGGGCTTTTATCCACACTGTAAGGATTCTACTAATTCTAAATCACTCAAGTAAGACACACCCCTTGTTGCCCTCAGTTTAAACCTGGAATCCATTATCCCAGTATGACAACCCGGCATACCAATTATAACGGTAAGAAACATGGTTTCGACTGTATTGCCCTCAATCTGACGCATTGTCATTCATGCTTTAACAGTATTGATAATTATTGGGTTATTACAATACTCCATAAATATTCTCATTTTGTCTATATACAGCAGACCAATAAGGGTTCACTTTGTCTGAGAGGGTTCAATATCTAATCCTATTGACGCCGAGTCCTCAGCGGCCCAGGCACTAACATAGGATAAAAAAGACCTGAATTCATAGCTTTTAATCTGGGAGATCTACTCCCCACAATGTGGGGTAGTTAAAATTTGGTTAGCTTGATATAGAGTCGCTTATGGTTCCCAAATGTCTTTCTGGGAAACATCAAAGGAAGCTTTCACACGGGTTACAGTAAATGAGGAAGAACATTCATTTTAAGAACAGCTATCCGACTGAGCCAGGATATTGGAGGTGCCTCCCTTCTTTAAAGGTCTTGTTTAATTTTTCAAACAAATAGACATAGTTCCTGTTAAATAAATGATCAAAAGCGGATGTAATGAATATACTGAAATAGAGAAGCCTCCCTCCCCCCCCACCCACCCGCGTCCATTTAAAAGGAAAACAGGATTTACCCTCAAAATCTGGTATTTCCCTGAGGCCTCCCATAGGCATGGCCTCCAACTTTGTAAAATTAATCTTAAAGCCCAAAAAGGTGACGAGCGAATTAATGCATTGCATCACGTGAGCTTCCGAAATTGCGGTATTTGACAAAAATATAAGACCTTCATCTACAAACAACATAATCTTATGTGACTTCTATCCCATTTCCGGAGCAAGTATGTTAACATATAGAACATAGAACATAGAAGAATACAGCTCAGTACAGGCCCTTCGGCCCTCGATGTTGCGCCGATCAAAGCCCACCTAACCTACACTAACCCACTATCCTCCATATACCTATCCAATGCCCGCTTAAATACCCATAAAGAGGGAGAGTCCACTACTGCTACTGGCAGGGCATTCCATGAACTTACGACTCGCTGAGTGAAGAACCTTCCCCTAACATCAGTCCGATATCTACCCCCCATTAATTTAATGCTATGCCCCCTTGTAATAGCTGACTCCATACGTGGAAAAAGGTTCTCACTGTCAACCCTATCTAACCCCCTAATCATCTTGTATACCTCTATCAAATCTCCCCTAAACCTTCTTTTCTCCAATGAAAACAACCCCAAGTTCCTCAGCCTTTCCTCATAGGATCTTCCTACCATACCAGGCAACATCCTGGTAAACTTCCTCTGCACCCGTTCCAGTGCCTCCACATCCTTCCTATAGTATGGCGACGAAAACTGCACACAATATTCCAGATGCGGCCGCACCAGAGTCTTATACAACTGCAGCATGACCTCAGGACTCCGGAACTCAATTCCTCTACCAATAAAAGCCAGTACGCCATATGCCTTCTTCACTGCACTATTTACCTTTGGGTGGCAACTTTCAGAGATCTGTGTACATGGACACCAAGATCCCTCTGCTCTTCCACACTACCAAGTATCCGACCATTAGCCCAGTAATCCATCTTTTTGTTACTCTTACCAAAGTGAATCACTTCACACTTAGCTACATTGAACTCCATTTTCCACCTTTCTGCCCAGCTCTGCAGCTTCTCTATATCCCGCTGTAACCTGCCATATCCTTCCTCACTGTCTACAACTCCTCCGACTTTCGTATCATCCGCAAACCTGCTCACCCAACCTTCTAACCCTTCCTCCAGGTCATTTATAAAAATGACAAACAGCAATGATCCCAAAACAGATCCTTGCGGAACACCGTTAGTGACGGCACTCCAAGATGAACCTTTGCCATCAACTACTACCCTCTGTCTTCTTCCAGAGAGCCAATTCCTAATCCAAACCTCCAACTCACCCTCAATGCCATATCTCTGTATTTTCTGCAGTAGCCTACCATGGGGGACCTTATCAAACGCCTTACTAAAATCCATATATACCATATCTACCGCTTTCCCCTCATCTACCTCCTTAGTCACCTTCTCAAAGAATTCAATAAGGTTTGTGAGGCACGACCTGCCCTTCACAAAACCATGCTGACTATCCTTGATCACATCATTCTTATCCAGATGTGCATAAATCCTATCCCTTACAATTCTCTCTAAGACTTTGCCCACAACAGAAGTGAGACTCACTGGCCTATAGTTACTAGGATTATCCCTACTCCCCTTCTTGAACAAGGGAACCACGTTTGCTAGCCTCCAGCCCTCTGGCACTACTCCTGTCGACAAAGAGGACACAAAAATCAAGGCCAATGGCTCTGCAATCTCCTCCCTTGCTTCCCAGAGAATCCTAGGATAAATGCCATCAGGCCCAGGGGACTTATCTATTTTCCCCCTTGCCAGAATTTCCAACACCTCTTCTCTACATATCTCAAAGCCATCCATTCTACTTATTCGTGCCTCAGTATTCATATCGACAACAATGTCCTGTTCCTGAGTGAATACTGACGAAAAGTATTCATTCAGCGCCTCCCCAATCTCTTCAGCCTCCACACGCAACTTCCCATTACTATCCTTGATTGGACTATTCCTTCCCTAGTCATTCTTTTATTCCTAACATACCTATAGAAAGCCTTAGGGTTTTCCCTAATCCTACCAACTAAGGACCTTTCATGTCCCCTCCTTGCTGCTCTTAGCTCTCTCTTCAGGTCCTTCCGGGCTACCTTATAACTCTCAATCGCCCCTATTGAACCTTCACGCTTCATCTTTACAAAGGCTGCCCTCTTCCATTTAACAAGGGATTCCAACTCCTTATTAAACCACGGCTCCCTCACACGACCCTTTCCTCCCTGCCTGATAGGTACGTACTTATCAAGGACACTCAATAGTTGCTCCTTGAACAAGTTCCACATATCAATTACGCTCTTGCCTTGGAATCTACTTTTCCAATCCACACATCCTAAGTCATGCCTCAACGCATCATAATTTCCCTGCCCCCAACTATAACTCTTGCCCTGTAGTACACACTTATCCCTCTCCATCACTAGAGTAAAAATCACCGAATTGTGGTCACTGTCCCCAAAGTGCTCACCTACCTCTAGTTCTAATACCTGGCCTGGTTCGTTACCCAGAACCAAATCCAGCATGGCCTCACCTCTTGTTGGCTTATCTACATATTGTGTCAGGAAACTCTCCTGCACACATTGCACAAACACTGACCCATCTAACGAACTTGAGCTATAGCTTTCCCAATCAATATCAGGAAAGTTAAAGTCTCCCATAACAATGTTGGGGTAATATTCCCAATTGTGCAGGATGCCAGCGAACCTAAGATTGTTTCAGGGATGGGGAAGAGATCAACCCTCGTGTGCCACTTATGCGGGTTCAAGAAGAAAATAAAATCTCTACTTGTGAAGTAGAACTGCCTCCAGACATCCACCAGCTCTGATTCTGCACACAAATCCACTAATTACGTACATTATAACGAGGGTATTGGGGACCTTTGGACATTCTGTCCACCGTTGAAATATCCTCTACAATAATGTGCCACCATGCAAGATAACTTAATTTGGGAAATGCATCTACCAGGATTTTAAGCGGGTGCACTGGGTGGCAATTCAAAACACTGTATTAATTCCCATAGTTCAAGGCTTTGAGGATTATGATCCTTCCATGAGTGTTTAATACAATCTAGTGATTTAAATGGAAGATTCTTACTATCCATTCTGACTTTTCCCCTACTCGTAGTATTAAAAGACGCGAAATAAACCCGATCAAAGCCGCCCTGACGTAACATCAAATGTTCCTTGTCATCACGGTGCATCTCCTGCAATAGGCAACATCCACCCTCTTTGATTTTAAGACGAGAAATTACATTTTTCCTCTTGACTGGCAGATCACTGCCCTTAATGTTTCAGGTACACCATTTAACCACATAATAATCCATAACACATTGCAGCAACATTTGAATTCGAGAGAGTTTCACATCGAATTACACATCGCTGAGCATTAATGATAAAACACTCAGCGACCCTAAAAACGACACAAACTATTACTACTACAACTAACAAGCTCGCAAATCTTTCCAAAGCTAAACACATAAAAAAAACAATGAACAAAACAAAATCCCAAGTGCCAATGACACTTTATATGGAAATTTAACCCGCCCATTGGGGGCACTTACATATCCCAAAACTTTATCTTCTCCTCCCTACCAATATGGCATTCAGGGCAATTAATAACAAAAACCAGGCTTCAACTGTCCTTAGGTCATCAGTTTGTCATCACAACTACTTTTGTAACTCCCTCCAGCTTGAGCCACTCCTCCGACACAAGCAAAGAAAGAGAAAACAAGTAGTAATCCTAATGAAGAAGTTAAAAGTGTGCACTCTACCCATCCCCGACTATAATTTAACACTGGTTAATACCAGAAAAATCCAACAAAATTTCTTTAAGGGAGAAGCATGATTATCTAAACATCCAGCTTTCTTTAAAATATCCACAAAGTTTTCCCTTTCTCTGGAGAATCAGACGAGTTCATTGACCCATTCAAAGCAATACAGAGCACCGCTGGGAACCTTAAGGAATACTGAATCCCGAGTTCCCTTACTCTTCTCTTGATATCATCAAAAGATTTTCTTTCCTGAATCACCGATGCTGAAAAGTCATAAGAGAACATAATCCTGGAGCTCTCGTGAATTAAAGCCATCGGAAACCACACTGAGCTTCCATCAGTCTTTGTTTATCCCTGTAACTATGTAACCGCACAAGGATAGGGCAAAGGCGTTGGTCTGAGTCTTACCACCGTGCCGTAACCCAATGAACTTCAGCTTCGAAGTGAAGGAATCACAGCAGCCAGATCAAAGCTGACCACCTGGCGTCTGGCCCAGCAGATCGACGATGCGAACATTCTTCGTCCTCTCCCTGTTCTCGAGGTGGTCATCTTGTTCAGTTAAGGTATGGACCTGTATTTCAAGGGGGAGGATCCTCTCCCGAGGGGAATTGATCGCAGTCTCTGTCAATGCAGTTCGGCAATAGACATTGTATGTTCTGTTTCCAAGGCTGTCTAGTTGCTGCTCATGTTTTTGGAGCACGTCTGAGAGCGGTTCTAGCCACAGCTGAACTTCTGTTCAGTCATGCCTTCAATCATTTCACATACTTGGTGAACTCAGTGACCAAGGCCTGGTGAGTAACTGGATCCATGGAACGAGCAGAGTGAGTTGCAGCGACAGCCTCAGGCATGCTTGATGCTTCTGACGGGCGCACTGCATGTCGTGACTTGATCGATCCTTTCCCATGTTTTGTCATTTCCACTTGACGAAACGGGATTAGTAAAGATTCTATTGCTCTTTTTAGTGTTGAATGTTAAGTAACTGGCTGGGATGGGGTGGGTTAGAGAACCACTTTGCCTGTGCTCTGATGCAGACCCCATTAAAACAGACCTTCCAGATCGCCACCATCTGGGCTTCCCCCTTAACATTTTATCGATATTACCATTTCGTTTTGAATTATATTCCTGGATGTTCTGGAGCAGCGTCATTTGGTACCACTGTCTACATTTACCCCCATACCGCATATTACTGCCAATCCCTGATATTCCTCGACACCGTTGTTATTTATGAACCTTCTGTCTGTTCCTCAAAATTATTCAATATCTCTGCCTCCAATGCTCTGTGGGGAAGAGAGTTACAAAGAACCACAACACTGAGAGAAAAAAAATAAAACTCAAGATCTGAGTGTGAGATTATTTTTTCTTTGTCTCCTTCTCTGAGAAAGAATATAATTACGTTAGAAGCAGTTCGGCGATGTTTCACTTCACGCATTCCAGGAATGAGTACCTTATATTATGAAGGATTTAACAGGTCACACTTGGAAAGAGAGATGATCTTATTGAAACGTACAAGACCTAGATGAGAGTGGATCAGATAGATACCCACTGGGTATAGACCAAATTTCTTGCCATTTTCACAGAATCTCTACAGTGTGGAAGCAGGGCATCCCATTCATCAACTCCACACTGACCCTCCAAACAGCATCCACCGGACCTGCCCCCCTACCCTATCCAAGTAACCCTGCATTTCCCATGACTAACCTACCTAACCTACACATCCCTGGGCATGATGGGCAATTTAGCATGCCCAATCCACTCTAAGCTGCGGATCTTTGGACTGTTGGAGCATTGGGAGGAAACCCACACAGAAATCTGCAGAGAGAATGCTCAAACTCCACACATAGCGTCGCCTGAGGTTATATTGAACGCAGCTCCTTGATGATGGGAGGGAGCAGTGCTAACCAGATATTCACCATGCACATCCGTCAGTTCTATTAGTTATTTGTGGCTGACTAAAGAAATCTGCCTGACTTGTTCCTGTCACTGAACCTGATGCAGTCTGAGAACTTTATGATCGGCCATATCACCAACCTGGTTACATTTAAAGTTTACTCGGAGAATAGTTCATCAACTTTGCTAACACCTTTCACCCGACCTCAAATTTACCTGGACAGTCTCAGACACCTCTCTCCCCTTCCTAGACCTCTCCATTTCTATCTCAGACGACCGACTCAACACGAATGTTTACTATAAACCGAATGACTCCCACAGCTACCTAGATTACACCTCCTCCCACCCTGCCCCCTGTAAAAATGCCATCACATGTTCCTAATTCCTTTGCCTCCGCTGCATCTGCTCCCAGGGAGACCAATTCCAATACTGAACAACCCAGATGGCCTCCTTCTTCAAAGACCGCAATTTCCCCTCAGACGTGGTTGATGATGCTCTCCACCGCATCTCCTCCACATCCCGCTCCTCCGCCCGTGAACCCCGTCCCTCCAATCACCAAAAGGACAGAACCCCACTGGTCCTCACCTACCACCCCACCAACCTCCATGTCCAACGTATCATCCTTCGTCATTTCCGCCACCTCCAAACAGACCAAGGATATATTTCCTTCCCCACTCCTATCAGTGTTCTGGAAAGACCACTCCCTCCGCGACTCCCTCGTCAGATCCACACGCCCCACCAACCCAACCACCACTCCCGGCACCTTCCCGTGTAACTGCAAGAAATGCAAAACATGCGCCCACACCTCCCCCCTCACTTCCCTCCAAGGCCCCAATGGATCCTTCCATATCCGTCAAAAATTCACCTGCACCTCCACACACAAATCATTTACTGCATCCGCTGCACCCAATGTGGCCTCCTCTAAATTGGGGAGACAGGCCGCCAACTTGCAGAACGTTTCAGAGAAAACTTCTGGGACACCTGCACCAACCAACCCAAACGCAGTGTGACTGAACACTTAAAATACCCCTTTCACTCTGCCAAAGACATGCAGGTCCTTGGCGTCCTCCATCACAAGACGGTGGCAACACGACGCCTGGAGGAAGAGCACCTCATCTTCCGCCGAGGAACCTTCCAACCACAAGGGATGAATGCAGATTTCTCCAGCTTCTTCATTTCCCCTCTCCCCACTTTTTCCCAGTCCCTCATACACAGCACCGCCTTCTTGAGCTACAATCATCTTCCCGACCTCTCCACCCCACCCCTCTCCGGCCTATCACCTTCTCTTTAACCTCCTTCCACCTATCGTATTCCCAACGCCCCTCCCCACAAGTCCCTCCTCCCTACCTTTTATCGTAGCCTGCTTGGCACACCCTCCTCATTGCTGAAGCAGGGCATATGCTCGAAAAGTTCATTCTCCTGCTCCTTTGATGCTGCCTGACCTGCTGCGCTTTTCCAGCAACACATTTTTAAGCTAAATTTTAAATTTGTTGGGAGCAGTGGAGGAGTGGGATAAAAATGAAACAGTGACACCCTCCAACCTCAGTCAGAGCAGGAATTCGGGGAAATTCACCAAGTGGGAATTTATTCCAGTGGAAATTCTCTTTCCCGGAAGTTTGGGATGGCTGAATCTTTATACTATATCGAGGCTGGCTTCGATATAATATAAAATGATTTTCCGCAAACAGGTGCATCAGAGATAATGGTGCATCGGGAGCAAAGTGCAGCTGGGAACACAATGAGATGAACCACAATCTTAGTTACTGGTGGAGTAGTGTCAATGGGCTGAATGGCCCACTCAGCTCCCTCAGCGCCATGTTCTGATGCTACACAAAGGCACATCGAGGCCACTCCGATGGTGAGGTGTAGTTTTGGAAAACTACTTGCAAAATCCAGGCTGGGTCAGGAGCCCACCGCCACCCCCAAGCTTTCTTTTAGGCTTCCCCACTCTGTAACCTCTGCTCCAGATGTGGGTCATGTTACAGACTTAGATACGTTGGGTATACAGCCCCCATACCCCACCTACGCTTAACCTAAACAAATCATCTGTTGTCCCTGAATGCAACATTGTGCAACATGACTTCCAGGAAAATAACCTGTTAGTTTCCAATAGCGTAACATGTGAAATTAATAAATAGGAACAGAAGTAGGTCATTCGCCCCCTCAAGCTAGCCCTGTCATAAAATAATAACGTGACTGATCTACTCCAGGGCTCAACTCCACTTTCATGCTGACTCCTGTATGACTCCACATTTCTCTGGGTTAGGGAATTCCAGATATTCACTACCTTCTGAGAGAAGGCATCACTTTGCATCTCAGATTGAAATCGATGTTCCTTATTCGGTATCTATATCCTCGAGTTCGACATTCTGCCCAGGAATGGGAGCAACTTCTCAACATCTACCTTCTCAAGCCCGCTCTGTATCTTATATATTTCAGCAGTATCCCTCTTCATTCATTTAAACTCTAATGAATAATCGCCTCACCATTATAGAGATTCTGAATAACTCAACCCTTTCATCTCTGGAAGCCGGTTAATGATCCAACCGCATTACTTGCTGCATCAGCATGCTGACGTTATGTTTCATACTCAGGAAGACTCCAATCACTTTGTACTCCTCCTTTTCTGGAAGTCCTCTCCATTAAATAACAGCCAGCCTTTTGGTTCTCAGTGTCTTACTGGTGGAGTAGTGTCAATGGGCTGAATGGAAGGGTTGCCGCATCAGAAACCAGAGTAGGTCACTGAATACAGGGCTGATGGGTGAATGGGTCTCGGTGTGAACTGGGGGACAGTCAGTAGAATTGAATTGTAGATATTGCAGCTAACTCGGATGTATATTGCACTCAGCTCCCTCCTTCAGGCTGTCAGTATAGATTGCAATAACTGATGCCATCGGACTGATATGTGTGGTGCTCCAGCAGATGCACCTTTATCATAAAGATCCATTAATCCTGACTCTCCGATTTCTATGTGTTAACCAGTCATCATCGTATGTTAATACATTATCCGTCATCCTACAAGCTTCTGGCTTGAGTAAGATCTTTTATTTTGTAATACCCTGCGGAAAATCTCTGAAAAGCCTCTTTCTACTAGATCCCCTTTATCAAGTCCGCTTGTTATGTTTTCAGGAATCTCCAGAAATCTTTGCATGATCTTACAGGGCAAAATATAATTTCCTTTTCACAAACCCACATTTACAGTGCGTGAAGCTTTTCTTAATGTCCATGCTGGCCAGGTTTTCCAATCTAAACTAGCCCCATCTGCTTTCATTTGGCCCATAGGCCTCTAAATGTTTCCCATTTGTATGTTTGTCCAAATGAGTTTTAAATCTTATCGCTGTACTGGCATCGACCACTCTTCCTCTGAAAGCTCATTCTATACCCGTACCACTCTGTATAAAAACACTGCCACTGCGTCCCTTTTAAATCTTCCCCCTTTCACCTTAAACCTATGCCTTCTATGGTTGAACTCTCCCCTCCTGTGGAAAAGCCCTTGGCTATTCACCCGATGCGTACCTCTCTTGATTTCATAAACTTCTATAATGTCAGCCCACAACCTTCTACACTCCATCTGATACTAACTTCAAGAACAAGCATTTAAAGATAAGCGCTGCAAATTTGAACCTATATTAAACATGACAGTAAAACAATACTCAGTCAAAACTTCATACTATTATTTGTTTTTCTCCTTATTACAATACTGAGGCAGCATGAAACGCTTATTTAGTGCCAATAACAAGTCACGCACCTGAATTTATTTGTCTAATGGGGGTAATGATCTCGACAATGAAAACGTATCTATGGCCAGATCGATATAATAAAACATAGTCAACATTCCCTCTCCTGGCCTCCCAATGACCTTGTGTGCTTGTGTATTCCTTATCTTGCACTCAATAGAGAGAACCCCTTTCCCCATCGCATCTTAATTTAAACTCATTTCAGAGAATCTTCTTTTATCTTTTGCCACACCCTCTTTCCCCTGTCACCCATTCCCCAACTCTGGCTAGGGATTTAAAGCACATTTTCCAATCATTTTGAGTTCTGAAGAAGTGTCACACTAGACTTGAAACACTAATTCTGTTTCCCTGTCTCTGCAGATGCTGACAGACCTGCTGAGTTTCTCCAGAAATGAATAGGGGCACAGAACAAATTTTCAATTAAAAAATAGCGATCGATACTGGAAATAAAAATATTAAAAATTGCTGGAGAAACAGAGAGCTTTGTAGAAGATTCAATGGACCTCAAGTTTATATCTGCATTCACTCCAGAAGATGCTGCAACATCATCAGCAATTTCTGTTTTTGAACAATTTCCAACGACATATTGTCAAAGATGCCCAAACATCCTGTCGAACATGGAGTGCCGTACACTGGGAACTGAACGATAACGCATGGTGACAAGTTCCTTGACTCTGGAACTGCATAAGGCTGGCATTACTGACACTGCAGTGCTCTGATTCATGGTCAGGGAGAAAAACAGAAGAAAACACATTCACTTCAAATACAGAAGATGGCATTACTGAAAGGAAAAGATTCAGATTCGTATCTTAAATTGATTAGGTTAAAGTAACAAATTGGAGGCGTGACACCATGGAAAGAATTTCAGCAGAATGAGAATATGAAAATGGAAGTGTTACTGCATCAGAAACCAGAGTAGGTCACTGAATACAGGGCTGTTGGGTGAATGGGTCTTGGTGTTAACTGGGGGATAGTCAGTAGAATTGAATTGTAGATATTGCAGATTAAACTGGGTTATCATCTGATGCTGTAGGTCACAGCAACAATAGCAGAAGCAGAATTGTATTCAATGACAATCTGTAACCTTTCCCTCAGGACAATGCCTCAGTCCACCATTACCCTCAAGCTGATCTATAGTTCAAGTGTGGGTGAACATGCCAGGGTCAGTACCATGTGTACCTTTACCTGATGACAACCCATTAAAGCTACCGCAATTGGCTGGTTACTCTAGAAACAGCAGAACTAACATCTTGTATAGAGGCAGAAATTATACCACGAGTAACAAATCAGATCGAAGCACTGTCATCCTGCCAAATCCAAGCATAAATGTCGATGGACCATTAAACAACGTACTGGAGGAGAGGACTCCACAAATATGCCCATCCTAAATAATGGAACAGTCCTGTACATCAGTGTAAAAGTCAAGTATGTGGTGTCTGCACTGTCCTCAGCCAGACGTGTTGAGTGGATGTTCCAACTTACCCTATCATGATGCCCACAGAATTACAGATGACAGTCTTCAACCATTTCGATTCGCTGCACGTGACATGAAGAAACCGCGAACACAGTAGATACAACAAAGGCAATGGGCCCTGAACCCATTCCTGCAATGGGACTGAAGACTTGTGCTGCACAATAAGCCGTGTCACTGGGGAAGCTGTTTCATTTCAGCTCCAACTCTGACATCTCCCTGGCAATGTGGAAAATTACTCAGCTATGTCCAGTTTCCTAAGAGAGGAATAAATACAATCTGACCAATTACCACCCCATCAGTCCCATCACGACAGTCAAATTGGTGGGAGTTCTATATGACAGAGCTGTCATGTAGCACAGAAATAACCTGCTCAGTGTGGTTTCAGATAGGTCTCCATGTGGAGATGGTGCTGTTGTGGAATTATCATTGGATTACTAATACAGACCAGGCTCATGCTTGGGCAGCTGGTGGAAGATAAAAACAATTATTAACATATCAAGATCTAAAATCTGGTGTCAGTAATAGTGATCTCGTGTCCAATGTTGATTGTAAACATCGATTTCCTTCCCCAATGTACTTTTAGGAAGTGAATCTCCTGTGCTTTCCTGGTCTGGCCTAAAAGTGACTCCAGACGCACAAACATGTGATAAACCCTTCAATAGTCTCTAAAACGGCCAAGCAAGAGACTCAATTGTATCAACTGCTCCGAACTCTTAAAGGATATACCCGGAGAGAACACCTGGCTCCAACTTTGGTGTCGGAAAAGGGAACGGGAAACATAGTCCTGTTGACCCTGCAGAGACCTCCTTCCTAACGCCTGACGGTTTGTGACAACACTTACTGAGCTTTCCCACAAACTGTACAGGAACTTCGGGAAATGAGTACGTCACACAACACATCGAGCTTTCTCTGTGCAAGTTAATGGTCGAACATCTCCTTAATGCAGTTTTACCCATACAATATTCATATCCCTTAATATGTTTAAACATTGTGAAATATAAAGTGAGAACAGCTGTAGTCCCTTCAGCCAATCAATTTTGCTCCTCCATTCAATATACAGGCAGTTCTCAGATAACGCATGTTGATTAAATACAATTTGGCTGCAATGTAATTTGTGATCCTTTTTCCATAAAGTAAACTCCCGTTCACTGTGACGCAATTCCTTGCCGGGAGCCAACTGAACAGCAAAACCCAGCCTCAGGATCCTCTGTCTGCAAAATGTACAATCAATGTGTCCAGCTCAAACAGGAATGTAATCCGCTCTGGAAGCCTTGAAAATGAGCCTGAAACGGGGAATTGTATTACCCATATAGAAAGAACTTTATTTCAAACTGTGGGGAGAATCTTGAGGAGAACTGGAATTTCCCCATCGGCATCACGTGGTCAGTCAGCCCCACGCTCTTTCTGGTGAAGGGTGTGGTGAAAGGTACACTGCTGTAGTCAGTGACCTGTATTTTGAAAGTGTTACATTTACGGCACTGTTTTATTACCATATGGGACTTAAAGATTTATTTAGACTGTGCTAGTATGTGTGTTAGACTAAATTAAATTTTTGGCTTTACTAATATTTTTGGGGGTTCGCCCCTTACCCTCTTTTTCCCATAGACCCCATTATTAATCTTGCACGATTTTGCACAACACGGTGTTGTACAGGAACACAGCTACTGAGTTATTGGAGAATAACCTGGATTGATAGCTGATCTTCTATCTTCACACGATACTCCGCTATCCTTTTAATTTCCAGAAATCCTTATTTATATTCAGTGCCTAGGTTTCCACAGCCTGAGCTGGGAGAGAGTACTCCTGGTTCGCCAGTCTCAGTGTGAAGTCATTTATTCTCATCTCAATGCAAAGTGACCTCTCTGTACTTAATGCTGTGGCCGCTTGTCTGAGGCGTCCAAGCCAACTTCCAATCTGTCTAGCCCTGTCAGAGTTTTATATATTTCACCCTGATCACCACTCATTTTCCTAAATCCCATGGAATACAGAACCAGTCGCCCAAAACTCTGCTCCCACAACAAGCCTGTCATCCCAGAGATCAGTCTGGTCATCCTTCCCTGCTCTCCCTCAATGTCAGGTTTGTCCTTTATTGGGTAAGGAGACCAAAACTGCACACAATACTGTACAATGTTCGAGATGGGGTCTCACCAAGGCTGCAGTAGGATACTCTTACTCCTGCACTCAATTCCCCTGAAATGAAGGTTGCATCATTTATCTGTCTAAATGCTTACTGCTCCTACAATATTGCTTTAGTGACTGGTGTACAAGGTGATCGTGATTCTTTTCAATGTTACAGCTCCCCACTTGCTGGGTCTATGTACACTGGTCAGCGTGTCAATGCCATTCCCAGTATTGACTTCTGGCTTCAGATTCACTGTCACATGTACTCAGAGGGCTGCACGGAAATAAACGAAAATGCAGCTTAAGTTCCTTTATAGAACAACATGTTTCAAACATTCCCTTTTCAAATGAGAGGCTGCCATTCTATTGTTCCCATCTAAGTACACAACATCTCATCTCTCCCATTACTCTCCATCTGCCACGTACTTTCCCAGTAATTTCACTTGTCTCAGTCAATTTGGAGCTTTTTAACATCTTCCTCACAACTCACATGCTGACATTGTTTAGTGCTGTCAGCAGACTTGGGAATATTGCATTTAAGCCCGTCAACCAAATATATGATGTGTATTGGGAATAGCTGGGCCCCAAGACACGATCCTTGCGATATCCTCCTAGACTTCCATTTAAAAAAAAAGTTGTTTTATTCCTACGCAGTGTTTCCTGCCAGCTCTCCCATTCTAAAACCATGACCATACGTTAGACCCAGTCCCACAGGATTCAAATTTGCACAACAGGCTTGGGGCTTTATCAAAAATCTTTCTGAGATTCCCTTCGTATTACATTGATACCTTCTCCATAATGTTGCTAAAAGCCACTTTCTCAAATATGATTCCCATTTCATAAATCTCTGTTGACTTTATCTATGTACATTAATTTCTTTCCGATACTTTCTCTAAACTGTTTTGTTGTTAATTTCATTCTATTCCCTTTTTCTAACCAGACTAAAGATCCCTAGGAAGTTTTCTTTTTTATTATGTTTTCCTCTGTGAACGCATAACTGAAACTTTTGTTCCATAGTTCTACCATTACCCGGTCCTCAATTATCTGAAATCAAACTGTCAGAAAGCTGCACATTTCTTTCTCTTAATTTTGCCATTAACATATTTTCCGAAAATATAACAATTTCTGTCTTATAAACTTTGTTAAGACATTCTTCAGAAACCTATAAAATCCTATTTTAAGGTACTCACTGATTGGCCTTCTACAGCCATACAATCACAGAAGCAAAGACTCTGTACTATCAGAAATAGAGCATGGTCTACATAAGGCCCACTTTCCGACACAATACGCCTAGCCGTGAATCTTAAGGCATTTCAAGAGCACGACCGTGTATTTTCTAATAATTTTGACTTTGCCATGATATCTCCCCTCTCAAGAAGTGTACTTCAGACCCCAATACACACTGGCTGAAAAGCAATCCTCAGATCCTCACTAAACCGCAAACCCTTCACTTTAAAAGTGTGCCCCCTTGACTAAAAGGAACAACTGCTGTCCATCCACCCTGTCCTTGCTCCTCGTAATCCTATCCTTCAGAATCACGTCCCCCTCAGCCTCGTCTCCTCCAAACTAAACAACCGAAGCTTATCCAGCCTCTCCCCATAGCTGATATGCTCCATCCCAGGGAACATTCTGGTGAATCCCCTCTGCAAACCCTCGCATGCAGTCACATCCTTCCTGTAATATGATCCCCAGAACTATACGCAGTATTCCATCTTGGCCTCACCAAAGTTCCGCATAGCTCTTTTAATCTGCGCCTCAATGTTTACAGTCCCTTATACTTTCCCAAATTGTGTATGAACCTGTCCATTCACATTCAGGGATATGTGGAGAAGCACCCTCTGACCTTCCTAGTGTGCTGCCATTCATTGAGTCGTCCCCCGTCTGGTTCCTTCTCCCAAAGTGTATCATCTCCTATTTATCAGGGTTACATTCCATCTGCCATTGATCTTTCCAGATGACCATTCCATCTGTATCTTCCCCTAACTTAAGGCCTTCCTCCTCAATGCCAACAGCCAACAGCCAATCTGCGTATCAAACACAAACTTACTTCTCACACTCCTCACCCCTCATCCATATTCACAGCGACATCATTTATGATTACCACAAATATTAAAGTTGAAAATCATACAACATCAGGTTAGAGTCCAACAGGTTTGTTCGGAGGCACTAGCTTTCGAAGCGCTACTTCTGCATCAGGTGATTGTGCGATTTGATGAAGAAGCAGCACTTCGAAAGCTATTGCCGCTGAATAAACCTGTTGGACTTTAACCTGGTGTTATGAGATTTACAGCATTGTCCACCTAGTCCAACATCAGCACCTCCGAATCACAAACAATAAGAGATACAGCACTGATCCCTGTGGTATACCATTGGACACTGGCCTCCAGTCACACAAGGAGTCAACCACCACCTTGTGTCTCCTACCACTAAACTTCATTTGGATGCAATTTGGCAAGTCACTAATGAGACCTACCTGTTCCCTGGTTATTGTGTTCCGCTGGACACACTTGTAGAATATCTGGGAATTCTCCCTAATCTTGCCCTGCCAGCAGGTTTCCATGCCCCTGTGTTAGTTAGTCCCCTACGTGTGCAGAATTTCCTCCTTATTGCAGTCTTAAATGGTCTGTCCTTTATCCTGCCATTATTTCCCTTGAATGTGGATTAGGCAGCCGGAGAAACATCCTGTTAATTTCCAACTTGTCACGTGTTTTGTGAATTTTATACATTTCACAGTGACCCATCTCTAATTCTTTGAAACTCTCGAGAACACAGGCCGAGTTTCATTATCACGCAATCTCGCCAACTGAGGGATTAATCTGGGGAATGTCCATTGAACTTCCTCTGTGGTCGGTATATTCTTTCTCAGATTTGGTGACCAAAACTGTACTCAATATTCCAGGTACAGTACTCACCAACACGCTGTTAAACTGCTTCAAAATGTCTTTACATCTATATTCTGACTCCCTTAAAGCAAGGCAATCCAAACTTTAACTTACCACTTGCATATATTCCTCCAAATGCCCTTCACATTCATTGCAATTATGAACTCATTGTGTGAGTTCTTATAGAAAGCCTTCTGATAATCTAAAATATGCCAATTGTAATGGTTCCCCATTATCTATGCTGTAAGAATCAACTTCAAACAATTCCAAAGCTTGTCAAGTGTGAGTTCCCTTTCAGAAATACATACTGATTCTCTCCAATGTTGCTGTTCATTTCTAAATAACGAATATCACATCCTATATAATAGATTCCAACAGTTTCCCCACAAATGTCAAGTTAATTGGTCTGTAGTTCTCCACACTATCTCTTCTTCCCTTTGTAGATGCTTGGGTCACTACCGTTCATCTATAGTGCTTGGATTACGTTTACTAATGTCCATTTATCTACAACGACTTCCAGACGATGCAGAATGCATTTGGTAATAGAACACAGTCATCGACAGTGCAAATAATACTTCTATTAGTGTTTTATTTCTGAAGATTTTGGTATGAACTACATCTGGTTTGTCATGGTTAACAATGCTCAATCCAGCTGCATGTTCAAGTAGAGCCTTGTTACCAATATAAATTGTCTTTATGTCTTTTGATCCATAAGTCCTTTCTAATGACGTTGTAATTCTGTGTGATTTTCTGGATCTTCCTCCATGAAGACAGATGCGAGGTAACTGGTTATTTGCTTGGCCATTTCCCTTTTATCCATAATAAGCTCGTCTCGCCTGATTGCAGATTTCCACATTTGACTATGCTTCTCTCTTTCCTTTGAAATATAGAACATAGATTTATGCAGTCTTTGTGTTCCGGTTTGTTTGCATGCATGTTCGCTTTTTGATTTCCTTACCCGTTTCATGGCCCTTCTTTACTGGATCGTAAATTTCTGAGAATTCTCAGGATGCCACAATGTCTGGAATTCTTCTGAAGTCAATTCCTGTGATTCATGTAATCTTTAATTTATTATGCTAATCATTGTTAACTCACTTTCTCACGGATGGGTGTTTTACCTGAAATAAATAAAGATATTTTTCAGACTTTGTAGTATTTCTATAAATCTCCTGGTACTGACCAGATATATTCAGGAACACTGCAGGAGGACAGGAAAGAAATATCGGGGGCCCTGGTTGGTACTTTTGCATCAGCGGTAGCCAACGGGTGAAGTCCTGGAGGACTGGAAGGTAGTGAATGCTGTGCCCTTATTCAAGAAGGGCTACAAAGAAAAACCGGGGAACTTTCGAACAGTAAACCTAAAATCTGTAGCAGGTAAGTTACTTGAGAAGATTCTGAGGGAGAAGATATACATGCATTTGGAAAGACAGGGCCTTGTGAATGGGTGATTATGGCTCACACATTTGTTAGACTGCTTTGATGAAGTGACCAGTAACTTTGGCAAGGGCATGGTTGTATATATAGTCTATATGGATGACAGTAAGGCCTTCAATAAGGTTCCCCATGGTACGCTGCTCTGGAAGGTTAGATCATATAGAATTGAGGGGGAGCTGGCAAATTAGGTCGAAAATTGGATTGATGATAGGAGGAAGAGTGTAATCGTGGAAGGATGCTTGTCGGACTGGAGGCCTGTGATGAGTGGAATGCCTCAGGGGTCGGCGCTGAGACCATATATTCATATATTACACATATCTATGATTTAGATGAGAATGTACAGGCATGATTTGTAAGTTTCAAGGTGAGACTAAAATAGATGGTATCGTGGACAGTGAGGAAGGTTATCAGAAATTTCAGAAATTACAGCTGTACCTTGATCAGGTGGGGAAGTGGGCCGAGAAATGGCAAATGGAAATTAATTCCGATAAGTGTAAGTTCTTGCATTTTAGAAAGTCAAATCAAGGCAGGAGTTTCATGGTGACTGGCAGGGCCTTAAGGATTGCAGTGGAACAGAGTGACCTTGGAATTCAGGTGCACGGTTTTCAGTAAGTAGAGTCCTAGGTAGACAAGGTACTGAAAAAGGCTTTTGACTCACTGGCCTTCATCAGATAAAGCACTGAGTACGAAATTAGGGAGTTATGTTGCAGTTTTACAAGATGTTGGCGGGTCCATACTTACAGTGTCATGTTCAGTTTTGTTCACTTTGTTCGAGGAAGGATGTTATTAAACTGGAAAGAGTGCAGAAGAAATTTACAAGGATGTTGCCAAGACTCAATGGTCTGAGTTATAATGAGAGGTTGAACAAGCTAGTAGTTTTTACTTTAGAATGTATGAGGCTGAGGGGCATCTGATAGTAGTGTATAAGATCATGGGAGGCATGGATAGAGTCAATGCACTCAGTCTTTTTTTCCCCAGGATTGGGCAATCACGGTCTAGACGGCATCAATTTAAGGTCAGAGGGGAAAGGGTAAAAGGGAACCTGAGGGGCAATTTCTTTTAAACACAGGGTGGTTTGCATATGGGATGAGCTGACAGCAGAAGTGGTTGAGGCGTGTACATTAAAAAAATTATAAAATACACTTGGACAAATACACAGGTCAGAAAGGATTAGAAGGATACAGGGAAATGGCAGGGAAATGGGGTTAGTGTAAATGGACATTTTGTTCGGAATGGATCAGTTTGGGCCGAATGGCCTGTACCTGTGCTGTAAGACTATATGGGTCTAACGACCATTGTTCTCCTACTGAATGTTATATTGTCCTTCCCCAATTCACTGGAGTGAACTTGACCCTCTAACCTCTGGGCTTCCATGATGTTTGACCAGAATGTTCACACATCCCACATTGAATGCAGACGCCGTGTAAAATATAACATATTAATGTCACAATTCCTCCAAAGCTGCTTCAGAGTAAGGTTAGTAATTAGTGCTTCTGACCACACAGTAGACAATAGACAATAGACAATAGGTGCAGGAGTAGGCCATTCTGCCCTTCGAGCCTGCACCACTATTCAATATGATCATGGCTGATTATCCTTAATCAGTATCACACACACCAAATCCGAAATAATCTGCTCTCTGGTTTGGTTCACAACTTACTCTTCAACTTACCTTATATGCACTATAGGAATTTATTTTTCACAACATTAGCAGTCACTTAGTTAACTCAGTTTCGATGAAACTTGACACCATCCATTATTACTGCAGAACCCACGAGTATTTGTTACTCGTTCACATATTGAGGGCTTAGCTGGATAACCAGCATTTCCTGGCCATGCCAGACGGCAGTTAAGAGTCAACAGCGTTGCCTTGGATCTGGAGTGACATGCAGGCCAGACCAGATAAGAACAGCCGTTTCCTTCCCTAAAGGACATCAGTGAACCAGATGAGTTTTTCCAACAATCAGGAATGGATTCCTGATCATCATAAACCCTCGATTCCAGATACTTATTGAGTTCAAATTCCACAATCTGCCATGGCAGGATTTCAGACCATGTCCCCAGAACATTACCTGGGTCTCTGGGTTAAGAGCCCAGCGATAATATCAGTATGTCATAGCTTCCCTTTGAGTATAGTTGCATATATAATTTCCAGAGCATATGATGCAAAATATTTGCGCGACAGTTTTGGTTCACATATATAACACAAGTTTGTTTCTCCTTGCTATTTGTAAGACCCACCCAAAGTCATTCTGTGGAATCTGAGGGACAGAGCCTGTGTCGTTATTTGTGATAGACTTGGATAAGACATTCGGGGAGGCTCACCTCGATGCTGAGATGATCTGAAGACAGGTCCAGCAATATAGGACAAGCATCAATATCCATTCCACTCTGTCAGGATAAGTGTCTCCATATATTCTCACTGCTCCCTCACACTCACGGTATGTCTCTTATAGCACCTCCCCTCGACCAAGACTCACACTCTAAATAAGGCTCAAGCACAACCACTCTCACTGTTGAATTCAGCACCTTCCCTCCCTCACATTTTCTGTCCCTGATGCATCAGCCCCGCACACTAATAGCACGACATGGATACAACACTATTGACAGACTCCCTCCGGCTACCTCACCATGTCACACCTCACCTAGTCCAGCACTAACAGTAGGTCCATCCACTTCCACCCCACACTCATTCCTTCCCTTTCTCCCAATCCAGGAGAAACAGCCTGGAATAGGACAGAACGGTCCACGCCGGGTGATGGAGTGCCAGATATCCGTACCCTCATATCCCTACCCTGATATGTGGGAGGATCCTGGAGAGAGCTGGAGAGGACCAGTAGGGCTTGTGTGGAGATTCGGAAACATCCACGTCCCACCAACCGAATAAGGAGCAGTGTTTAGTAAAGAGCAATTCTCAAATCAAACCGACTGTTAGTTCCAACCTCATCTCTCTCACTCGTAGAAGAACAGATATCCCATTGCAGAGAGATGCAGGCATTGAAATACACAGAACATTGGTAAATACCCCAATATGCTAACATACACAATGCATAAAATGAGATAAGCATGCACACACGGAGAAGCACACAAAGACATAAAAAGTCACACACAAATAGACACAAACACAGATAGAAACACACAGGCTGATACAAAGACAGACAGACTTAGTCACACAAATAGAAAAATAGCAAGTACATGGGCACACACACTTAAATACACATTAAGACACCGACACGAGTGCCATTAAGATAAATAAATAATTTTTTGATTTATAAGGAGATCAAGGATTCTGGGAGAAGGTAGAAGAATGATATTGAGGAACATATTAGAAATGACTGAATGGTATATCTAACTCGATGGACCAAATGGTCTAATTCTGCTCCTTTTTTAATGCTCGTCTGGTGTTATGCTATCAGGGATTCTCTTCCTGAGACACCAACAGCAACATATTTGATTGGAAACAGTCAGTGGTAATGTGGGAAAAGATTGGAGGGCAGAATAGTTAATGTCTATTCCGAGTTATTGTACCACTATATCCGAAAAGGGGCAGTGATTTGATATGAGGTTAACACAGTTTTTAAAAAATGTTTCCCACAATGGAAGAAGGATGTCCCTTTCCGTTTACTGTTGTGCGATCTGTGGTGTCCTCATCCTCAGGGAGCAGTGAAGACTCGGTTAATTTAGGTATTTTAGTTTGAGCTTGACTGATCTTTGCTGGACAGGAGAGTCAATGTTTATTGGGTACAGACAGGAAACGGATGGTCAGACACACTCGGATCAGCCATGAGTATTCTGAATAGTGCCACCAAATGGCCAACTACTGCCACTTTCCAATGTGTTGTGCCGTCTGTCCACCCTCCCGGCCGTTCCAGGAATATACTGCTGCCCCTATCCCATGTGTTGTTCCCTCAATCCACGCTCCCGGCCGTTACAGAGATATACTGCTGTCCCTACCTCATGAGTTGTTCCCTCAATCCACCCCTCAAAGCAGTTACAGAGATATACTGCTGACCCAACCCCAATCCACCCCTCAGTGCGATTACAGGGTAGAGGACCATCCCATTCAGCCAGACTGGATCGTTACAATGAGATGGGAGGAGACCATTCTGCCCCTCTAAGGAATTACACAGGAATATAGGATGAAGTAATTCAGCTCGTTGAGTACATTACACAGCCCAGGATGAGGCCATTCAACCCGACTGAACTGCTGCACAGGAACAGGGATGTTGTCACTAACAGGAAATAGACAGTAGTGACATATGATTTTTAAAAATAAAACTGCAACTAGTTTTGATTCAGAGATCACTGTAGGGTCATCAATGATCAATAATCTATGTAAAATATCTGGATGAAGGGACTGAATGGATCAAAGCTGAACTACCTTGTACACCAAAATGATCATTCAATAGATCTTCAAATGGAGGGAGTGAATCTGCATTATGATGTAGACAGGGAAGGTTAGTGAGCATACCCTCAGCAGTAATAATATAATGCGAGTTGTCTATTGCAGTCGGGGACAATTTAAATGGAGAGAGATTGCAGAACTCTGTGATGCAGATGTTTTTCATATTCTTGGTACATGAATCATATGAAGATTGTCTGCAGATGCAGCAAGTGATTCAGAAGGTAAGTGGTATTGGGTTTAATTAGGAATATTTCACTGTATCTGTGCAAGGATTGTTGAGACCACATCAGATACACTGGGTGCAGTTCTGATCCTCTAAACTAAAAAAAAGGATTCAATTCCTTTCAAAGATGTTCAAATACGCTTCCCTTTACTCATTCCTAAAATGAAGGCCTTTTGTTATCGGGGATTATCTGTTTAGATATCAGATGAGAAATCTTACTGAACCACGATTTTCAGAGAAGTCTTTGAGTTGGATACATATTTTCTCTTGTTAAGAAGACTAAAGCTAGATAATTTTTTTTGAATGAGATGCATTGGTATTAACACAAATGTTATGAAGATATCAACCCATTTTAAAAAATTATGCAGATGCATATAAGCATCTCATCAAATCATAAAACGGGCACATTATTTTCTTTTGCTAATGCAAGGCACTGTGCACAACAACAGCAATGATGCTGCATACAGCATACAGTCTATTATCATCCATTCCAGAGAATGTACATGGAGAGTGCACATGGTCCAGTTTGGTGTTCAGTTGACATTCTTGTATTTTTCCACACAGAGACGGAGAAAAATATTACTTGCTTCAGAAGCAGCAGCCAATTGGTCTCTCTCTCTTACTTTGTTCTGCCTGAAAATAAGGTGTAAGAGCAGAAAATCCCTCAGTCATCTTTACCACTCGTGGAGGATTCCTGATGAGGATTCAAAGGATTCTCTGTACAGCTCGAAGCAAAGGGAATTCAGACAATTCCAAATCCAACTGTGCCGGGAAGAAATCCGCATTCCCAGACATTAGTGTGAGCAGAATAAATTCAAAGTCAGAAACATATTTGAGACACTCTATCATTTTACCATTTGTTCACAGTTCAACTTTCTGTGTCTCAGATTTTTCTAGAAAATTACCCAGTCCGATCCCTATATCATTGGACACAGCACTCAACTGGTTACTTTTAAAATTTGCTTTCACCAATAGAGGAGTGGGAAAAGACATGAGTGACCCTCCAACATTGGTCAGAACACACACAAGAGATTCTCAAAAGGTTTTTAAGGTGTGAATTCCCTTCCACAGAAGATTGTGATGCTTGGATATTTCCATTTGTTCAAAGTTGTCTATGTAAGACATTTGAAAGACAAATGAATGTAGGGAAATGGAACTGACAGAAAAGTGCTGCTGAGACCTTAATCAGATCATAGTGCATGGTAGAGCCGTGACAAAGTGTCTGATGACCCACTCTTGCTCCACAATCCCGTGTTACTATGGTGCATTCAGCCTCTCACAGCAGACGGGGGCCAATGCTCCACAGTAACACAGGATTTCATTTAATCCCACAGAACTGGCACACTCAGATTGGGAAGGATTGGAAAATGTTATTTGGAAATCCAGGCTGGTTTTTAAAGACGCCTCTGGTCTGTTTACAGAGTGCCCCCTCTCTCCACCTTGTGCTGCATTTGTTGGTCTTCGTCTCGACCAGGATTCGTTATGAATAAAGCTCCATACCTCACTCAGAGATGACTCAAAAACGCTTTGCTCTCTCTGATTACAACATACAAATACAGTACATCCAGGAAAATTACAGCCGTTTACTTTGAATTTACAGAAAATGAAAACATAAGGAACAGGAATAGGTAATTCGGACGGTCAAGCCATTGTATATGATCATGGCTGATCTACTGTTCGCATTAACTCCTCCATAATGCCCAGTTCTTCACACTCCACAGCTCTCTGACAGGTCAAAGATTCATGTATCACCTCTCTAAATACTTTCAGTGATGTAGCTCCCCTAACTCTCTAGTCCAGATAATTACTGACTTTAATTACCCTCTGTGAGAGGAAAGCACTCTCTACACATACACCGTCACCTATTGATTTGTACAAGAGGTGAACACAGGGGCTCAGGAAAGAGTGAATGGCCTTGAGATCAAGGCAGTAGTTGACTGAGGATGTCATCGCGACCACCTAATTTTTTGAGCTTAATGAGAATCAGGTCTAACCTCCTCACTGGTTGGGTCTTTCAGATCATAAAGGAAGGTGTTTGTGGTCGGTGGCCAACAATCCTCTCAGTCCCGGGACATCTCTTCAGGAGATCCTCAGATTAAATTCCTCAGCACAAACATCTTCAGCTCCTTCGTCAACGTCTATGTGCCTCCATTCCCAGCGCCCCCCATCTATCCCAAGATCAGAAACGGAGTGATCACTGAAGATCACACAATATTCAGAACATTTTGTCCCCACTCAGCTCCTGAACAGGCCTGTGTCCATATTCAGCAAGACCCAAACAACATTCACTTTTGTGCTGTTAAAGTGTCGGTAACATTCATGTAAGAGAACGGCCAAGCACTGCACATTTCCACAGTTAAAAGAGAAGCTCATTCAGCACCTCAAGCTGGTTACACCCGGGTATGTGGAAACTATTCAGCCCATCGAAATGACTGATCAAGAAGACGGACAGCCGATTCAATCCTCCTGCCTGTTCCACAGGAAAAGGAGGCGTCTGGTCAGTACATTGAGCTGTTAAACAGGAACAGGCAGAGTCCAGTAAGACCCCTAAACCTGTTCTATGGAACCAGGAGGAGACCATTCACCCCTCGAGACAATTATACAGGAATAGGAGGGTGTCATTGATGCTCCAACCTGGAAAACGAATAGAGCAGAGACTGCACTCATAGACTGCTCACATTGCTCCTCGTGGCTCCTTTGCCTGTGGAACAAATGATTCTTTAACGTGTATTTCCGGCAGTGAGGAAGAAATCAAATGTTTTGTGCCAAGCCTCAAGGAGGCATCTTCCATCTCCAAGAAAACAGACCCATGTTCTCTGTGGGGGTCAGAAGCTGGTGGGGATAGATAACTGTTTTAGAATGAATATATTGTGGCTCCTGTCGCGATGGTGGATAACGTGAAGTTCTATGTATGATCACACACCAAATGCACTGTATTAATGTTGGAAGAGTTCAGTTAAAGAATGGCTCTCCTCTTTCTCAATCGAAATGGGGAGTGGAGTGGCGTGGACTGAGAGGAACATTCTCAGAGTCTTTTAAGCCATTGAGAATTATGTAAACCAAGTTAAAAAAAACATGGAATTTATCACCGTATTAGTTCTGTTTGGAATATAATGAGTGACTGTCCATCACCTTAAATTTCAATGCAATCACCTCTTATTCTTCAAAGCGCTACAGATCCTCATGCACGACCGATGGTACAATCATCACAATAATTAGTCTGGTGAAATTCCTTTATACTCTTTCTGCCAAGAGGATTATTCCTTATAGAGGAGAGAAAATCTGTGCACAATACTTCAACCATTATCTCAACAACACTCTCGGGTTGATCACAATAATTCTGTTCTCTCACTTAGCTGTCTCAGCTTCTTTCCTGTGGTATAGAAAACCATTCCTTCTCTCTGCACTGCGAATGATGTGGAATTTTGAAGTTTCTTGCATCTGTGCGTCAGTCATCACCAGAGGTGCCGATGGAGATGCATATCATGTTCAGAGGGAGGCTCAATCAGAAAGAATTCACTTGAAACAGGGAATGGTCACCTACCTGAATGGAAATGCCTTACAGGAGAATGGAAATCAGGCAGAGAAAGGGAGCTATCTTTCCTTTTGTTCATCCCTCACGGGATGTGTGCAGCCCTGGTCAGGCCAGCATGTTATGCTGATCTTGAACTGAGTGGCTGATTCAGCTGTTGACAGGATAATAAAGAGTAAACCCCATTGCTGTGGGTTTGCAGTCACACAGAGTCCTGATCATGGAAGGATAACCCATTGCCTTCTCTAAAGCAATGCTTTAAATATGCTTCTGTTGAAAACTAGTGGTGATGACTTCATTTGCATTCCATCAACTTCCTTCATGAGATACCAAAAGATTATTATTCTGTGCCGTTTGATTATGAGTCAATGACTTGACCATCATGCACTGTCTGTCCATCTGACAGATTCTGTGGAGAGGACAAATTAACCAGCTCAAGTGCAAATATTTTGTGACGTAAGCATAGTTATAAGGGAATTGAAACGGTTATATCTGGATCTACTAAAGGCACAAAGTATGGATTATTCAGCAGTTGCACTGAGGCTGAGAAGGTGACTGAAATATCCTGAGAGTGGCCTTGGGCAGGATTAGTGAGTGGGGAGAATATGTAGAAATGTAAATATGAATGAAGAAAAATGATCATGGAGATTAGGAACAGTCTGGTTTCTCCTTGAGTATTGTTGAGTAAGTTGTGAATATTAATTTGCTAGTTATAATCAGTAAGGAATAAAATTTTTGACTGGATCTGAAAATGATGACTTCCAAATTTTAAAATTTGAATCTGAACAGCAATTCAGTTCAATTCAGTTTAATGGTCAGATGGAATGACTTACCAGGAACACCAACTAGAGCGAGGATGGGATAATAACCACCTTGAATAATCCAAAGGATATCTTCGATCCGTGATGCTAATGACATCCAAGGCTGAGAAAGGTAGAAAAAACCCCAGGATAAACTCCTGTCTGTTGTAATATTCCAGTCTAAGGTTCTCAGATTCTGATCCATTAATGGAACATTCCAGTCTAATGTCCTCAGATTCTGATCTCTCCGCCTCCTGTCTCTCGAGCTACTGATCCCTGTTAGTCCAGTCATTGATGCTCCCGCCCATACTGGGATAACACATTGAACCGAGTCCTTAATTAATAGAAGAGGCAAACCCTCCAGTGACACACCTCGTTTCCATGGAGACTGACATCAATCTCAGTCACTGAACAAATAGCTCCAGACAACGCCTTTCAATTCAATATTGTTTTATTCAATTTCAAAACAATGATTCAAACTGTCATTTTCTGGATGGGCTATGTGAGGGTGACCGATGGAACAAATCTTGAGGCCGGTGGATAAATTGAGTGTAACCATTCAATCTGTCTTGGATGCAGGAGTAATGCCATAAGTTTATCAGAACGTAAACATGCGTCTCTGATTATAAATGTAAACATACATCCTGGAACTATTGATCAAGCATCATAATTTCAATAAAACATTGAGACAATTTTTATAGTTCATGATCTGAGGCGAATGTGTGTCTGAGAAACGTGGGGTTGTAACAGACAAGTAGCATGGATATGTTAACAGAGAATTGAACGTGACAAATGCAATTCAGATTGTTATTCCAGGTTTAGAGAGAGGCAGATGAGGCCTGTGCTATTGATGTTATCGATGTTAGTGAACTGTGATGAAATGTCATTTACTGGACTTCAGTTACAGTGTGATTATGGCATTGTGGAGGAGACAGGAAACAGAGAGAATTGTGAGACATGGCAGTTCAGACTGGAGGGAGGGACAATAATATTCCTCAGTCATCAGTATTGGAATGTTATTCTTTATAACTCATATGAATAACAGATTCAAGGATATATCTAAAGTGAGGAATGAGGAGTAAAATCTGTTTATTGAACACAGAATACGGGAACAAAATGATTTTCTGTCCGTACTAAACGATGGGAAGTACAAAGAAATAAGATACACTCATGATATTGAGCTACAAAAATTGAAATGTGTATCACAAAACCACGGATGTGGTGTGTAATCTTGGTCAATCATTTTTTGGCCCACAGCTGAGATGCTGATTACCCCTCTGTCAGTGATCCACCTCATTGAGATTCTCTAACGCAGTCTCTCAGTACTGAGGGGGTTCTCAGTTCATGCTGTTGTTCACCCAGTCTATTTAAATTCAATCACCTTCTCACTGGAGAGGAAAAAAAAATCACTTGGCCTTTTGGATTCTGTTTAACTGTCAGCAACTCAGCTCTGTGATATTATTGGCGATAAATGCTCTGGGACCACAGCCAGTATCCGCACAGTGCTCAAACGGTATGGCAATAGATAAAGGCCTTGCAGTCCGTGAGAATTTCTAAATAAACATTCCATTTTCTGTCCGTTCCTGTCTATATCCCCTCATGCTGTCTTCTGATCTATCCAACTCACACTCATTTAAAATCCCTCCAATCACTCCCTGTTTCCAAATTGTGCAGATGTGCAGCTTGATGTTTTGGCCGTTTTGGAGAAATGGATAGAGCAGAGAAGGGACTGATCGTTGGAGGGTCCGGGTTTAGATGCTTCAATAAGAACAAGGAAGGTACTAACAGTGGGGCGGGAGTGGGGTTGGGTGTGGGGGAGGGTGAGTTGCCATTGAAAATCAAAGACAGCATTACGTTGGTAGAAAGGATGCTTGATAAGGACCGTCTAGTGAGGTCGTATGGGAAGATGTTAGAAACAAAAATAGAGAGGTCACTCTGCTGAAAGTTCTCCATTGCCCTCTGAAAAGATCCAGAGATATAGAGGAAAGGATTACAAAGATGGTACTGGATAGGAGCGAAAGTAACAGAGTAGTTGTTATGGAAGAATTTAACATTCCATATATTGACTGGAAGTGCTGCAGTTCACTTACTTTATATGGGTCAGTTTTTGTCCAATGTGTGCAGAATGGTTTCCTGACAAAGTATGTAGATAGGCCAACAAGGGCCGAGGCCAAATTGGATTTGGTAGTGAGTAATGAACCAGACCAGGTATTAGATTTGGAGGTAGGTGAACACTTTGCTGATAGTGACCACAATTCAGTTACGTTTACCTTAGCGATGGAAAGGGACAGGTCTATACTGCAGGGCGAGAGGTTTAGCTGGGGGAAAGGCAATTCTGATGCGATCAGGAAAGGTTTTAGGATGCATAGGATGGGGAAGGAAACTACATAGGATGGGTACAATTTAAGTGTGGTGCTTTTTCAAGGAACAGCTACTGTGTCCTTGATAAGGCTATATCTGTTCGGAAAGGAGGAAGTGGTCGATTGAGGCTGCTGTGGTTTACTGAAGATGTTGACTCTTTTGTCAAGATTAAGAAGGAGGCTTATGTAAAGATGAAACGTGAAAGCTCAGTTCGGATACTTGACAGTTACAAGTCAGCCTGGAAGGACTTAAAAAAAGAGCTAAGAATAGCCAGGAGAGAGCATGAGAAGTCTTTGGCAAGTAGGAAAACCCTCAAGCTTTCTATCAGTATGTCACGAATAATAGAATTACCAAATGGAGATTAGTGACAATTAAGGACAGTAGTGTTAAGTTGTGTGTGGAGTCTGAGGAGATAGGACAGGCTATAAATTAATATTTGAAACAGTATTCACAATGGATAATTAAAATGCTGTCGAGGCCAATACTGAGATACAGGCTATTAGACTAGATGGGATTGAAGTTCGTAATGTGGAGATGTTAGCAGTTCTGGAGAGTGTGAAAATAGATATGCCCCTGGGCCAGATGAGATTTATCCTAGGATTCTCTGAGAAGCTAGGAAGGAGTTTACAAAACAATCTGTTCGGATTTTTACATCGCCATTGTCTACAGGAATAGTGCCAGAAGACTGGAGGACAGCAAATGCTGTCCTTATGCGCAAGAAATGGAGATGAGACAACCCTGGTAATTATATACCAGGTTTACCTTGGTTGTGGGTAAAGTGTTGGAAAAGATTATGAGCGATCGGATTTACTATCATCTAGAATGGAATCATTTGATTAGGGATAGTCAACAAGGTTTTGTGAAAGGTATGTCATGCCTCACAAATCTTTACCGAGTTCATTGAGAAGGTGACCAAACAGGTGGATGAGGGTAAAGTGAGGTATGTGGATTTCAGTGAAGCGTTTGATAAGGTCCCCCACGGTAGGCTATTGAAGGAAATATGGAGAGTGTGGTGTTGGAAAAGCAGAACAGATGAGGCAGCGTCCAAGATGCATGCAAGTTGATGTTTCTCTTGTAAGCCCTTCATCAGGAATCAGTTTTCTGGTCTGCAGCATCTGCAGTCTTCATTTTCTCCTCGATCCTCGGATGTTGCCTGACCTGCTGTGCGTTTCCAGCGCCACACTCTCGACCCTGATCTCAAACATCTGCAGTCCTTACTTTCTCCCAGAAAATATGGAGACATGGAATTGTGGGCGATTTAGCGTTTGGATCACAAATCGGCCAGCTGAAAGCAGACAGAAGGTGGTAGTTGATGAGGAATGTTCATCCTGGAGTTTAGTTGCTAGAGGTATACTGCAAGGATCTGCTTTGGAGTGACTGTTGTTTGTCCTTTTGAAAATTACTTTAATGATAGTATAGAAGGATGAGTTAGTAAATTTATGGTTGACAGTAAGGTCGGTGGATCTGTTGGCAGTGCTGAAGGATGTTGTAGGTACTGAGCTGTAATGTTCTATGTGCATAGACCTACAATGGGCTAAATAGCTTCCTTCTGTGATGTAACGATTCTGAGGTACTCTGACCCACAATAAAAGCTTTAGGTGCCTGGAGAGACAAGCTGGTCCAGTAAAGGACACACACTGCATAATCATCCATCATCTCTTCCTGTTCTCTGATAACAGCGGCCTCAAAATATCAGTCCAAACAAAATAGATTGATTCACATTCACGCAGTCAGGAGGGCGTTGACCCGAGGGGATTGCCGTCAGAGGATTCAATGAATAATAAGATTTCAGAATAACACAAAAAATAAAACAATATCACAGCAGCATAATAATTGGCAGCAGAGTGAAACTTACAGTTCCAAATATTTCCATGTTCAGCATTGTGTTCAGTTTTGGTCACCTTGCTATAGGAAGGATGGTATTAAACTGGAACTTTACAAGGATGTTGCAAGGACTCAAGGGTCTGAGTCAAAGAGAGAGGTTGGATAAGCTGGAACATTTCTCTTTAAAGCGCAGGAGACTGAGGGGAGTGAAGTGCTTCGAGAGTCTAGTCATGGTCCACATCAGTTCCAGTCTCCCAGCCTGCCTCGATCCCCTACAATTTTCCTACCAGTGGAATGGGTCCAGAGCGGTGCCATATCCCTGGAACATCTGGACAACAAGGACACCCACGTCAGACTCCTGCTCATTGACTATAGCTTCACCTTCAACACCATTATTCCCTTCAGACTGATCACCAAACTCCCTGACCTTAGTCTTGGCTCTACCCTCTGAAATTGGATCCTCATCTTTCTGACCCACAGTGCACAATCAATGAAAATAGGTAAGTGTGTCTCTTCCATGATAGCATTCAACGCTGAAATCCCAAAGGATGTGTCCTCAGCCCCCTACTATACTCCCTGTACACCCACGACTCTATTGCCAAACTTTGAACGAATGCTATCTACGTGTTCACTGATGACACCATCAGAGTAGGACAGATATATAATGATGGCAAGTCAAAATACAGAACGGAAATAGAAGACTTTGTGATGTGCTGCACTGAGACCATCCTCTCTTTCAACGTCGGCAGAACTAACCAACTGATCAATGACTTCAGAAAGAAATGAGGAGAACATGCCCCCATCTGCATCGATGGAACTGAAGTTGAAAGGGTGGAAAGCATGAAGTTGCTTGGAGTGACGATAACCGACCTCTCATGTAGATATGACAGCCGAGATGGCAGAAGAACACCTCTTCTTTCTCTGGCAGCTCAGGACATTTGTCATGTCCACAAGGACCCTTACCAATGTCTATAAATGCACCACTGACAGCAAACTATCTGTGTGCATAATGACCTGGTGTGGCCACAGCCCTGCCCAGGACAGTAAGAGAAATGACAGAAGGTTGAGTGCACAGCCCATGCCATCACGGAAACCAACGTCCCATCCATTGTCTCCATTTACACAGCTCACTGCAGCCGAACGGCTGATAATATTATCAAAGACCCATCGCACCTTGGATCTCCTACACTCTCTTCCATCATGCAGACAATACAGAAGCTTGAACACACAAACCAGCAGCTCCTGGACAGCATCTTCCCAGCCCATTATTAAACTGAGGAATGGACTCTCTAACTTCAAATAATGCTGATCTTGCTCACATTGATATTGCCTATTGCATGCCCTTTCTTGTGTAGCCTTTATGTCTCAGTCTAAGTTTTTCCTTTACCCGATGATCTGTATGTCCTTGCTTATTGTAGGAGCGAGATTCCCCAGCTCGGGACAAAGACTCTGAAGGCAGACAGGACACAGGCACGGAATGGACTTTAATTCAAGCAAAACCTGGTTAATGCTGGGAGAATACCAAAGGATCCTTCTCGATTCTTGCTTTGACATGAGAAGACAATCGTTTCCTTAATCTTTAGCTCAGATCAGACGGCAAATCAATTCACACTTCGAGGTTACAGTAAAAGGACAGTATTTTTATACGTTCTGTGTTGCAATGATCATACACAACCTTGTCAGTGTACCCTCCACTCCCCTTCTGCAGAACCAATCTTGTAAAACAACCGATCAATGATGGACACTCCCATGGACAGCCCGAGGTTCTTATTTGTTTCGGATGTTTAACGATTGTTGTTATCTCTAGGCCTTAGGATCTTTCTATAATGCATTCCAAAGTTCGGGGCTGTGCTCTTTTTAGTCATATCCCTCATTGTTTATTTTGAAGGATTGCATAAATTCTATTCTCCATTGGACAGGCTACCACTTATCAAATTCTGTTATCACATTTTACATTAAAAAGCTGATTCTGATAGAAAATTCGTAATATTTTTATTATTTCTACTGTTAACGTTTTTCTTAGCGAATTAGACAAGAAAAGCCAGGCATCTCTTTAAGGTTTTATAATTACGTTGAAATCTGTGTCCATGATTATTTACCAAATATTTAACTCGGACCTATTACTATTGTAAATAGTTTCAAAGGCGCAGCTAGATTCTGAAAGATAACTTGAGTTGCTATTTTTGTGGATGAAAAGAATACTTACTGAGATCAGAATAAGTTACCTTTTGTCGTGATTCTTTTGTGCTACAATTTCATTATTTCATCTGTGTTCTGTTACAAATCATCATTTATTTAAAAAAAAACCTCCTTTATCACGATGTTGGCATGTTTCAGAATCTTGCGAATCAGATTATCCTTTCTTTTGCTTTGGAATAATTCCCTTCTCAAAGGCCCTTTTTTCACTGATGCTGAAGCAATCTATTTTAATTTCTGTCTATTTTGTGGCCCCTCAGAAACAGACAGCTGAAATAGACTATTAAATTTCGGCCACTCCATGTCTCTAAAAAAAGGCAGCTCCAACTCTCACTATGATCTGCCAGAACTGTATAAACAAAGAGTTTCACTCTACTTAGACACATGCGACAATGAATCCTATCAAATCAAATGAAACCAAATCTAATGATAGAGAGAGCGAAATTGTCACAAGGTCAATACACCCAGATCGAACTCTGCAGCCAA
Source organism: Chiloscyllium punctatum (assembly GCF_047496795.1). NCBI lineage: Eukaryota > Metazoa > Chordata > Chondrichthyes > Orectolobiformes > Hemiscylliidae > Chiloscyllium > Chiloscyllium punctatum. The sequence goes on along the minus strand of NC_092744.1, from coordinate 130,165,258 downwards.
CCACATCCGGCCAAAAATCGTGATAGACAATTAAACAACTGACAGATGGAGAAGGCTCCACAATTATTCCCATTCTATCAATGGATCAGCTCTGCACATCTTTGTAAAAATCAAGGAAATAGTATCTCTACCATCCTCGCCAGGGGTGTTGAGTCGATGATTCAACTCACCGTCATCATGATGCCCACAGAATCACAAATCAGTCTTCAACCAATTCGATTTGCTGCACGTGAAGTGAAGAAACAGCTGAACACAGTAGATATGACAAAGGCAATGGGCCCTGTCTTTTGATAGAGCTGTCAAGCAGCACAGACGTAACTTGTTCTGTGTGGTTTCTGATAGGTCCCCATGTGGACTTGGTGCTGTTTTGGAAAAGTCACTGGATTAATAATCCAGACCAGACTAATGCTCTGGCAGCTGGTGGAAGTTAAGAACAATTAATAAAATATAGAGATCTAAAATCTGGCGTCAGTAACAGTGACCTTGAAGTCAATGTCAATTGTAACACCAATTTGTTTTTCCAATGTACTTTCTGGAAGTGAATCCCCCGTGCTTTCCTGGTCTGTCCTAACAGTGACTCCAGACACACAGACATGTGATAAACTCTTCAATGGTCTCTGAATCGGCCAAGCAAGACACTCTATTGTATCAAACTGCTCCGACGTCTTATAGGATAAAACCGGACAGAACACTCAGCCCAGCCTCGGTATGGAAAAGGGAACGGGAAAGACACTCCTGTTGACCCTGCAGAGACCTGGTCCTAACATCTGTGAACTTGTGACAACATTTACAGAGCTTTCCCACAAACCGCACAGAAACATCGGGAATGTAATAGGCCATAAAGCACATTGAGCCTGCCCCATTCTAGTTAATGTCTGAACATCTCCTCAATGCACTTTCCCCACACACTTTACACACCCCTTAATGTGATTAACCTTGTGAAGCTATAAAATAGGAACTGCGGTAGTCCCTTTGGTCTGTTGAGTTTGCTATCCAATTCAATATAATGATGGCTGATCCTTTATTTCTACACCATACTCCTGCTCTCTCCCCCATCCTTTCGGTGTCTAGACATCCTTATTAGTCTTTAGTGCCTTGTCTTCCACAGCCTTATGTGAGAGAGGATTCCCAGGTTCACCAGTCTCTGAGTGCAGACATCTATTCGTATCTAAATGCAATGTGACCTGTCTGTACCTAATACTGTGGCCTCTTGTTTTAGACTTCCCAGCCACAGGAATTATCATCGCTGCTTCCAATCTACCTAACCCTGTCAGTGTTTTATATATTTCACTGAGATCTCCACTCATTTTCCTAAACCACATGGAATACAGACTCCGTCGCCCCAAACTCTGCTCCCACAAAAAGTCTGTCATCCCAGAGATCAGTCTGGTCATCCTTCGCTGATCTCCCTCAATGTCAGGTTTGACCTTTATTAGGTACGGAGACCAAAACCGCACACAATACTGCACAATGTTCGAGTTGAGGTCTAACCAAGGCCCTGTACAGCTGCACTGAGACACCCTTACTGCTGGACTCAAGTCCACCTGAAATGAGGGTCAACACCCCATTTATCTTCCTGACTGCTTTCTGCTCCTGCAATCTTGCTTTCAGTGACTGGTGTACAGTGAAGTCCCAGATCCTTTTCAATGTTACAGCTACCCACTTGGTGGGCCTGTGTAAACAGGTCTGTGTGCCAATGTATTCCCTGTATTGGCTTCTGTCTTCAGAACTCACTGCCCTGCATGGAACTCAGAGGTCTGTCCAAACAATAACAGAAGAAAAGTGCAGTTCCCTTTATAGATGGACATTTCTCAACCACTCCCTTTTCCAATGGTTGGCTGGAATTATACTGTTTCCTAACAAAGTAGACAACATCACATCTATCCACACTGTTCTTCATCTGCCACATGTTTACTCATTCACTCCATTTGTTTCAATCACCTTGAAGTTTTTTTCACATCCTCCTCACTTTCAAAATCCTACTTCCGTCAGCAGACTTGGAAACTTTGCATTTGATTCCCTCAACAAGATGTTTGAGATGTATTGTGAATATCTGGCGACCCAGCACCAATCATTGCGATACTGCAGGAGCCTTCCAAACTGAAACCCATCCATTTATTCCTATTCATTGTTTCCTGTCCACACTCCCATTTTAACACCATGTTCATATATTACCCCCATCCCATGTGCTTTTACTTTGCACACGAGCCTTGAGACTCTATTAAAATTCTTGATGAAAATCCAAGTTCAGTGCCTCTATTGCTTTTTTTTGTAATTAATCTACCAATCAGTTTCTCAAATATGTTTCCAATTACATCAATGTGTGTTGATTTTTTCCTATGCCCATTATTTTCAGTTCCAATAATTTCTCCAAATTAGTGTATTTACTACTTTCATTCCACATCATTTTCTCGTCAGACTCAGATTTTCTCCTATTGCTGGGAAGGCTTTGTTTATGTATTTTTGTGTGAAGGCAAAGTGAAGTAGTTGTGTCATGTTTCTCTGTTCTCCATTCTCCATTCCCTGGTTTCTGACTGTATGGAAGCTGACGCTTTGACTAAAAAAAAGCTGTTGTCTATTCACCCTGTCCATGCCCCTTGTAATCTTAAACCTGAATTACTTACCCACTCAACTTCTTCTGCTCCAAAATAAATAAGTCGAGCTTACCCAGCCTCTCTCCACAGCTCATATGGTCCATCCCAGGGAACATCCTGGTGAATCGCTTCTGTACCTCATCCAGTACAATCACATCCTTCCTGTAATGCGGCTCCCAGAACTGCACACAATATTTCATTTGGCCTTACCGTAGTGCTATATAAAACTCGGATAATTTTTGGGTGAATGAATAAAGGCTTTATCTACAGTCATGCTGAACTCATCAATTATCATATCCAGTCACATTCAGGGATGTGTGGAGAAGCACGCTCTGAGCTTCCTAGTGTGATGCCGTGCTTTGAGTGCTCCCCTGTTTGGTTCCTTCTTCCAAAGTGTATCACCTTATATTTATCAGGGCTACATTCCATTTGCCATTGTTCTGTCCATCTGACCATTCTATCTGTATCTTCCTGTAATATAAGACCTCCCTCCTCACTGCCAACCACACGGCCAATCTTTGTGTCAAACACAAACTTACTTATCACACTCCCCCTTCTCACTACACATTCACATCACTTATGAATACCACAAATAATACAGAACACAGCACTGATCTCTACGGGGTACACCGGGGAAATTGGGCTCCAGTCACACAAACAGCCTTCTACCTTGAAGTTGAGTTGGGATGCAACTTGGCAAGTCACTAATAGGCCCTACATGTTCCCTGGTTGTTCTGTTCCACATGATATACGTGAAGAATATCTGGAGATTTTCCTTAATCTTGCCCTGCCAGTAGGCTTCCATGCCCCTGTGTTAGTCATTCCCCTCCGAGGGAAGAATTTCCACCTTAATACGGTCTTAAATGGCATATCCCTTATCCTGTCATTATTTTCCTTAAGTATAGAGTAGACAGCTAGAGAAACATCCTGTTTATTTCCACCTCATCACATGTATCATAGATTTTTGAAATTTCACTGCGATCACCTCTCATGCTTTGAAACTGGAGAGGTAGCAAGACAACTCTCCCCATCAGAAACTCTTGTCATCTCAGGAATTAATCTGGAGAATGTCCATTGCACGTCCTTTGTGATCAGTGTAATCTTTCTTAGATTAGATCACCAACGCTGCACTCAATACCTCAGGTACACTCTCACCAATATTCTATGCCACTGCTTCATGATGACTTTACCACTATATTCCAATTCCCTTAAACAATCTCCAAGCTAACTTTAACTTTCCAATTACATGTATTCCTCCAAATACCATTCACATTAATTGCATTTACGAACTCACTGTGTGAGTTAAAAAGGCATAGAGATGTACAGCATGGAAACAGACCGTACAGTCCAACCCGTCCATGTCGAGCAGATATCCCAACCCTATCTCGTCTCACCTGCCCGCACCCGGACCATATCCCTCCAAACCCTTCCTATTCATATAATCATCCAAATGTCTTTTAAATGCTGCAATTGTACCAGCCTCCACCACATCCTCTGGCAGCTAATTCCGTACACGTACCACTGTCTGTGTGAAAAAGTTGCCCCTTAGGTCCTTTACGTTTAATTACTTAGAGTGTGGGAACAAGTCCACACCAACCCGCCGAAGCACAACCCCCCCAGACCCATTCCCCTACACCTAACAATCCCCTACACAGGCAATTTAGCATGGCCAATTCACCTAGCCTGCATATTTTTGGATTGTGGGAGGAAACCCACGCAGACACAGGGAGAATGTGCAAACTCCACACAGCCTGAGGCAGGAATTGAACCTGTCTCTAGCATTATGCAGCAGCATTGCGAACCACTGTGCCACAGTGCCACCCAACACATTTTGCCTCTCACCCTAAACCTTTAGTTCTGGACTCCATGACCCCAGGGAAAAGACTTTGTCCATTTATCCTCTCCATACCCTTCATAATTTTATACATCTCTATAAGGTCACCCCTCAGCCTCCAGTGCTCAATAAAAAACAGCCGCAGCCTGTACAGCCTCTCCCTGTAGCTCAAATGCTCCAAACCCGTCAACGTCCTTGTAAATGTTTCCTGAACCCTTTCAATTTTCACAACATATTTCCAATAGGAAGGAGACCAGAATTCCATGCAATATTCCAACAGTGGCCGAACCAGTGTCCCGTATAGCCCCAACATGACCTCCCAACTCCAATACTCAGTACTCTAACCAATAAAGGAAAGCATGCCAAACGCCGCCTTAACTATCCTATCTACCTGCCACTCCACTTTCAAGGAGCTATAAACCTGCACTCCAAGCACTCTTTATTTAGCAACACTCCCCAGGACATTGCCATTAAGTGTATAAGTCCTGCTAAAATTTGTTTTCCCAAAATGCAGCACCTCGCATTTATCTGAATTAAACTCCATGAATTAAACTTTATTAAACTTCTCAGCCCATTGGCCCATCTGATCAAGATCCTGTTGTACTCTGAGGTAACCTTCTTCGCTGTCCACTGCACGCCAATTTTGTTGTCATCTGCGAACTTACTAACGATACCTCTTAGACTCGCATCCAAATCATTTATGTAAATGACAAATATAGAGGACCCAGCACTGATCCTTGTGGTACTCCACTGGTCACAGGCCTCCAGTCTGAAAAACAACCGTCCACTTCCACCCTCTGTCTTCAACTTTGAGCCAGTTCTGTATCCAAATGGCTCGTTGTCCCCGTATTCCATGTGATCGAAACTTGCTAACCAGTCTCCCATAGAGAATCTTGTCGAACACGTCCATCTAGATCACATCTACCGCTCTGCCCTCTTCGTTACTTCTTCAAAAAACTCAAGCAGGATTGTGAGATATGATTTTCACGCACAAAGCCATGTTGACTATCCCTAATCAGTTCTTGTCTTTCCAAATGCATGTACATCCTATCCTTCAGGATTCTTTCCAATAACTTGCTCACCACTGACGTCAGGCTCACTGGCCTATAGTTCCCTGGCTTGTCCGTACCACCCTTCTTAAACACCACGTTAGCCAACCTCCAGTCTTCCGCCACCTCACCTGTGACTATCGATGATACAAATGGGTTTCCTCCGGGTGCTCCGGTTTCCTCCGACAATCCAAAGATGTGCAGTTCAGGTGAATTGGCCATGCTAAATTGCCCGTAGTGTTAGGCAAGGGGTAGATGTCGATGTAGGGGTATGGGTGGGTTGCGCTTCGGCGGGGCGGTGTGGACTTGTTGGGCCGAAGGGCCTGTTTCCACACTGTAAGTAATCTAATCTAATCTAAATATCTCAGCAAGAGGCCCAGCAATCACTTCTGTAGCTTTCCACAGAGTTCTCGGATGCACCTGATCAGTTCCTGGAGATTTGTCCACCTTTAACCATTTCAAGACATCCTATGCTTCCTCCTCTGTAATATGGACATTTTGCAAAATGTAACTATCTATTTGCTGACATTCTATATCTTCCATATCCGTTTCCACAGTAAATACTGATGCAAAATACTCGTTTAGTATCTCCCCCATTTTCTGCGGCTCCACACAAAAGCTGCCTTGCTGATCTTTGAGGGGCCTTATTCTCTCCATAGTTATGATTTTGTCCTTAATGTATTTGTAAAGAAAAACCCTTTGGATTCTCCTTAGTTCTACTTGGTAAAGCTATCTCATGTCCCCATTTTGCCCTCCTGACTTCCCTCTTAAGTATACTACTCCTACTGCCTTTATACCCTTCTAAGGATTCACTCGATCTATCCTGTCTATACCTGACAGATGCTTCCTTCTTTTTATTAATCAAACCCTTTAGTTAGCCAGCAATTTCTATACCTACCAGCCTTTCCTTTCATTCTAACAAGAATATACTTTCTCTGGATTATTGTTATCTCATTTCTGAGGGCTTCCCATTTTCCAGCCGTCTGTGAATATCTGCCCCCAATCAGGTTGTTAACGTTCTTACCAAATACCGTCAAAATTGGCCTTTCTCCAATTTAGAACTTGAACTTTTAGATCTGGTCTATCCTTTTCCATCATTATTTTAAATCTAATAGAATTACGGTAGCTGGCCCCAAAGTGCACCTCCACTGACTTATTTCCCCAAAGTGGGTCAAGTTTTGCACCTTCTCTTGTATGGTCATCCACATACTGAATCAGAAAGTTTTCTTGTACGCACTTAACAAATTCCTCTCCATCGAGACCCATAAAGCTATGGCAGCCCCAGTCTATGTTTGGAAAGTTAAAATCTCCTACCAAATCAACCTACTTTCTTACAGATAGCTGAGATCTCCTTACAAGTTTGTTTCTCAATTTCCCTCTGACTATTAGGGGATCTATAATACGATCCCAATAAGGTGATCATCCCGTTCGTATTTCTCAGTTCTACCCAAATAACTTCCTGGATGTATTTCCGGGAATATACTCTCTCATTACAGCTGTAATGCTATCCCTAATCAAAATCGCCACTCCCACTCCTCTCCTGCCTCCCTTTCTATCTTTACTGTAGCATTTGTATCCTAGAACATTTAGCTGCCAGTCCTGCCCATCCCTGAGCCATGTTTCTGCAATTGCTATGATATCCCAGTCCCATGTTCCTAACCATGCCCTGAGTTCATCTGCCTTCCCTGTTAGGTCCCTTGCATTGAAATAAATGCAGTTTACTTTATTAGTCCTACCTTGTCCCTGTCTGCCCTGACTATTTGACTTGTTTCTTTTCTCAATTGTACCAATTTCAGATTGATCTGTTTCCTCACTATCTCTCTGCCCACTCCCCCTCCTCCGCTTTACTAGTTTAAATCCACCCGAGCGGCTGGAGCAAATCTCCCTGTCAGTATATTCGTCCCCTTCCAATTTAGGTGCAACCCGTCCTTCTGGTATAGATCCCTTCTACCCCAAAAGAGATTCCAGTGATTCAAAAAGGTGAATACTTCTCCCATACACCAACTCCACAGCCATGCCTTCATCTGCTCTATCCCTCTATTCCTGTCCTCACTAGCTCGTAGCACCGGGAGTAATCCAGATATTACTACTCTCGAGAACCTCCTTTTAAAATTTCTGCCTAACACCCTGCAATCTCCGTCCAGAATCTCAAACTTTTCCCTTCCTATGTCGTTGGTTCCAATTTGGACAATGACCTCTTGCTGGCCCATCTCCCCCGTGAGAACATTCTACACCCTTTCTGAGACATAATTGATCCTGGCACCAGGGAAGCAACATATCATCCACCATTTTTTTCTCTGCTGGCCACAGAACCGTCTGTCTGTTCCTCAGACTAGGCAGTCCCCTAACACAATTGACCTCGTGGAATCCGATGTATCCCTTGTTGCAGTCGAGCCAGTCTCAATACCAGACACCTGCCTGTTCGTGCTCCATTCCCCTATGAATCCATCACCCGCTACATTTTCCAAAACAGCATATTTGTTTGGAATGGGTCAGCCGCAGAAGACTCCTGCACTACCTGCTTAACTGTTTTACCTTACTTGGAGTTAACCCATCTATGTGATTGTATCTGAGACCTTCCCCCTTCCTATAACTGCTATCCATCACACACTGTTGCTGTTACAAATTCTTCATTGTCTTTAACTGTCTCTCAAAACGATACATTCGATCTGACAGAATTCTCAACCAGAAGCATTTATTGCAGATATAATCTGCAGTCACCCTTAAATCCTCTTTAAACTCTCGCATTTGACAAGAAGCGCATATGATTCTACTAAGGCCATTTGTGCTGTTTAACAATCTACTGACCCAGAAAAACAAAAATGTCTTATTCCTCTACAAAACGCTGCTCAAAGTAAAATTAATATTTATGGCTTATATTTTAAGATTAATCAAGAGACATATCTCAAAAACATATAATTAAGGAAGAGCACACTCGACTTACTTCTGCAGACTTTCTGTAGGACACAGATAAAACAATTCACTTATCTGGCAGGGAACTTTGCCCAAACAGTTCCTCCAAACCAGTTGTAAATTTCACTGTTTGTTAATTTTCCTAGATGCACTCCGATATCCAGCGATACATGAATTCATATACAAAAGGCAGTAACTCAGCAGGTACGCTGTCCTATCAGTTCCTTCCCCTCACCATGTGCTACCTTTGTCTGTTCTTTTCCCTCTTAAAGCTGCTGTTGCTTTGACTTTTTTTCCCAAAGTTTCAAAATAATGCAACAGCATACAAAACAGTAATTGCTGCTTCTGGAATTCGATGAAATCAACTCCAACACCTAAAATACATCAAAAAAGGAGCAGCTGTTACAACGAGAAATTTTTCCTGCCCTGACTTCTGAAAATCCAAATACATTACTTCCACTGGCTGTCCGTGGTCTATGCTGCAAGAAAGAACTTCAAATAATTCCGAAGTTTGTCAGGCAAGATTTCTCTGTCAGCAATGTATTGTGATTCTCTGCAATTTTGCTGTTCATTTCTACGTACCCTATATCACTTCTTATATAATGGATTCCAACTGTTTCCCTACATATGTCAAATTAATTGGTCTGCAGTCCTCCACATTATCTCTTCTTCTCTGTGTACATAGATGGATCATGTTTACTACCTTTCAGTTATCTACAATGTCTATGGCCTTTGCAGAGTCTGCAAGAAAATAAAATAGTCACCGACAGTTCAATTAATATGCTGTTTTATTTCTGACATTTTGATATGAAGTATATTTGGCGCATCAGACTTCGCAATGATCAATCTAGCTCAATTTTCAAGGACTACCTTGTTGCTGATATGAATAGACTTTATGTCTTTAGTTCCACAAGTCCCATGTGATCACTTGCTTTACACAGTGATTGCCTGACGCTTTCTCCATGAATACAGATGCAAAGTAGCTTGCTATTTTCTCTGCCATTTCCTTGTTCCCCACAATAAATTCTTCTATATCTTACAAATTTCTACATTTGACCTTGCTTTTGTTTTCTTTGGTATATGGATTGTAGATGTAAGCAGTCTGTGTGTTTCCTGTTTGTTTGTTTTCATGTTCTTTTTGATTTCCTTAACACTTTCTTCATCCTTATTACCGGAAAAGTAAATCTCTCAGAATGTTCAGGTTTTCACAATATCTGGAATTTTTCTGAAGCTGCTTCCTTAGATTTAATGCAATCTTTGCATTCTTACGTAAACCATTAATGAGTCACCTTCACTTTCGTTGGTGTTTGTAACTTAGTGATATGTATGTATTTTTCAGACTATACAGTATTTCTATCACTAAAAGCCAATGTTTGTCTCACACTAAATGTGATATTGTATTTTTCCAATTCACTTGACCCTCTAGCCTTCGGGTTTCAATGATATTTGAGTGTAATTATAAAAAATTCTATATTGCTTGCAGGCGCCGTGTAAAATTCAACATATTCATACGATTGCCCAAAGGCTGCCTCAGAGCACGGTAAGTAATTAGTCCTTCTGACGACACATCACCACACCCAAAATAACCTGCAATCTACTTTGGTTCACAACACACTCTTCAACCTACCTCATATACACATGAAATAGATTTTTCACAGCATTAGCTATCATTTAGTTATCGCTGTTTAGATGCAAATTTAGATCATCTAGTATTACCGCATCACCCAATATATTTACATATATAATTTCCAGATAATCGGATGCGCAAAATTGCACAACAGTTTTGGTTTAGATATGTAAGGCACCAATGTGTGTTCCTCCTTGTTGTTTGCAAGATCCATGCAAACATATTCTGAAGAAGCTATGGGATGTGCAGTGTGCTGTTATTAGTGATAGACGTGGACAAGACATTGGGGAGGCTCACCCCGATGCTGAGATGATCTGAAGAAATACCCATCAATACAGGACAAGCATCAATAACCTTCCCCGTTCAGCCAGGACAAAGGTCTTCCTATTCTCTCTACTCCCTCACACTCTCTGTATATCTGTTACAGCACCTGCCCCCGAACACGGCTCTTTCTCCACTACTCTCACTATTGCAGGCAACACTCTCTTTCCTTCACTCTCTCTGTCACTGAAAGCAAATCGAGATTAAATTTATTGTTTTGCCAACATTGAAACAGTGAGACAGTTTGATGCTGGGGACATAAAATGCGGACATTTTGAAAATTGGGGAGAGAACAGATGCCATCGAGACGGAAGAAGCCTGGGATCAATCATCTTGCTCCGCAAGAAATTAGGAAATACTCACTGTCATATATATTTTTTCATATGAAACATATCCACAGTAAACAGAAATACGACGACCCAGGGAATTCAGCAGCCAGGAGAGTAACATCACTGAGGACGGCAGTGGCTGTGTGGTTGTGAAATTAAGTTGATGTAATCTTTATAAGTGTCTTATTGAAACAGCATATTGTTAGAGATTTTGGGGCAGTTGTGGGGGGGGGTTGGTTGGTTAAAGTTGTAAATAGTTGTGGCATAATGTTCACTTTTACAGTTAAAAATAAATTGGCGTTATTTTCTTTAAATAGTGGAATTTGGGAGTTCTCTGTCACTCATATTCTAATAGATTACGAGGTGAGGTGAGCTCTCCTGGGTGTTTGGTTTCATTAACAGAGGCGTTCACCCCCATATCGTAACACTTGCAAAGACCAACAGAGAGAAGAAAAAAATAAGGAGTGAGAAAGTTAAATATGAGGATAAGCAAGCCAGTCATGTAAAGAAAGACTGTAAGAGCTTCTTTCGAGACATAAAGGGCAAAAGAGAAGCGAAATTGGGCATCTGATCGCTAGAAATTGACACAGGAGAGACAGTAATGTGGAACAAGGAAATGACTGAGGAGCTGAAAAATTACTTTGTGTCAGTCTTTACGGTTGAAACACGAGTAATATCCCAAACATTGAAAAGACTTAGTGGACAGACCTGAGTAAGGTGGTCATCACCTCGGAGAAGGTGTTGGGTAAACTGAATGGCGTGAAGGTAAGTAAATCACCTGGACCAGATGGACTCCACTCCAGATTTCTAAGGCAGATAGCTGATGAGACAGGGGAGGCGTTGGTGGAGATCTTTCAGGAATCTCTCGAATCAGGGAGATTCCCAGAGGACTGGAAAATCGCTAGCGTGATACCACCGTTTAAAAAAGTAAACAAAAAACGGAAAATTACAAACTGACTAATCTAAACTTGGCTGTACGTAAGATCCTGGAATCCATTGTGATGGATGAAATTTCTGAATACTTGGATGTGGATGGTAAAGTAGAACAAAGTTAGCATGGTTTCATCAAGGGAAGGTCATGCCTGGAAAATCTGCTAGAAAACCTTGAGGATGTAACAATCAGCTTAGATCAAGGAGAGCCATGGATGTCATCGACCAGAACTTCCAGAAGATCTTTGACAGAAGGCTACTGAGTAAGGCAAGGGCCCATGGTGTTAGAGGCAAGGTGCTAACATGGATAGAAGTTTGGCTGTCTGGCAGGAAGCAAACAGTGTCGATAAAAGTGTCCCTCTCCGGTTGACAGTCGGTGACAAGTGGTGTTCCATAAGACTCAACGTTGGGATCATAAACTTTCACTTTATACGTTAACGATCCAGATGAAGGATCTGAAGGCATTCTATCTACGTTTGAAGATGAAGCAAAAATAGGGACAGGTAACGTCGAAGAGGCACGAGGCTTACGAAGGATTTGGATAGGTTAGGATAATAAGCAAAGAAATGGCAGATGGAGTACAACTTGGGAAATTGTGGGAACATGCACTTCGTTAGGAAGAATAAAAAACATGGACTACCCAGAAAATTCAGATGCCTGACGTGCAAAGCGACTTGGGAATTCTACTCCAGGATTGTCTCAATGTAAACTTGCAGGTTGCGTCAGTAGTTAGGAAGGCAAATGCCGTGATGGAATTTATTTTGAAAGGGTTTGAATGTAAAAGCAGGGACGTACTTCTGAGGCTCTATAAGGCTCTTGTCAGACAAAGTTGGAGTATTGTGCGCTGTTCTGAGCCCCATATCTCAGGAAGGATGTGCTGACCTTGGAATGGGTTCACAGGAGGTACACGGAAATGTTCCCAGGAATGAAAAGCTTAACATATGAGAACGTTTGAGGATGCTGGGTCTGTTCTTGATGGAGTTCAGAGGGATGTGGGGGGATCTAATTGAAACATACAGAACACTAAATGGCCTGGACAGTGCGGATGGGGGGAAGACTTCCATTGGTAGGAAACTATAGGAGCCAAGGATACAACCTTAGAGCCAAGGGAAATTCTTTAAGAATGGAGGTAAGGAGAAACGTTTCCAGCCAGAGAGTGGAGAATCAATGGAATTCATTTTCACAGAAGGCGGTGGAGGTCAGTTCATTGTGTATATTTAAGATAGAGGTCATTAGCTTCTTGAGTATCAAAGGGTTCAAGGGTTACAGGGAGAAGGCAGGAGAATGATTTTGAGAAACTTGTCAGCCGTAATTGAATAGTGGATCAGACTCGATTGGCTGAATGGCCTAATTTCTGTTTCTGTATCCGATGATCTTATGATCGTTACCCACTGTCTATTGCCCCCTCTCTCTCGCTTTGTCCCTTCTGACCGCAAAATGTGAGAGTAAAAATCCCTGAGTCATCTTCACCAAACTTGGAGCATTCCTGTTGAGGATTCATGGGAATCACTCCTCTGATTGAAGGAAAGGAAATTCTGCCAAATCCAACTGTTCCAGGAAGAAGTCTCATACCAGCAGCTTGTTTGAGTAGAATACCGTTGGAGACAGTGTATCAGTTGGGACGCATTTTGTCTTTTCCATTTGAAATGAGTTTAACTACTATAAAACTCTGGAAACCTTTTCCTATTCATTTTCGTCTACAGACATGTGCGATTGTGTATATGTCTGTACGTGTGTGACTCTGTGTATTCACATTTTTTGAGAGACTGGGCTAGGTTACACTACAAACCTGTTGTAACAAGTGGAGAAGTGGGGCTGGAAAAGGACACAGTGACCCTCCAACATTTGTCGGAGCAGAAATGAGAAATTCACACCGGCTGTTCAAATGGGAATTCTCTTCCCCAGAGGTTTCAGCTCAAGATGGCAGCTCAACACCACCACTTCCAGCGTAATTAGACATGGTACATAAATTTTGGCCTATCAACAACACCCACATTCCATGAACAAATCTAAAATGATAAACTGCAACAGCATTAATTGAATGGGAACAAGACTGATAGATAAATGCCTGCTGCCTTCCAGAATTGTGCTGCCTGTGTACTTTGACTTTGTGCAGTTCCCTAGTATTGTGCCTGGATGCTTGCATTTATTCAAAGTTGTGTTTTGGAACATTTGACAGACATGTGAATGGAGGAAAATTGTGGACAGACAGAAAAGTGCTGCGCAGACCACTCTCAGATCAGTCATGATCTGACTGTCTGTTCGAGCAATGACGAAGTGTCTAATGACCCACTCCTGCTCCTCAGTTCTCTGTTCCTATGTTCCATTCAGTCCTTAAAACCACTTGTATAGGAGCAGATAGAGACCACTTGCTCCAAATACCTGCTTCGAAGTATTACAGGATATCATTCAGTCCCTCAACACTGTGTGGTTTGCTGTGAGTTGGAAAATGTGATGGGAAATTCAAGCTGTGTATGAAAGTGATCTCCCACCTCTTTAAAGAGTGTCTCCTCTCTGCAAGTGGTGTTTCATTTGTTGGTCATACTGTAGACCCAGATTCATGTGAATATCCAACCCATACCTCTCCCAGATATGGTTCATAAAATTCTTTTCTCTCATTGTCCTCAACATTCAATAGCAAAATTTCCAGGAAAATTAAAACCATTAACTTTCCAAAGACAGAATATGAGAACATAAGAAACAGGAAGAGGTAATTTGGATGCTCAAACCATTGTATGCTATCATGGCTAACCTACTGTTGGCATTAACTCTTCTTTAATGCTCAATTCTTCACACCCCTCAGCTCTATGACAGGTCAAAAATCCATCTACCTCCTTTTTAAATACTTGGAATGATATAGCTCCCCTAACTTTCTAGACCGAGAATTCCTAACATTCACTACCCTCTATGAGAAGAAGATACTCTCCACACAGATACCATCACGTATTAACATTAACAAAAGTGTTTAACTGACCTGCTCAGGTAAGAGGGATTGACCCTAATATCAAGGCTGGATATGACTGAATATTTTATCGATAGAGGCGCTTAAATACCCAGAATCATGCATCCCGAGTAAAAATAAAAATACAAGCCATGGACTTCATCACCTTCTCAGTGTCTGTGTAGAATATAACGAGTGATTGTCCATCACCATCAAGTTTCAATGAAATGACCTGTTATTCTCTGACTGTCCCACAGATTAACCTTCACTCACTCGTATTTTACCACCAGCCCAGGGATTAGTCTCATAAAATTCCTTTGCACAACCTCTATTGTAATGAAATAATTCCTTTTAAAGGAGAAAAATCTGTCCATAATACCCCAAATACTGCCTCAACTACACTCTCAGTGATGATCACAATAATTCCTTTCCCTCACTTACTGGTCTCCGTATCTTTATTATGACATAAAAACCCATTCCTTCTCTATGCACTGCTACTGTTTTGGAATTTAAAAGTTCCTTACATCTGTCTGTCAGCATCAGTAAAGCCAGCACCAGAGGTGCCCGTGGAAACGAACATCACTCTTGGGGAGAGACTCGGTCAGAAAGATTGCACTTGAAATAGGGAATGGTCACCTACCTGAATGGAAATGAAGTGTAGAAATAAGGAAAACAGGCAGAAGAAGGGAGCTAACTTTACTTTTGTTGTTCTCTCACGGGATGTGTGCAGCCATGGTCAGGCAGCATGTTATGCTGAGCTTGAACTGAGTGACTGGTTCAGCTGTTCCACAGGACAGTCAAGAGTAAAACATATTGCTGTGGGTTTGCCCAGACATGACTGGGGAAGGATAACGCATTGGCTTCTCTGAAGGACATGAAGCAAACAGATGGGCCTTTTCTCACTAATGATGATAGTTTCAGTTCAATAACATCAATTTCGTTCATGAGATATCAACAGATTATTATTCTGTGCTTCTAGATTATGTGTCAGTGACTTAAGCAGCATGCAGTGTCTGCCCGTCTGACAGAATCTGTGCAGTAAACAAGTTCAACATACTCAAGACCAATTATTCTGTAATTGACATGTGGTTACAAGAGACTTGATAAATTGTATCCATATTTAACAAAGGCACAATTGATGGTTTATTCAGAAGATGCACTGAGGCAGAGGAGGAGTCGAGGATATCATGATGGTGGTATTGGACAGGATTAGTGAGTGGAAGGATATAGAAATGTAGATCTGTGCAGGGCTAGAAGGATTATGGAGTTTGAGAACAGTCTGGTTCTACTCACAATTTGGTGAGTAATTTGTCATGAGTAATTTGCTCGATACAATTTGTGAGGAATGGAATATTTCATTGGAATTGAAAATGTTGACATCCATCTTTCTAAATTTTAAATAATATGTGCAGCAATTCAGTCCAACCTGGCTTAATGAACAGATAGAATGAATTACCAGGAACACCAACCTCGCGAGGATGGGATAGTAACCAACTTGAATAACCGTCAGTACATCATAGATCCGCAAAGCTAATGAGATCCAAGGCCGAGAGAGACGGTAAAGACCCTCGGATAAACTCCTGTCCATTGCTCGAACATTTCAGGCTCATGGTCTCAGATTCAGATCCATTGTTGGAACATTCCAGTCTAATGTTCTCAGATTCTGATCTCTCCTCCCCCTCTCTCTGGATCTGCTGATGCCTGTTACTGCTGTCGGTGATGCTCCCACTGATACTATGATATAACACATTGAACCGAGTCCCTAATTAATAGAAGAGGAAAGTCCTCCAGTGACATATTTTGGATGCACGGAGACTGACATCAATCACAGTCATTGAACAAGTACCTCCCGTTAACCCATTTCACTTCAATGTCTTTTATTAAAATTCCAAATTATGATTAAAAATTTACATATTCTGGATGGTATATGTGGGGGTGACTGAGGGAACAAATGTTGGGTCTGGTAGATCAATCATGTGTAAGCATTCAATCGGCCTTGGATATGGGAATAATGCCAAAGGTTTATCAGAATATAAGCGTGCTTCTCCGTTTATAAGTTGAAACATACATTCTGTATCTACTGATCAGGCACTGCAATATCAGGAAGACATTGAGAGAACTTTTATCGTCCATGATCTGTGAAGAAAATATCCCTAAGACTACATGCGGTTATAACAGACTGCGACATGGCTATGTTAAAAGGGAATTGTAATTAAGAGATAATGGTGACTGCAGATATTGGATAATTCAGTGCAGGTAAAGCATGGCGGTGGAAAATGCACAGTAAGCCAGGCAAAATCCAAGGAGCAAGAGAGTCGACTTTTCAGGCAGGACCTTTCTTCAGGACTGGGGAGGGAGAAGGGGCTAACAGAAAATGGGTGATGGGGTGATGCTGGGGGAAAGATCAGCGATAGGTGAGTGAAGATAGGAGGTGATAGTGATAGATCGGTGGGGAGTGTGGAGCAGATGGTGGGAAGGAAGATGGACATTAAGTCTCCTCGAGAGGGCAGATGTGAGTCCGGGAGTTGCTTCTGGGATCTGGTTTGGCCAGGGGAGATTTGTAAACCAGTGAATCCAATGTTCATGCCGTGTGTTTGGGGCTTCCAAGGCAGAAGATGAGGTGTTACTGGTAACATCCTGGTAATCTCTTCTCAACCATCTCCGGATTAATAATCTCCTTCCTATAACAGAACTGCACACAGTACTTCAGAAGAGGCTGTATCAATATCCTGCACAATCTCAGCATGACTTCCCAACTTCTAACCTCAAAGGTATGAGCAATGAAGTAACCTTAAACACCCTACGCCACAACTTCAAAGAATTATACCTGGGCCCCTGGGTCCCTCTTTTATATATAACTACCAAAGCCCAGCATTAATTGTATAAGATCTCCCCTTGTTTGTTTTTTTCAAAATGCAATGCCTCACATGTGTCCATGTTAAACTCCATCTGCCACACCTCAGCCCAGTGAGTGATATTACTGCCCCCTCACACTCCCCCTTCGGATTAAACGACAATCCCCTCTCCAGAAGGCCTACAAACACCAGCCTTGAGTTTCCCAAAGACCCAGATCTTGGTTTGCCTTGTGCAGGCAGAGTGAGGAGTCCATAACCAAAAGCTGGAAAGGAAACAGTTGCCTTGTATCAATGAATGATTTTAGGAGGAGGGAAGCCACATGATAGAGATTTGAAATATTGACCGGTGTTTTGGGCCCAGAATTGTGCTCCTTTCTCCTCTCTGGTGTTCAGTATTGATATCTTCTCGAGATCCTTCATAGTGCAGAGTGTGTCTGCAGGATTTCTTTCTCTAATATAGCAGACTACTGGCAATAACCATTTAAACCAGAAATCATAGCCAAGCAATTGAAGATGTTCATTCGTTATCTCAATGACACAGCGAATGCACTCAACATCCTTTAGTTCAGGCTAATAACTTGTACTTTTTTTCAATTAGAAATGTCTCCTGCATAATTTGGTAATGTCAACCAGAATTTAATAAATCCACACACTTAAAATATGACCCGAAATCTGGGCATGATTTGGGCCTTGTTTAATGGATGGTGCCCACGTTTCTGCGCCGGAGCTCTGGATTCGATTCCAGTCCATGACTGTCTGATAGTGCCCCTATCTCTGGAGAAGGTGGAGTGGAGTCATGTCCTGTGGAGGTGTGTCACAGCATGTTACAACAGGCTGATGAACAACATACAAAAGCATCATGTTGCAGCTTTAGGGGCTAAG
Organism: Chiloscyllium punctatum; assembly: GCF_047496795.1. Classification (NCBI taxonomy): domain Eukaryota; kingdom Metazoa; phylum Chordata; class Chondrichthyes; order Orectolobiformes; family Hemiscylliidae; genus Chiloscyllium; species Chiloscyllium punctatum. The sequence continues at coordinate 130,146,983 of NC_092744.1, read as the reverse complement.
GCTGAATGATGGTAGTGTCCCTATCACTGCGCCGAAAAATCTAGTTCCAACTCCCACAGAGCTGTTCAATAATATGTCTGAACAAGTTGATTAAACTTTTTTGGAATCGTGCCTTGATGGAGAAGGAAGAGGTACCACTACTGAATTTGAGACTCGAGACCCAGGATGACTGAAAGCGCAGCCAACCGTCTTGATTGGAGTCACATTTACACTTTCTAGAGGTTTATAAATTTATGAAGGCCATGGATAGAGTGATTGGTCAAGGTTCCTTCCCACCAAGGTAGGAGAGTCTAAAACTAGAAGGCATAGATTGAAGGTGGGAAGAGAAATATTTGAAAGACAATGAAGAACAACTTTTTTTTCCTGCAGAGGATGGTGCTTCTATGGAATAAACTGCCAGAGAAACTGGTGGAGGCTGGAACAATTATAACATTTAAAAGGCAACTGGATGGCTTTATGATTAGTGGGACAGGGGCCATCAGCTGACAAATGTGAGTGGATCAATTTAGAATAATCGGATGGCATGAACAAGTTGAAGGGTCTGTTTCCCTGTTGTACATCTCTATGTATCATTGATTTAATTAATGAAGGTCTCTTTGTAATCTTCAGCTGTTCACCATTATACAAACACTGTTCACTGTACACCAAAACTTGAAGTCATCCGCAAATTTGCGAAATATACCTTCTATAACTCTCATAAAAATCATATATATGAATGACAAACAAAAGTAGACCCAACAATTTTGCCTCTGGATCATCGCTGCCCACAGGCTTCCAGTTCAAAAACAACCATCCACCACCACCCTGTCTCCTGCCATTAAACAGATATACACAGAAACACACACGCAATCACACACACATACAGAGACCCGACGCAACTATGTCTTTAAGACAAAGGTTAAATTAAAACAACGATAGAGAGTTACAGTGAGAAGGTGGGAAAGATGTGTTGAGAAACACACCCGACAGGATCAAATAGCAAAGTAGACTTGATGGGCCAAATGGCCTAATTCCAATTTCTTATGCTCTGTGGCCTTAAGGTGTCAGGATTATTTTCCAAGGGTGCAGTAGAAGCTAAGTTTGATAAATACTTGACTGAACAGTCAATTTGAATATGGGATAGGTTTGAGGGGCTGAATGGTATATGTTTGTTCCTATTTGCTGTGCCCTTGTTTCTGAAAAGAGAGGTGACTTGCTGTGAGGTTAACACGCTTTAATATAAAAGGGGTCTCCCATTTCCATTTGAGATAACATTGCTCCTTTCTCCTTTGGATTGTGCGATCTGTGGCGTTCTCATCCCCCGAGAACAGTGAAGTCTGGGTCATTGAGGATATTCAAGGTTGACCTGGACTGATCATTGATGGACAGGTGGGTCAACATTTATTGGGAACCGACAGGAAAGGGGTATTCAGTTACAATCAGACTAACCATGATGTTTCTAAACTGAGCAGCAAGTTGGAGAGGGGACGAATGGCCAACTGCTGCTCCTACCTCACCCGTTGTTCTGTCAATTCACCCCCAAGGCTGTTACAGAGGGAGAGAAAGATCCCATTCAGCCAGTCAGCATCGTAACAATACAGCAGGGGGAGGCCATAATGCACCTCTATGGGGTTAGACAGGATTAGAATGAAGTATTCAAATCATTTCAGTAAATTACTCACCACAGGAGGACGCCATATAAACATCCCAGGCTGTTACGCAGGAGCAGGGGTGCCCTGGGCAGCATCAGGAAATACAGAGAAGAGATCATTACAGATTTTGTTTTTGGCAAGCTGTAACTAGTGGAATTCTTCAGGGATCTGTGTGAGGTCATCAACAAATTACAATCCACACCAGTGAGGTGGATGGAGAGCATGGAGCTCAGTTTGCTCATACATCAGGATAGTCAATCAATACGATGTCAAAGGGAGACAGAGCATCTCCAATGAGATACAGACAGGGAGGGCAGCACGTCGGCAATGGGATACAGACGGGGAAGGCATAGCGTCTACAGTGGAATACAGACAGGGGGAGGGCAGACCGTCTGCAATAGGATACAACGGGGGTGGGGGGGGCAGAGCATCTGCAATGGGATAGAGACAGGGGAGGGCGGATCATCTGCAATGGGATATATACAGGGGGAGGGACAGAGAATCAAGCAATGGGATGCAGACAGGGGAGGGCAGAGCGTCTGCAATGGGATACAGCCAGGGGACAGTTTTGAGCAAATCTTCAGCAGAAAAAAATACAACATATATGTGATGGGAATTTTCTGTTTTGGGGAAAAGACAAAACAGCAGAAAATTATTTAAATGCAAGGAGAATGCAGAACAGAGTGGTACAGAGGGATCTGTGTGTCTTAGTGTATGAATCACATCAAATTACTCTGAAGATGCAGCTGGTGATTTGATAATAAATGGAATTATTCTGTTCCGTGTAAGGGGTGTTGTGTTTGATCTTAGCGATGATTTTTGCATCAGTACAGGGCATTGTTGAGATCACATTTGATGTATTATGTGCCGTTATAATTGCCTTAACTGATAAAAACAAAATTGCTTTCGGAAGGTTTCAAAGATTTTTCTCTTTACTCATTATTGGGATGAAGGCATTATGTTACGAAGAAGGAACAGTTCGACCTGAGAATGAGAGATGTTTTATTGACTGTATAACATCTTGAGAAGAGTGTAGTTGGTAAATACCGGATGGATAGTTTTTCTTATTTAGGAGAATAAAATTGGGGAAATAATTTAAGAATAAGGCAGGATCAAAGGAAAGGTCATTGGACCGAAAGATTGAACTCTGATTTCTCTTCATATCTGATGCCAGACAGGCTGAGCTTTTCCAGCAATTTCTGTATTTGTTTAAGAATAAAACATATTCATCTTAACACAGATATTGTGAAGTCATCAAACGCTTATGTTGACATATGGAGGCACATATTAACCCATCTTCAAAACAAGTAGGGCCATTTATTGTTAATGAATTGATTCGGTGTATGACAACAGCAATAATGCACTGACCTGGAGTCGAGAATGTAATGGAGTCATATAGTTCGGACAATATTCAAGGAGAGCTCACATGGTCCCGTTTGGGGCCTGATAACATTACTGATTTAACTTACAGATAGAAAAATGTAGCCTATCTGTGAAGGAATAGCCTATTGCTCCTTTTCTGTTTCCCTGCCGCTCAACACAGCACTGTGTGTGAGTGAAAAAAAGCCTAGTCGTCTTTTCCACTCATGGAGGATTCCTGATGATGATTCATTGGAATCTCCCCACTACCTGAAGCAAAGTAATTCAGCCAAATCCAACTGTTTCAGAAAGAAATCCCATTGTCAGAAGGTTATGCGAGACGAATAACTTCAGAAGTAATTATTCAGACTCGATATGTGAGGCGTTCAGACAAGAGATTCTATGGCTGCAAATGGGAATCCAGGATGGTGTATAGCCTCCTATGTTCCAGGGTCCAGAATGTCTCAGAACGGCTGCAGAACGTTCTCACCGGGGTGGGAGAGCAGCCAGAAGTCATTGTGCACATTGGTGCAAATGACACAGATAGAAGTAGTGATGAAGTCATGCAGAGTGATTATAGAGAGCGAGGAAAAAGGGTAAAAGACAGGACCACAACAGTGGTAATATCCTGTTTACTTCCAGTGTTCCGTGTTAGTGAGGGTAAGAACAGGCGGACATGGCTGCGGAATGCGTGGCTAAATAATTGGTACAGGAGGTAAGGATTCAGAGTTTTAGATCACTCGGATCATTTGTGGGGCAGAGGTGACGTGTTCAGGAAGGACGGGTTTTACCTGAATTGGAAGGGGACTAATATCCTGGCTGGCAGGTTTGCTAGTGCTACAGGGGAGTGTTTCAACTCGATTGGCTGGAGTGGCGGATGGCGTAGGATCCTCAACAGCAGGGATACAAGTGCGAGGATGGAAGGAGATACCGTAATCACAAACAGTAAAGTGCAGAGATAGGTTAGACAGGAACACGACTGGGAGCAAGGAATGCCTGTTGGATTAAATTGCATCTGTCTCAATGTAAGATGGCTGACAGGTAAGGCTGATGAACTCAGTTCGTGGAGAGGTATGTGGGACTGCGATATTATAGCCATTACAGAAACATGGCTAAGGGAGGGACAGGACTGGCAGCTTCATGTACCAAGGTACAGGTGCTTTATGCGAGACAGAGTTGGTGGAAGGAGTTGTGGGGGTTTCATTTTTGATTAAGGAGAGTACCACAGCAGTAATCAGAGATAAAATAACAAATGGATCATCCAGTGAGGATTTGTGGGGCAAGCTAAGAAATAAAAAAAGGATTGATGATATTATTTGGATTGTACTATAGCCCGCCTAATAGTAAAAGGGAATTAGAATAATTAAAATATGTAGAGATTGGGGAGACTTGCAGGGCCAATGGGATTGCCATATTCGGAGATTTTAATTTTCCTAACATTGACTGAGAATTTTTTAGAATTAAGGACTGAGATGGGGTGTATCTATTAAATGTGTTCAGAAACGTTTCCTCAAGCAGTATGTAGAGGGTGCAATTCGGGAAGGGGTAAAACTTGACCTACTCTAAGAAATAGGGCAGGACAGGTTACTGAGGTGACAGTGGGGGAGCACGCTGGGACTGGTGACCATAGATATAAAATACTTATGGAGAAGGACAAAACTGGCCCGCATGTTCAATGTCTAAATTGGGGGAAAGCGAATTTTGATGGAATTAGAGAGGAACTTGTATGGGTTGGTTGGAGGATTTTGTTTACAGGCGAAGGGACCTCTGGCTATTGGGAGGCCTTTAAAAGTGAAATGGCTAGAGCTCAAGATCTATATGTTCCTGTGAGGGTAAAACGCAAGTTGGCAGGAAGAGGGAACCCTGGATGTCAGGAGATATTGAGGCGTTGACAGGCAAAAAGGAGGTGTGGGTGAGATCCATGCAGCTGGGATCAAGGAGATCCCTGGCGGTGTACAGGGAATACAGGAGTTTACCGAAGAAGGAAACCAGAAGGGCGAAAAGGGAGCACACGATAGCATTGTCTGAGAAGATTAGAGTGAATCCAAAGAGGTTCTTTAAGTATATTAAAGTTAAATGAATAACTACATGAGAATATGACCCCTCAAGGTCCAAAGTGGACATGCATGTCTAGAACCACAGGAGATGTGTGAGATTCTCAATGAATATTTCTCCTCTGTCTTTACTGTAGAGAAATACATGAAGACTTGGGAGGTTAACAAAGGTAGTGATGATATCTTGGGGTTAGTCGATATCACAGGAGAGGACGTGTTGGATGCATTAGAATGCATGAAGGTGGATGAATCTCCTGGTCCGAAACAGATGCATCCAAGAATACTGCAAGAGGCTACAGAAGAAACTACGGGGACCTGCGTGATATTTTTGCATCATCGTTAGCCGCAGGTTAGGTTCCAGAATATTGAAGTGTAGCAAACGCTGTGCCATTATTCAGGAAGGGAAGCAAAGAAAAATCTGGGAACTATTGACCGGGAAGCCTAACATCTGGAGTCGGTAGGTTTCTTGAGAAGATTCTGAGGGATAAGATATACACACGTTTGGAAAGACAGAGTTTGATTAGAAATAGTTTATTTTTTTTCAATTTCCTACAGTATAGAAACAGGCCATTTGGCCCAACAAGGCCACACCGACCCTCTGAATAGCAACCCACCCAGTCTCATGCCCCTAATCTATATGTACCCCTAACTAATGCACATAAGGCAGTGGCCAATTCACCTAACCTGTACATCTTTGGATTGTGTCAGGAAAATGAAGCTCCCAGAGGAAACCCACACAAACACAGGGAGAATGTGCAAACTCCAAAAGAGAGTCACCCAAGGCTGAAATCAAATGCGGATCCGTGGCACTATGAGGCAGCAGTGCTAACCACTGAGCCACCATGCCACCCTTGCTTTTTTTCAACGCAGTTCAATGACACAGGTACAAAATCTATTCTATGTTGCTGGAAAAGCGCAGCAGGTCAGGCAGCATCCAAGGAGCAGGAGAATCGACGTTTCGGGCATGAGCCCTTCTTCAGGAATCATCCTGAAGCCCTCCCGGAAGAAGGGCTCATGCCCGAAACGTCGATTCTCCTGCTCCTTGGATGCTGCCTGACCTGCTGCGCTTTTCCAGCAACACATTTTCAGCTCTGAACTCCAGCATCTGCAGTCCTCACATTCTCCACAAAATCTATTCTGCCCTTCACCAATGATGCACGTTCCAATGCCACAAACCATGTATAATTTATTGTCCATTGAAAATGTCATCTTACTATTATTTATTATTGCTTGTTGTTATTTATTTTAATAATTATTATTAATAGTTGTTTTTAGACTGGAACGATTTCATGACTTTGTGAGTGGGAGATCATGCCTCACAAATTTGTTTGAGTTCTTTGATGAAGTGACCAGGAATGTTGATGAGGGTAGCGCAGTAGACATAGTCTGTATGGTTTTCAGTAAGGCCTTGGACAAGATTACTCTTGATAGGTTGGTCGAGAAGGTTAGATTCGCATGGAATCCAGAGGGAGCTGACAAATTGGATGTACAATTGGCTTGATGGTAGTAAACAGAGGGTTATAGTGGAAGGATGCTCTCGGAGTGGAGGCCTTTGACACATGAAATGCCTCAAGGGTCAGTGCTGGGCCCATTTTTGTTTATTATCTATTTCAATGATATTCTTCAGAATGTATAAGGCATGATTAGTAAATTTGAAGGTGACACTAAAATTGGTGGTATTGTGGACCAACAGCGCATTTTCAATTCTCCACACAGACAGAGGTTGCCACGAAGGGCACACCCTCTCAACATCATCCTGTCACCCGAAGTGTGATGACCCTTAAGATAAACCATAATTTGTGGTCTCACTAACGAGAAAGTGGTCCTTTGGGACTCTATTCTATCCATGTTAATATTTTAATTTTTTCAAAAATATTTTTATTTAGAGAAAATCTTTTTAATGCTTCGATGAACCAATAAGTACCCAACTCAAAAAACAATGCAAAGTGAACACAATTACACCCATGTGCATGTACATAAAGAAAAGGTAAATCAACGGACTGAAGAAAAATAAAAAAATAAAAAAAAACGAAAAGTAGAACGCAGTGTAACAAAACTATAACTCTCAGCCTTCAAGAGCATTAACTAATACACGTTCATTTGCTCGTAATTCCTCCTCTCTGGACATTAGATTCATTAGTCAAGTTCGTCATAGCTATATAAAAGTCCTTATTAGAATGGCATATCAGCCTGTACCTTGGTAATTCAAAAAGGGCTGCCATGTCTTATAAAAATCCTCTATTTTATGGTGCATCATACCTTTAAAAAAGTCCAAAGGGCTATGCTCCATGACGAGGTTATGACAATCCAATAGACCCAGGGGGTGTTCAGACACCGAATGCAACAGAACTTTTTTTCTGAACTCAGAGAGTGAGGGTATTAAAGTATTTTTTCTTATGCACATCTGAGTAAGGTAGACTGGGCAGGCCCAGGAAAAGGGAAATCTGATCCATCTCCAATTCGGTCCACAAGATCCTCTCCATCCCAGCGAGCACACCGCTCCTATAGCTCCGGTGGAAGGTCAACAAGCAATGAATAAGAGTGTCCATAGTCATTTTGTATTTAAGACATACTCCATCTTGAATTTTGAGAGAGTGTCTGGGGCCAGATAGACTCGATGAAGAATATTCAACTACATGGCAAGAGTCTTCTTGCAGATTGAAATCCTTCTTGCATTTACACAAATATCCTCCCCTATGTCCAAAGAGATCTCAATCCCCAACTCTCTTTGTAGACCTCAGAAAGTCACAATGTCTCATCTGAGAGGTCACTCTCCAACAAAAGATAAAGTGTACTGACAGAGAGTGTGTTCTTAGCAATAAGCACCCTCTTCTCTGTATCGGATCTATACGGGTCTGTGAAAAGCGTGGTTCTTTTCTGAATAACATCTCTGATCAGATAAAAAGAAAACAGAAGAGATCTCTACTCGGTAGTCTATAGTTACGACTTATTTGATCAAAGGACATCCTTGTTTCTCCCTCAGATTAACTATTAAAGCAAGATACACGCACGAGTTGTCCATAGTTTAAGCATTGAATCCAGTATTCCCCGTCGGAAACATGGTACACCACGCTTTGGGGTAAGAAATGAGGTTTGGCGATGTTGCCCTCGATCGGACACATTGCCCTCCCCACTTTAAAGTTATTGATATTTATTGGGAAATGGTAATACTTCGTAACTGTCCTCATTTTGTCTATGAATAGCAGACTAATAAGGGAACACTTTGCCTGAGAAGCTTCAATATCTAACCATATTGACACCGAGGCCTCACTAACATCGGGTAAAGAAGAGCTTAATTGATAGCTTTTAACATCCTGGAGATCTACTCCCCACAAACTGTGGGGTCGTTGTAATTTGGTTAACTTGATAAGGGGTCACTTATGGTGACAAATCAGAACTACATCATCCATTTAGTCTCCTAAATGTCTGTCTGGGAAACATCAAAGAAAGCATTCACATGGGGTATAGCAAATAAGGAAGGGAATTCATGTCAATAAGAGCTATCTGACCCAGCCAGGATATTGGAAGTATTCAAAGATCTTGTTTAATTTTGTCAAACAAATGGACAAATCACACATTAAATGTAAGTCCAACGATAGGATTAATGAATATACCTAAATAGGGAACATCCCCATTACCCCCGGACCATTGAAAAGGAAATCAGGATTCTCCCACGGCATCAGGTGTTTCCCTGAGTTTGCCAAGAGGCATGGCCTCTGACTTCATAAAATCAATATTTCAGCCGGAAAAGGCACCAAACGAACTGATGCATTGCATGAGGTGAGGTACCAAAACTGTGGGATTTAACAAAAAGTTAAGACCATCATCTGCAGACAATGTAATCTTACGTGACTTCTATCCCACTTCTGTGGCAGATATGTTTGGGTCCCTGCAGATGGCCTTCACCAGTGGCTCAATCACCATCATAAACAACACTGGCGTAAACAACCTTGTCGACTGCTCTAGAAATATTAATTTTACAGGATCGCACACAGAGGGTCACTTTCAAGGACCCTCACCCACTTGATAAAAACTTTGCTGAGACCAAACCATTCTAACGTATAGAAGAGATACAGCTACTCAACCCACGCAAATTACTTCTCTGCATCTAAAGAGATCATTAATACCTGCATAATTTGTTGTTGACACGCTTGGATCATATTGAGTAATCTCCGAACATTGTTGGAATATCTGCAGCCTTTTATAAGCCGGTTTGGTATACTTTGACAATGGAAGGATAAATAGTTTCCATCCTCAATGTAAGGGACTCAGACAGAATTTTGAAATCAATATTTAGAAGTGAGATGGGCCGATAGGAAGCACAATCTTTCGGTGTCTTCCTTTTCTTCAGAATCAGAGAGATATGAGCCTCTCTTAAGGATGGTGGGACACAATCGTAACTGTGTGAGTGACGAACAGAGTCAGCATCGGCTCTGACAACAGGTTTATAAATTCCTCATAAAACTCACGTGGACATCTGTCAGGACCGGGCGCCTTTCCGCCTGGAAGCTGCTTTAAACCCTCCAGCACTGACAATGGTGCATTAAGGCAAGACGCTTATTTGGGGGTTACCCCTGGAAGGTCCAAGTTCTTGAAGAAAGATTCCATCTTAATCCATCTATCCTCAGAATGCTCAGTCTCATATAATTCGGAGTAAAATCTCCGAAATGTTGCGTTAATCTTGATTGCATCGCAGGAAAGGGTCACGGTACCTTTCCTAATTGAGGTAATGGCTTTGGGGCTCTCTTTTTCATCGCAAGATATGCTAACTACTTGCCCAGTTTATCATCATGCTCAAACAGCCTTTGTTTTGCAAAAGTAAGTTCCTTCTCGGCTGTCTGTGTGAGCATAGAATTCAGTGCAGACCGAAGTGTTGTGATCCTCTGCAGCCCAGCCACCGAGGGTCTATCACAGTATACCCTCTCGGCTGCCTTCAACCGTGCCTGGAGCAAGCGTTGCTGCTCCAGCTTCTGCCGCATCCTAAGGAATAATTATTCCTTTGGCATAAATCTTAGCAATTTTCCATAGAATGGATGGGTTACTGGGTGAATCTGAATTAATGTCTAAGAAAGATCTGAAGTCATTACAAAAATACTCAATGTACTTTCTATCCTTAAGAATAAAGGCATTCGGCAGTGTCTCGAACCTGCTATATTGCCCTTAATCTTAACTATAAGTATGCTGCTGCATGGTCAGAAATGGTAATATTCCCAATTGTACAGAAAACCACTGAATCGAAGATTGCTGCAAGTTGAGGAAGAGATCAACACTAGTGTTGCATTTCTGCGGGTTAAAGAAGAAAGTAAAATCCCTATTTATAAGGTGGATCTGCCTCCAAACATCCACCAGCCCCAGTTCCACTAATTGCTTAAATTGGAAAGATGGTGCGAGGAGCCTTTGGGCATGCTATCCACCGTGGGTGCAAGAGACAATTGAAAACTCCTCCTACGATAATGTGCTACGAAGAAAGATTACTTAATTTAGAAAATGCATCTATCAGGAATTTACACCAGTGATCCAGGGAGCAATAAACATTCAAACTATTGCTTTCTTCCCCATATATCTTTGAGGGTTATGATCCTCCCGTGGGTGTCTAATACAATCTACTAATTTAAATGAAAGATTCTTCCTCACCAGTATGGCTTCTCTCCTATTCCTCGTGTTAAAAGACGAGAAATAAACCCGATCAAATCCACCTTGCTGCAATGTCAAATGTTCCTTGTTATCAAAGTGCATTTCTGCAATACGACAATATCCACCCTCGCCTTTTTCTTAACTGGCGAATGGCTCCCCTAAATGTTTCAGATACGCCATTTAAGCACGACATTAGCCATTACACACTGAAAAAATATTTGAAATCCAGAGAGGAAGAACTCGAATTACAAATCACTGAGCACCAACGAAAAAATAATCATAGAGCCTAAAAAAAATACAAACTAAAGCTACTATAACTAACAAGCTCTCAAAAAGTTCCAAACCTAAATACATACAAAAACAAAAAAAAAAGTACAAAGGGCCATTGGCTCTCAGGAAGGGTATTTACCCCCCGCCGACTGGGGGCATTTGCACGTCACTAATCTCTATCTTCTGCCCCATTATCAATCCTGCATCCAGGGCAATTAATCACAAACATCGGGACTGAACTGCCCTTAGTTAGGTATTCAGTCATCAAGATCACCTTCATAACTTCCTCCAGCTTGAGCCGAACCCGACACACAAACTATGCAAGAGAAAAACGAGTAGTAATACTAATGAAGAAGTTAAACGTGTGTACTCTACCCATTCCTGACTATAATTTAACAGTGCTTAATACCAGAAACGGTCAACAAACTTTCTTTTAAAAAAGAGAAACAAGGTTATCGCTTTCCATTAACGCATCCAGCCTACTTTAAAGTGTCCACAAAGTTTTCGCATCCTCTGGAGAGTTAGTGGATCCATTGAAAGATCCACTAGTGCATACGGAGCACCGCTGAGTCCATTAAGGAATACTGAATCTCAAGTTCCCTTAATCTTCTCTTGATATCATCAAAAGATTTTCTTTTCTGAATCACTGCCGCTGAAAAGACCTTGAAGAACATAATCCTGGAGCCCTCTTCGGGTCTCTTCCCTGTGTTCTGGAAGATTCCCTAAATCTTTATTTGTCCCTGCAACAATGTAATCGCCCAAGGACAGGGTGAGGGCGTTGGTCTGAGCCTGACCTGTGCACCATAACCCGGTGAACTGTCTCACTCTTCACCCGTCCCTCTTCAGCTTCGAAGTGGAGGAATCTCTGTGGTCAGTTCTCTCAAAATAACTCACTGACTGATCACTATATGTCCGGTCCAGCAGACGAATGATATGAACACTCTTCATCCTGCCCCCGCTGTCGAGGTCGTCACCTTGTTCAGTTAAGGTATGGACCTATTTTTCAAGGGTGAGGATCCGCTCCTTACAGGAATCGATCACAGTCTCTGCCCCTGCAGTTTGGCTCTCGACCTCATCTGTTCTGTTTCCAAGCCTTTCAATTTGCTGTTCATGTTTTTGGAGCACTGCTGAGAGTGGTTCTATCCTCCTGCTGAATTTTTCTTCAATCATGATTTCAGTCATTTCCCGTAACTTGGTGAACTCGGTGCCCAAGTCCTGGTGAGTAACTCGGTCCATTAAACGAACAGAGGGTGTTACAGGTGCGGCCACAGACATGCTGAAAGCTTCTGACGGGTGCGCTGCGTGTTGAGACTTACTCGATCCTTTCCAATGTTTTGTCATTTCCACTTGACAAAATGGCATTAGTGAGGATTCTGTAGCTCTTTTAGTGTTCAGTTGTAAGTAAATGACTGTGGTGGGGTGGGGTAGAGCATTATTGTGGTACAGAGATCAGCAAAGCTGACCTTTCAGATCGCTGCCATCTTGTTTCCCCTATAAAACTGTATCGATGTTGTCCATTTCGTTTAATTCCTGGATATTCTGGAGCCGTATCATTCAGTACTACTGTCTACATTTTCCCCAACACTACACATTGCTGCCCATTCCGTGATAATCCTTGACTCATCTATGATTCGTGAACCTTGTCTCAAAAATATTTAATATTTCTGCCTAGAATGGTCTGCAGGGAAGAGTGTTCCAAAGACTCACTACACCCTGAGTAAACAAAAAAAAAGAGACTAATCGGTAATTTAGCATGGCCAATCAATTAAGCTGTATACCTTTGAACTGTGGGAGGAAGCTGGAGAACTGGAAAGAAACCCACACAGACACGGGAAGAATGTTCAAACTCCACATAGAATGTGGGACGAAGTTGGAATTGAGCTCAGCTCCTTGCTCATATGAGTCAACAGTGCGAACCACAAATCTATCACGTTGCTCCGTTAGCCCGATTAGTTACCTGCGGCTGACGAAAGAAATCTGCCTGACTTGTTCCTGTCACTGAACCTGACCCCGTCTTAGACATTTATCATCAGTCATATCACCGACCCGGTTACATTTAACATTTGTTGTGAGCAGTGGAGGAGTGGGACTAGAAAAGGAAACAGTGACACCCTCCAACTTCAGTCAGAACTGGAGTGATGAAAAATTCACAAAGTCGGATTCACTCAAGTGGGAATTGCCTTCCCCAGAAGTTTTGGATGGCTGAATCTTTATATTATATCGAGGCTGGCTTTGTCTGATTTCCCATCGACAGGTGAATCAGGGACAACGGTGCCTGGAGAGAAAGGTGCAGCTGGGACCACAATGAGATGGGCCATGACCTTATTTACTGGTGGGATAGTGTCAAAGGGCCGTTTAGCCCACTTGTGTCCCTCAGCCCCATGTTCTGATGTTCCAATCAGCCCTTCGGACCTGCTACACACAGGCAGATCGAAGCCACGCCGATGGTTAGGTGTTGTTTCGGAAATGCACTTGGAAATTGCAGGCTTGGTCAGGAAGTGGCCCCCAGCCGCAATCCCTTTTTCCATGATTACCCACTCTGTAACTTCTGCTCTGGAATTGCTTTGAATGCAGATCTCATATCCCATCCAGGATTAACTCAGGCAAATTTTCTCCTCTCCTGAATGCAACATTGTACAACACTACTTCCAGGACAATAACCAATTACTTTCCAAAAGCATGACATGAAAAACCACGAAGTAGGAACATGAGACGGCTATTCGACACCTCAAGTCTGAATTCTCATTCAATAAGAACATGGCTGATCTATTTCCGGGCTCAACTTCACTTTCCTATCCAATTTCCTGCATCCCTCCACAACTCTCTGGGTTAGGGAATTCCAGACATTCACTACCTTCTGAGAGAGTTCATCATTTTTCACCTCAGATTGAAATCGATGTCCCTTATTCAGTATCTACCGCCTCGAGTTCGAGACTCAGGGGAAACACCTTCTCAGCATCTACCTAGTCAAGCCCGCTCTGTATCTTGTACATTTCAGTAATAAGCCCCTCATTCATTTCAACCACAATGAATAATCTCCTCACCATTTTAAATGTATTCAATAATTCAACCCTTCCATCTCAGGAAGCCGCCTCATGAACCAACCCAGTTACTTGCTGCATCAGCATGCAGACGTTACGTTTCATACTTAGGATCACTCCAAACTCTTTGTACTACTCCTGTTTTGGGAGTCCTCTTCATTAAATAGCAGCCTGCATTTTGGTTCTCAAAGTCATCCACAAACTCCAATGTATATTGCAGTCAGCTCCCGCCGTCAGACTATCAGTATAGATTGTACATAACTGTTGCCATAGGCCTGATATTTATGGTAATCCAGTAGATACGTCTTTATCATAAAGATCCATTAATCCTGATTCTCCGATTTCTATGTGTTAAGCAACCATTATCCCATGCAAATATATTATTCATCATAATACAAGCCTCTGTCTTGTGTCAGAACATTTATTTTGTGATACCTTGTGAAAACTTTCTGGAAAGCCTCATGTGACCAGTGCCCTTTATCAAATCTGCTTGTCACTTTCTCAGGGATTCCTGCCCGAAACATTGATTTTTTTCCTGCTCCTCGGATGCTGCTTGACATGCTGTGCTTTTCGAGCATGACTCTAATCTTGACATTCTCAGGGATCTCCAAGACAGAATTTGTGTGATTTTACAGAGCAAAAATAGTTTCCCCTTTACAAAACCATGCCAACTCTGCGTTAAGCTTTTCTAAGTGCCCTGCAATGCCTTGCTTAAGAACAGGCTCGAGCAGATTCCCAGCAATAATGGTTAGGCTAAATTGTTCCTGCCTTCTGTCTCATTCCTTTCTTGAAGACAGGCGCCACATTGGAGGTTCTCCAGTTTCACTGGAACACTCCTGTAATCCAAACAGTTATGGAATATTTCACACAATGCCGCTATTCAGTCTGTGACCACTTCTTTTAAAATTAACTATGAATTACTGCTGACCTACCTACTCTTATTCTTATCTGTTAGGTAAATACCTTGTTCCTTTTGTTCGAGACAGTTCAAGAACTTCCCTCCTGTTACCATTTTGTTTATACCATTGACATGCTTACACTACTTTCCTCATGAGGAGTGATTTAAAATACTAGTGTAAATTATCTGCTTGTTCCTGTGGCCAGTTCTCCAGTCACACCCTCCTAATGGCCTCAATGTACTTTCCTCACTTCACTTCTGCTTCAGCTCATACACACATCTTCAAGCTTTTTTAATGTTGACAGAAAAGCTCATGATGCTTGTTTTAATATTTCTTACCAATTTATTACATCATATCTTTTCGCACATTTTCCTCAGTTTCTACATCCATACAGTCATATCGTGCATAAACAGACCCTTTGGTCCAACTTGTCCATGCTGACCAGGTTTTCTAAGTTATACTAATCCCATCTGCTTGCACTTGGCCCATATGCCTCTAAACTTCTCCCATTCATATGTTGGTCCAAATGTCTTTGAAATATTGTAGCTGTACTTGCATCTCCCACTGTTCCTCTGGCAGCTCATTCCATAATACATCACACTCTGTGTAAAAACAAGTTGCCCCTTTGTCCCTTTCAAGTTTACCCCTTCCACCTTAAAGCTATGCATCTGTGTTTGAACTCCCTGATCCTACAGAAATGACCTTCGCTATTCACTCTATCCATGCCTCCCATGATATTATAAACTTCTAGAATGCCACCCTTCAAACTCGTACACTCCATCTGATACTAACTTCAAGATCAAACGTTTAACGATAAGCACTGCAAATTTGAAAGATTATTAAAAATGACAGGTGTAGAAAACAGCCCAAACTTCATACTGTTATTTTTACTCTATGTTACAAAACTAAGGCAGCATGAAACTCTTACTAGTGCCAATAAGAGGTCAAGCACCTGAATTCCATAGTGTGAAGGCAGTGATGATGTATACTGTGAAAACGTATAGATCTAGATCTATATAATACCACATTGTCGATATTGTCTCTATTGTTCTCCCTATGGCCTTGTGTGGTTTTGTCTTCTTTATCTTACACTCAACGAGAGAGAATCCCTTTCCCCCATTCACATCTTAATTTAGACCCATTTTGCGTCATATTCTCGTTCACCACTGCTAATAGCCCGTTTATCTTTTGCCACGCCCTCTTTTCCAAGTCACCCATTCCCCCATCTCCGGCAAGGGATTAAAAAGCCAACCCTTTTCAGTTCAGAACAAGTCACATTGGGCTTGTTACGCCAACTCTGTTTCTGCAGATTGTGCCAGACCTGCAGAGGTTCTTCAGAAACGAATGGGCACAGCACAAAGTTTCAATGAAACAAATAACTATGGATACTGGCAATAAATACAAAATAAATACAAAAATTGCTGAAGAAACTGCGGACTTTGTAGAGGGCCACTGGACTCGAAAGATTAAATCTACATTCACGACAAAAGATGCCGCCAGAGCTGCTTTGTTTCTTCAACAATTTCTGTTTTTGAACAAGTTCCAATGACGTGTTTGAATGCTGCTCAAACGCCCTGTCCAACATGGAGCGCCCTACACTGGGAACTGAAGTGCACACATTCATTCGCTCAGAAACTGCACAGGCTGGCATCACTGACACCACAGAGCTCTTACTCATGGTCAGGGAGAAAACCAGAGGGAAACACATTCAATTCAAACGCAGATGGCATGACGAGCAAGGAAAAGATTCAGATGAATATGTTAAAGGGTTTGAGTAATGTAACAAATTGGAAGCATGACACCAAGGAGAACCATCAGCAGAATGAGAATACGAAAATGGAAATATTACTGCATTAAAAACCAGGTGATGTCACTGAGTACACAGCTGATCGGTGAATGGGACTCGATGTTAACTGGGGGACAGTCAGTAGAATTGAATTGCAGATATTGCAGCTCAAACTGGGCTTTCATGTGATGCTGTAGACAACAGCAGCAACAGAAGCAGGATTGTATTCAAACATAATCTGTAACATTTCCCCCTGGATATTGCATCAGTCTACCATTACCATCAAACCGAGTGATGGTTCAGTGACGAGTGTGGGTGAACATGCCACGGTCAGAACCATGTGTACCTAAAGCTGATCACAAACCATTACAGCTACCGCACTTGAATGGTTTCATTCCAAACAGCAGAACTAACATCTGATAGAGAGGACGAAATGATCCCAAGACCAACAGATCAGATCTAAGTTCTGCAGTCCTGCCACATCCAGACATAAATGTCGTTGTTCTATTAAAAAAAACTTACTGGAGGAGAGGACTCCAGAAATATCCTCATCCTAAATAATGGAACAGCCCTGCACTTCAGTGAAAAAGGCAAGGATGTAGTATCTGCACCATCCTCAGCCAGAGGTGTTGAATGGATGATCCTCCTCATCCTCGCCATAATATCCACAGAATCACAGATGGCAGTGTTCAATCAATTCGATTCGCTGCATGTGACATGAAGAAACCGCTGAACACAGTAGATACGAAAAAGACAATGGACCCTGACAACATTCCTGCAATAGGACTGAAGACTTATGCTGCACAACAAGCCGTGTCCTTGGGGAAACTGTTTAATTCCACCTCCAACTCTGACAACCCCCTGGCAATGTGGAAAATTACTCAACTATGTCCGGTCCCCTAATAGGTGAATAATTACATTCTGACCATTTACCACCCCCTCAGTCCCTTCACGATAATCAAATTGGTGGGGGTTCTTTTTGACAGAGCTGTCAAGCAGTCCAGAAATAACCCGCTCTTTGTGGTTTCCGATAGGTTCCTATGTGGAGATGGTGCTGTTGTGGAAATGTCACTGGATTTCTAATCTAATACAGGATAATGCTCTGGCAGCTGGTGGAAGTTAAAAACAATTAATAAAATATTAAGATCTAGAATCTGGTGATTGTAACAGTGACCTTGTATCCAATGTTGATTGTAAGCTTTGATCTCCTTCCCCAACGTACTTTCAGCAAGTGAATCTCCCGTGCTTTTCTTGTATGGCCTAAAAGTGACTCCAGACACACAGACATGTGATCAACTCTTTAACGGCCCCTGAAACGTCCAAGCAAGACACTCTATTGTATCACACTGATCCGTGGTCTTAAAGGAAAAAAAAACAGACAGAATACCCGGCACCAGTCTTGATATCAGAAAAGAGAGCGGGAATCACAGTCCTGTTGATTCTGCAGAGACCCCCTTCCTAACATCTGAGAGCTTGTGACAACATTTACAGAGCTTTCCCACAGACTGCACAGAAACATCAGGAAAGGTCATACAACACATTGAGCTTTCCCCATTCTAGTTCATGGAGAAAATCTCCTCAATGCAGTTTTCCCGACACAGTGTTCATATCTATTAATACGTTTAAACATTGTGAAATATAAAATAAGAACTGTTGTATTCCCTTCAGTCCATCAATCTTGCTCCTCGATTCAATATACAGGCAGTTCTCTGATAACGCGTGTTTATTAAACTGATTTGACTGCAATGCAATTCGTGAATTGCGCACCTTTTTTTCTATAAAGTGAACTCCCGCTCACTGTGACGCGACTCCTTGCCAGGCACCAGCTGAACAACAAAACCCAGCTTCAGGATCCTCTGTCTGCCAAATGCACCCTATGAGTGTTCAGCTAAAACAGGAATGCAATCCGCACTGCAAAGCCTTGAACCTGAGCTTCAAACGGGGAATTGCTCTCTCCAATTAGAAGGAGCTTTATTTCAAACCGGGGGAGAATCTTCAGGAGAACTGGAATTCCATGTTAGCATCACATGGTCAGTCAGTCCTGCGCGCTTTCTGGTGAAGAGCTTGGTGAAAGGTACAGGGATGTAGCCAGTGACTGCATTGTCATTATTAGCACTATTTCATCACAATATATGATTTAAAAGTTTAATTAGACTGTGCTAGTGTGTGTCAGACTAACTTCAGTTTTTGTTTTTTATTGATATTTTGCAGTTCACCCATTATCCTCCTTTCCCCATAGACCACATCATTAATATTGCATGATTTCCTGCAACACAGTGATGCACAGGAACGCAACTACCACGTTATTGGAGAACAACCTGTAATGATATCTGATCCTCTATCTTCATACTATCCCTGCTGTCTCCCTATCCCTTCAGTTTCCAGAAATCCATATTTATATTCAGTGCCTTGGTTTCCACAGTCTGATCTGGGAGATAATTCCCCAGGTTCACCAGTCTCTGAGTGCATACATTTATTCTCATCTCAATGCAGAGTGGTCTGTCTGTACCTAATACTGTGGCCCCTTGTTTTGATGTCCCAGCCAGGGGAATTGTCACCCCTGTTTCCAATCTGTCTCGTCCTAACAGAGTTTTATATATTTCACTGAGATCTCCACTCATTTTTCTAAAGCCCATGGAATACAGACATAGCCGCCTCAAATTCTGCTCCCACAACAAGCCTGTCATCCCAGAGATGAGTCTGGTTATCATTTACTGCTCTCCCTCAATGTCAGGTTTCTCCTTTATTAGGTAAGGAGACCAAAACTGCACACAGTTCCAGATGAGGTCTCACCAAGGCCCTGCTCACCTGCAGTAAAGCACCTTTACTCCTGGATTCAAATCCCTCTGAAATGAAGGTGAATACACGATTTATCTGCCTATCTGTTTTCTGCTCCTGCAAAATTGCTTTCAGTGACCGGTGCACAGAGAGATCCAGATCCTTTTCAATATTACAGCTCCCGACTTGTTGGGTCTGTGTACACTGGTCAGCGGCCCAATGCCATTCCCAGCACTGACTTCTGGATTCAGATCTCACTGCCCTGCACTGACCTTGGAGGGATGCACAGAAGGATACAAAAATGCAGTTTAAGTTCCTTTATAGATCAACATTTTTCAAACAATTCCTTTTCAAATGATAGGTCCCGTCCCGTTTTTACCATCAAAGATCACAATATCACATATCCCCCATAAACCATACCCCCCCCCCACCCACTCATTGCTCTCCACCTGCCATGTATTTACCCAGACACTCCACTTGTCGCAATCACCTTGCAGTTTTTTTTTGACACCCTGCTCACCCACTCACAATCCGATATTGTTTAGTGCCATCAGCAAATTTGGAAATATTGAATTTGATCCACTCAATAAAATATATGATGTGTATTGGGAATAGCTGGAGCCCAAACCATGATCCTTGCTATATCCTCCAAGCCATCCTTTCAAAAAACCATCTTGTTTTATTCCTACTCACTGCTTCCAGCCAGCTGTCCCATTCTAAAACCATATTTGTCCCAGTCCCAGAGGATTTGAATTTGCATAATAGGCTTGGGGCTGTATCAAAAATCTTTCTGAAAATACAATCATATTGCATTGATTGCTTCTCCATAATTATGCTCAACGTCACTTTCACAAATATGATTCCCATTTGATCGATCTCTGTTGACTTTGTCTGTTCTCATTACTTTTAGTTCCAAAACTCGTCGGCGGCACGCTGGCACAGTGAATAGCACTGCTGCCTCACAGCGCTAGAAACCCGCGTTCAATTCCCGCCTCAGGTGACTGACTGTGTGCAGTTTGCACATTCTCCCCGTGTGTGCATGGGTTTCCTCCAGGTGCTCCAGTTTACTCCCACAGTCCAATAATGTGCAGGTTAGGTGAATTGGCCATGCTCAATTGCCTGTAGTATTAGCTGAAGGGGTAAATGCAGGGGAATGGGTCCGGGTGGTGCGCTTCGGTGTGGACTTGTTGGGCTGAAGGGCCTGTTTCCACACTGTAAGTAATCTACTTCCTCTAAAACTGTTTGGTTGCTAATTTCATTCTATTCCCTTTTTCTGAACAGACTCATGTTCACTAGTAATGTTGGGAAGTTTTCTTTTTTGTTTTGTTTTCTTCTCTGAAGACATCATTAAAGTATTTGCTCCATAGTTCTGCCTTTTCCCTGTCCTCAATTCTCTGGTATCAGACTGTAAGAAAGCTGCACCTTTTTCCTCTTAATTTTGCCATTGACATATTTTCAGAATATATTACAAGTTCAATCTTAAAACCTTTGTTAATATACTCTTCAGAAAGCCATCAATTCCTATCTTAAGCTACTCACCGATTGACCATCCACAGCCATACAAACACAGAGCTCAGACTTTGTCCCATCAACAATACAGCACGGTCTACATTCGCCCCACTTTCCGACACAAGACCCGTAGCCGTGAATCTTATGGCATTTCAAGTGCACAGCCTTATATTTTCTAATGGTTGTGCAGTTACCTTCTCAGGAAGGGCGTTCTTGACCCCAACACCCCCGGGTGAAAAACAAACCTCAATTCCCTCCAAATATCAAACCCGTCACTTTAAAATGTGCTGCATTGTTCTTGGCCCTTTGACTAAAAGGAACAGCTGCTGTCTATCCACCCTGTCCATGTCCCTCGGAATCCTATCCTTCTGAATCACGGCCCCCTCAGCCTTCCCTGCTCCAAACTAACCAATCCGAGCTTGTTCAACTCTCTCCATAGTTGATATGCTCCATCCCTGGGAACATCCTGGTGAATCTCCTCTGAGCCCCCTTCACTACAATCAGATCCTTCTCATAATGTGGTTCCCAGAACTACACACAGTATTCCATCTTGGCCAAACCAAAGTTCCGTATAGCTCTTATAATCTATGCCTTGACGAATAAAGATTATGTTTACGGTCCCTTATGCTTTCTCAAAATTGTTCATTAACGTATTTAGTCACATTCAGGGAAGTGTGGAGAAACACCCTCTGAGCTTCCTCGTGTGCTGCCATTCATTGAGTACTCCCTGTCCAGTTCCTTCTCCCAAAGTGTATCACCTCATATTTATCAGGGTTACATTACATCTGCCATTGTTCTGCCCATCTGACCATTCCATCTCTGTCTTCCTGTACCATAAGACCTTCCTCCGCACTGCCAACCACCTGGCCAATCTTTGTATCAAACACAAACTTAGTTGTCACACTCCCTGCACCCCCGTCTATATTCACAGCTGCATCATTTATGAATAGCCCAAATAATAAGGATAACGATCACACAACACCAGGTTACAGTCCAACCAGTTTATTTGGAGGCACTAACTTCGAAGCGCTGTGTACTTTGAAAGCTCGTGCCTCTGAATAATCCTGTTGGACTATAATTTGGTGTTATGTGATTTTTAGGTTTGTTCACGCCAGTCCAACACCAGCACCTCCGAATCACTGCACTGATCCCAGTGATACACCATTGGTAGCGGTTTCGAGTCTCAATAACAGCCTTCAACCACTACCCTCTGTCTCCTAACACTAAGTTGAATTGGATGCAACCTGGCAAGTCATTAATGACTCGTACCTGTTCCCTTGTTATATATTTCTGCTTGACACACTTGAAGAATATCTGGAGATTTTCCTTAATCTTACCCTGCCAGCAGGTTTCTATGACCCTGTTTTCGGCAGTTCTCACCGAGTGATGAATTTCCTCAAAGTTACAGTCTTAAGTGGCCACTCCCTTATCTTGCCATTATTTACCTTGAATTTGGATTGGGCAGCCAGGGAAGCGTCCTGTTAATTTCCAATTTGTCATATGTTTTGTGAATTTTGTAAATCTCACTGTGACCCACGTCTCATTCTTTGAAACACTAGAGAACATAGGCCGGGTTTCCTCATCAGACATTCTCACCATCTGTGGGATTAATCTGGAGAACGTCCATTGCAGTTTTATTGTGGTCAGTATATTCTTTCTCAGATTGGGTCACCAACACTGTTCACAATGGATGCAGGTTTGCTCGCTGAGCTGGCAGGTTCATTTCCCGACTTTTCCTTACCTTACTAGGTAACATCTTCAGTGGACCTCTAGCGAAGCGATGCTACACATTCCTGCTTGCTTTTAAAGGGTTTCTTTGGGTTGTTGATGTCATTTCCTGTGGCGAAGTCATTTTCTGTTCCTTTTCTCAGGGGGTGGTAGATGGGGTTTAACAACTAACAGCACGAGTTAGACATCTGCCAGAAATACATGTGGATTCTCTCCATTGATCCTATTAATTTCTAAATATCCAATGTCACATGCTGCATAATAGATTCCAACAGTTTCCCTGCAGATGTCAAATTAATTGGTCTGCAGTTCTCCAAACTATGCCTTCTTCCCTTTATAGATGTTTGGATCCCTTCCATTAATCTATAGTGCTTGGACTATGTTTTCTAACTTCCATTTATCTGGAATGACTTCCGGCCTCTGCAGAATATCATAGGAAAATAAAACACAGTCATCGACAGTGCAATTAATACTTCTGTTGCTGATTTATGTCTGACATTTTAATATGAAGTACATCAGGTTTGTCAGACTCAGCAATGCTCAACATAGTTACACTTTCAAATACTACCTTGTTACTGATATAAATTGACTTTTTGTCTTCAGTTGCACAAGCGCTACATGATCAGTTGGTATTACTGGCTGATTTTATGGATCTTCCTCCTTGAAGACAGATACAAAGCAGCTGATTATTTTCTTGGCCATTTCCCTGTTCTTCACAATAAACTCTCCTCTCCCAATTACCAATTTCCATATTTGACCTTGCTTTCAGTTTGTTTCCTTTGAAATACAGATTGTAGATTTATGCAGTGTTTTTGTTCCTGTTTGTTCGCATTCATGTTCTATTTTTGATTTCCTTATCAGTTTGATGGCCCTTGTTTCTGGGTCATGAGTTTCTGAGAATTCTCAGGTTTCCACAATGACTGAAATTCTTCTGAAGCCATTTCCTATGATTAATACATTTTCGAATTTGTTATGTTCAACATCATTGTGTCACTTTTCCTTTCTTTGATGCTTGTACCTGAAATAAAAAGACTGTGCAATATTTCTATAAATTTCCTGGTCCTGACCAGAAATACTCAGGAACACTGCAGGAGGACATAGAAGGAATTGCCGGAGCCCTGGCTGATATTTTTGCATCATCGCTGGCCAACGGGTGAAGTCATGAGGGACTGAAGGACAGCGAATGCTGAGTCCTTACTCAAGAAGGGCTACAAAGAAAAACGCGGGAGGTATAGACCAGTAAACGTAAAATCTGTTGTAGGTAACTGACTTGAAAGGGTTCCGAGAGATAAGATATACATGCATTTGGAAAGACAGTGTATGATTAGGAGCAAGATTAGAGTGGTGCTAGAAAAGCACAGCAGGAACATCCGAGGAACAGGAAAATCAACGTTTTGGGGAAAAGCCCATCATCAAACTCAGCACGGCTTTGTGCATGCGAGATCATCGCTCACAAATTTGTTCGAATTCTTTGATTTAATGACGAGCAACGTTGAGGAGGGCAGGATGGTGTATGCAGCCTTTATGGATTCCAGTAAGGCCTTCAATAAGGTTCCACATGGTACGCTGCTCTGGAAAGTTAGATCGCATGAAATTGAGGAGGAGCTGCCAAATTAGCAACAAAATTGTCTTGATGGTGGGAAGCAGAGGGTAATAGTGGAAGGATGCTTGTCAGCCTGGAGGCCTGTGATTCATGGAAAGCCTCACGGGTTACTGCTTCGTCCACTAAATATTACATATATCTATGGTTTAGATGAGAATGAACAGGCATGATTTGTAAGTTTGAAGACAACACTAAAATAGGCAGCATCATGTAGAGTGAGGAAAGTTATCAGAAATTTCAGAAAATGCAGCAGTACCTTCATCACCTGGAGAAGTGGCTGAGAAATAGCAAATGAATTTTAATATAGATCCGTGTAAGTTCTTGCATTTTAAAAAGTCAAATCAAGGTTGGGGTTTCCTGGTAAATGGTTGGGTCCTAAGGAGTGTAGTGGAACAGAGGGACCTTGGAATTCAGGTACATGGTTCTCTGAAATTTGATTCAGAGGTAGACAGGGCAGTGAAGAAAGCTTTTAGCACACTGGCCTTCATCAGTGTATATCACTAAGTATCGAAATTAGGGAGTTATGTTGCAGTTATACAGGATGCTGGTGATGCCATACTGGGAGCGTTATGTTCAGCTATGTTCACTCTGCTATGGGAAGGATCGTATTAAAAACGAATGAGTGCAGAAGAATTTTAGAAGAATGTTGCAAAGGACTCAATAGTCTGAGTTGTTGGGAGAGGTTGGACAAGTTAGGACTTCTTATTTTAGATGTATGAGGCTGAGGGGGAATCTGAGAGAAGTGTATAAGATCATGGGAAGGACGGACAGAGTGAATGCACTCAGTTTTTTTTTCCATGGTTAGGCAATCACGGACAAGAGGGCATCAGTTTAAGGTCAGAGGGGAAACAATAAAAGGGAACCTGAGGACCAACTGCTTTTCTCACAGGGGTGATATGCATATGGAATGATGTGCCAGTGGAAGAGTTTGAGGCGGGCACATTCGCAACATTTAAAAGGCATTTGTACAAATACATGGACAGGAAAGGATTAGAAAGATACAGGACAACGGCAGGGAAATGTGTTTAGCGTGGATGGACATTTTGGTTGGAATGGACGTGTTTGGGCCGTAGGGCCTGTCTCCGTGTTGTCTGACTCTATGACTCCAACAAACATTGCTTGCCTCCCACTGCATGTTATATTACACTTTCACAGTTCACTGGAGCGAACTTGACCCTCTCGCCTCCAGGCTACCATGATGTTTAACCAGAACGTTCAAGCATTCTATATTCATGCAGACACTGTGTAAAATGCACCTTATTAACGTCTCTATTCCTTCAAAGCTGATTCAGAGCAAGGTTATTAATTCTTCCTTCTGATCACACAATACAAAACCCAAAATAAACTGGTCTATAGTTTGCTTCACAACATACTCTTCAACCCACCTCACATACACATACAGAATTTATTTTGCACAGCATAAGCAGTCACTTAGTTAATACAGTTTAGATGGAACTTGAGAATATCCAATAAAACTGCAGTATCCATGTTACCTGCATATCTAATTCCCAGAGCAGATGATGCTCAGATTTTCTGCAACCGATATATAACACACCAATATTTGCTGCGCCTTGCTATTTGTAAGTTCTACATAACCCGATTCTGTGGAATCTGAGGGACAGGTCTGTGTCATTATTAGTGATAGACTTGGAAAGGACATTCGGGGAGGCTTAACTCGATCCTGAGATGAGCTGAAGATATCTCCATCAAAACAGTGCAAGCATCAATATCCTCCCTGCTCTGTCAGGATAATGGTCACCGAAATCTCTCTGCTCCGTATGTATATCTGTTATAGCACCGACCCCCAGAAAATCCTCATAATGTATCTCCAAATAAGGCTCAGGCACTACCGCTCTCACTATTGAATTCAGCAACTTCCTTCCCACTTTCTCTGTCACCTACGCAATACGCCCACGCATTAATCATACTATATGGATTCAAAACTGTCGACTGCCTCATTCCGGACACCTCACAATTCCTCCCAGATCCACCTCCACCAGCACTAACAGCAAGGCCATCCACTCCTGCCCTCACTCCTTTCATCCCTTTCTCCTATTCCAAGAGAAACAGCCTGGAGTAGGACAGAAATGCCCAAGCCGGGTGGTGGAGTGCCCGATATGCATTCCCTCACCCCCCCCCCCCCCCGCACACCCGCCATGTGGGGAGGAACCTAATCCCTAAGACTGGGATGCCTCGCGTGAAATTTCTGAAACATCCATGTCCCGCTAATCGATTAAGGAGCAGTGCTCAGTGAAAGACAATTCTCACTGTAAATACACTGGCATTTCGAAAGACGGTCCTTTAACTCCCACCCCCCCCCCCCCCCCCAATACAGTTACCTCACTGCACAGCGATGCAGACACGGAAATACACAGAATTATTGGTATCACCCCAATATACGAACAAACATAATACATACAAGGGAATAGGCATACACACACGTGGAAACACACGCAGACATATAGAGTCACACACAATTACGCACAAACATAGATAGAGACACACAGGCTGATGCACAGAAAGACAAACGTAGATGCACAAATACACAGATGACAAGCAGATGGACAAACATACGCACACGTAGACACAGATACAAATTGATAAGTTTTTTTGGTTTATAACGGGATCAAGGATTCTTGGGGGAAAGCAGGAGAATGAGGTTGAGGAACATATAAGAAATTATTGAGTGGCATATCAGTATCGATGGGCCGAATGGTCTCATTCTGCTCCTTTTTCATGCGGTGCTATGCTAACAAGTATTTTCTTCCTGAGACAGCAGCAGAGGCTGGGTTTGATACATATTTGATTGGAAATGTTCAGTGGGAATGTGGGACAGGTTTGGAGTCCGGAATGGTTTATGTTTATTTCTAATTTTTCTGTCCTTATATCTGCAAAGAAGTGGTGATTTGATGTTCACTTAACAAAGTTTGAAAATAACAGGTCCCTCAAAGAAATAAGGACGTACTTTCACTTTAGTGTTGTGCTACCTGTGGTGTCCTCATCCTCAAGGACCAGTGAAGACTCGTTGATAGAGTCATAGAGATGTACAGCATGGAAATAGACCTTTCAATCCAACCCGTCCATGCCGACCAGATATCTCAACCCAATCTAGTCCCCCTGCCGGCAACTGGCCCATATACCTCCAAACCCATTCAATTCGTATACCCATTCCAAATGCCTCTCAAATGTTGCAATTGTACCAGCCTCCACCACTTCCTCAGGCAGCTCATTCCATACAAGTACAACCTCTGGGTGAAAAACGTTGTCCCCTAGGTCTCTTTTGTATCTTTCTCCTCTCATCCTCAAACTATGCCCTCTCGTTCTGGACTCCCAGACATCAGGGAAAAGACTTTGCATACTTACACTATCCATGCCCCTCATAATTTTGTTAACCTCTATAAAGTCACCCCTCAGCCTCCGATGCTCCAGTTAAAACAGCCCCACCCTGTTCAGCCTCTTCCTGTAGCTCAAATCCTCTAACCCTGGTAAAATCTTTGTAAATATTTTCTGAACTCGTTCAAGCTTCACAACATCTTTTCGATAGAAGCGGGACCAGAATTGCACGCAATATTCCAACAATGGCCTCAACAATGTCCTGTACAGCAGCAACATGACCTCCCAAATCCCCTACTCAATACTCTGACCAATAAAGGAAAGCATACCTAACGCCTTCTTCACTATCCTATCTACCTGCGACTCCACTTTCAAAGAGCTATGAACCTACACTCCAAGGTTTCTTTGTTCAGCTCCCAAGGACCTTGCTATTAAGTGTATAAGTCTTCGCTTGAGTGATCTTTGTTGGACAGGAGAGTCAATGTTTATTGGGAACAGACAGGAGACGGATGGACAGACACATTCGGATCAGCCATCAGCATTCTGAATGGTGCAGCCAAATGACCACTGTTACTCCTACCCCGTGTGTTGTTCCCTCAATCCACCCTCGAAGCTATTACATGGTAGGGGACCATCCCATTCAATCAGACAAGATCGATACAATGAGACAGGAGGAGCCCATTCTGTCACTCTAAGGAATTGCACAGCAATATAGAATGAAGTAATTCAGCTCGTTGAGTACATTACACAGCCCAGCAGGAGGCCATTCACCCCGCCTGAACGGCGTCCCAGGAGCAGGGAACATTCACTCTCCTGTCCAGCAAAGATCAGTCGCTAACAGGAAACCGAGAGTGGAGACAAATGTTTATTTTCAGGCTGCAAAGCTGTAACTGATGGAGTGCCTCAGAGATCACTGTGGGGTCATCAATGAACAACAATTTGTATCAAAGATCTGAAAGAAGGGGAGGGCATTGCTTTGAACTCAATTATCTCGTACACCAAGATGGTTATTTAATGTGTCATCAAATGAAGGTAGAGATTCTGCAATGTGAAACAGACAGGGAAGGTTTGAGAGCAAACCTTCAGCAGAAATAACAGAGGGTAGGTTGTCTATTTTAGCATGAAGAATAAAACAATGGTAAACAATGTAAATGCAGAGAGCTTGCAGAACTCTGTGGTTCAGTCGGTTTCCATGTTCCTGGGACATGAATCATATGAAGTCAGTCTGCAGATGCAGCAAGTGATTTGGAAGGTAAGCGGAATGATGCTGTTTTTGGCAAAAGGTATCAGGTTTAATCGCAGGAATGTTTAACTGCATCAGTACGAAGGCATTGCTGTGACCACATTTGATGCACTGTGTGTTGTTTTGATCCCCGAAACTAAAATGAAAGGATTTAATTATTTTCGAAGATTTTCAAAGAGGTTTCCCTTTACTCATTCCTGGAAGGCCGGCCTTTTGTTATCGGGGATTATCAGTTTTGATCTTAGCTGACAAATAGTATTGAACCATCCATGACTTTCTGAAGAGTGTATCAACTGGATGCACATTATCTCTTGTCAGGGAGACTAAAGCTAGAGAATAAACTTTAAGAAAAAGATGCATTTATATTCACACACATACTATGAAGACACATACCAATATTTACAAATTACACAGACACATGTAAGCATGTCTTCAAATTATAAAGTGGGGACTTTTTTGCGATTGAAATGAATGCACTTGCATATAATCTATAATCGGGTTTTCCAGAGAATGTTCCAGAAGAGCACACATGGTCCAGTGTGGTGTTCAGTTGACATTATCGTATGTTTCAACACAGAGAAGGAGAAAAATGCCCCCTGCCTGAGAAGCAGCAGCCTATTGATCTCTCTCTCTTATGTTGTTCCATCCAATAGCAAAGTGTGAGACCATAAAATCCCTGTGTTATCTTTACCACTTGTGAAGGATTTCTGGTGAGAATTCACTGGAATCTCTCCACTGCCTGAAATAAAGGGAATTCAGCCAAATTCAACTGTTCCAGAGTGAAACCCCACTACCAGTAGCTTGTGTGAGCAGAATAACTTCAAAGGCAGAATAACGTTTGGGGCACTCTATCATTTTACCATTTGTTATGAGTTCAACTTTCTGTGTCTCACACTTTTCTAGAAAATGACCTACTCTGAGATCTACATCATTGGTCACATCACAAAACTGGTTGTATTTAAGATTGGTGCAACCAGTGGAGGGGTGGGACTGGAAAAGGACGGAGTGACCTTCCAACATTGGTTGAAACACAAATGAGAAATTTTCAAAGGGCTGTTCAAGTGGAAATTCCCTTCCCCAGCAGTTTGTGGTGCCTGGATGCTTGCATTTATTCAAAGTTATATTTGGTAACATTTGACAGACAAGTGAATGTAGGAAAATGGTATATAGACAGAAAAATGCTGCTGTACGATATTCACATCACCCATGGAATTTGTGAATGATGGAGCGGTGACAAAGTGTCTAATAGCCCACGCCTGCTGCTCAGTCCTATGTCCCTATGTTCTATTCAGCTCCTCACAGCTCCTGATATTAGAAGATGGAGGCCAAATACCTGGTCCACCGGAACACAGGATATCATTCAATCCCTCAAGACTGTCACACACGTTTTGGTGTGGGTTGTAAAATGTTATTTGGAAAACCAGGCTGGTTTCAATATACACCTCTGGTCTCTTTACAGAGTGTCTCCTCTCTGCAACTTGTGCTTCATTTGTTCGTCATGTTGGAAACCCAGATTCACTGTGAATATAGCCCCCATACCTCACCCTGCGATGACTCACAAAATACTTTATTCTCTGTTACTGCAACATTCAATAACAGAACGTTCAGGAAAATTACAATTATTAATTTTGTAATTACAGAATATGAGAATATAAGAAGCAAGATTAGGTGACTCGGACGATCAACCCATTGTATACCATCATGGCTGACCTACTGTTAGCAATAACCGGTCTTTAATGTCCAATTCTTCACACCCTTTAGCTCTTTGACAGGTCAAAAATTCATGTACCACCTCTTTGAATACTTTCAGTGATGTAACTCCCCTCACTATCTAGCCCAGATACTTCCTGGCATTGATTACCTTCTATGAGAGGAAAACACTCTCAACACAGACACCATCATCTATTGATATGAACAAGAGGTGAACACAGGGGCTCAGGAAAGAGTGAATGGCCTTGATGACAAGGTAGCATTCGACTGAGGATAGCATTAGGACAATCTTATTTCAGCTTAATGGGAATCAGGTGTACCCACCCCACTGGTTTGGGGTCTTTTACAGCACAAAGGAAGATGTTTGTGGTCGGTGGCCGACAATCTTCTCAGTCCTGGGACATCTCTGCATGAGATCCTCAGGGTAGCTGCCTCAAAACAAACATTTTCAGCTGGTTCATCACTGTCTTTCCTCATCATAAGATCACAAACGGGGAGAGTCACTGAAGATCACCCAATGGTCAGAACAATGTGTCGCACCTCAGCTCCTGGACTAGTCTGTGTCCATGTGCAGTAAGTCCCAGACAGCATTCAGGCTTGTGCTGTTAAAGTGTCGATAACATTCATGTAACAGCAAGGCCAGACACTCTACATTTCCACAGTTAAATGAACAACTCATTCAGCATCTCAGGCACATAAGAAACGGATATGTAGAAGCCATTCAGCCCATCAAGACTACTGAAGAAAGAGAGGAATAGCCAATTCAATCCTCCTGCTTGTTCCACAGGAAGAGAAGGGGTCTGATTACCACATAAAGCTGTTAAACAGGAACAGGCAGGGCCAAGTCAGACCGATGAACCTGTTCCATGGGACCTGGAGGAGGCCATTCAGCCCCTCGAGACACTTATACAGGAACAGGAGGGTGTCATTGATGATCCAACCTGACAAATTAATGGAGCCGATTATGCACTCAGAGACGGATCCACGATGTTCTTCATGGCTCCATTACCTGTGGGACACATGACACTTTGCTGGCAGTGAGGAAGGTAGCGAGATGCTTTGTCTAAAGTCTCAGAGAGGCATCTTCCATCTCTGAGACACAGACCCAAGTTCTCCATGGACCTCAGAAGCTGGGGGAACAGTTAACTGTTTTATAACGAAGCTATTGTGGCTGTTGTCGGGATTGTGGATAACATGACGTTTAATGCAGGATCACACACTAAATGCACTGTATTAATGTGGGGACAATTTAATCAAAGACTGACCCTCTGTCTCTTTCAATCAACATATGGAGTGGGGGTGGGCTGAGGGGAACGTCCTCTGAGGCTCTTAACCTATTGAGAATCATTTAACCCGAGTTAATAAAAGCCATGGAATTTATCATTGTATCAGTGCCTGTTTAGAACATCATGAGTGACTGTCCATCCCCCTTCAGGTTCAATACAATAATCTCTTATTCTGTCACAGAGTTTCACTCACTGCTCATGGTGCCATCACCCCAGGGATTAGTCTGGTGAAACTTGAGGGAAAGTCTATCCAGAGTACCCCAAATACTGCCTCAACAACACTCTCGAGGATGATTGCAATAATCCTTTTCTCTCACGTAGATATCGCCATTTCTTTCCTGTGCCACAAAAAGCCATTCCTTCTCTATGCACTTTGACTGACATGGAATGTATAAGTTCCTTACCTCTGTTCGTCAGCATCAATAAAGCCAACACCAGAGATGCGTAGGAGATGTGCATCACTCTTGGGGAGAATTTCAATGAGATTGAATACACCTAAAATAGGGGATGATCACCTACCTGAATAGAAATGAGCTATAGGAATACGGGAAACAGGCAGAGGAAGGGAGCTATCTTTACTACTGTTCTTCTGTCATAGGATGTATGCAGCCCTGGTCAGGGCAGCATGTTATGCCGATCTTTAACTGAGTGTTTGGTTCAGCTGTTCCACAGGACAGTAAAGAGAAAAGCACATTCCTGTGGGATTGTAGTGTTACAACACAGGATACATTCTCCTGCTTAATGTAAAAACAGCAACAGGGAAAAGATTTATCCACTGAAGTAATCCATGATAATTCTAGAGTCCAAAACTATTTGAAGTAAAAATTAACAACTTTATTTCTTAAAGTATGACAGGGAATAATGGATGAATGAATAATTACAGCTTTTTCCTCTAAGCTACATTTTATCTCCCCCCACCCCGACTATACTAGTCCGATTAGACTCCTAATTAAGATTTACAAAACAAAACTTCTTATCTCAAAACCAAGAAGGTTTCGGTTCTTCTCCATATTCCTGTCTTCTTTACTTCTTTGAGATTCTGCTTTTACCGGTTACTAATCAATAAAGTTTCTGAGAGGAGAGCTATTTTTCAGGCAGTCTTTGCATGCTGGTAACTTGGCAGTAATCCTCTCAAATGTCAATTTCTCGCGGTCTTGTACCCCCAAACAATTGGACTGTGTCATTGGCTTTTAAGATTATCAATGTACTAAATTCACACTTGTGGAGGTGGGCATAATGGGTTATAATTTAAACTATTTGGCTGAATTTGTTTATGTCTTGAGAAAATAAGCTAATCGAGACGTTCAACCAAATGTTACATTAAAAATATTTTTCAGAAGACTTGGTGCTGTCAGGTCGTTATTGCTGGCTCTTAATTCTGTTAAAGGTGCAGAACACCCACATTTTCATCACAGAAGTCACACTGAAACCTGTCTAGAGAAGAATGACACATTGACTTCGCTTAAGGACTTGGGGCAAGCAGATGGGCTTTTATGGCAAATGAAAATAGTTGCTTTTAATTTCCCTCATGAGGTATCAACAGACTATTATTCTGTGGCTCTAGAGTATGAGTCTTGAAAACCATAAACTGTCGTCCCGTTTGTACAGAGAACACGTTTAACATCCTCCAGAGCAATGTTTTATTGACGGACATATAGTTAGAAGGAACTTGAAACCGTTGCATCCGGATTAAACAAAGGCACAAATTATGATTTATTCAGAAGTTGCAATGAGACTGAGGACGAGACTGGGATATCATGACGGTGGTATTGGACAGGATTGTTGAGTGGGGACGAGATAGAGATGTAAATCTGTGAAGCACAAAATGGATTATGGAGTTTGAGAACAGTCTAGTTCCTTCTTGCATATCAGTGAGTAATTGAGAAATAGTAGTTTGATACTGATTAATATCAGAAAAGGTGTTTTTGTTTGTAACTGAAGACATTGTCTTGCACTTTCCAAATTTTATATATCATGAGCAGAAGTTCAGTTCAACCCGGTTTAGGAGACAAATATAATGACTTACCAGGAGCACCAACTAACGCGAGGATGGGATAGTAACCACCTTGAATAATCCAAAGGATATCCTGGATACGTGATGCTAATGATATCCAAGGCCGAGAAAGAAAGTAAAGTCCCCAGGATAAACTCCTGTCGGTTATTGTAATATTCCAGTCTAATATTCTCAGATTCTGATCGATTGTTGAACCATTCCAGTCTAATGATCTCAGATTCTGATCCATTGTTGTACCATTCCAGTTCACTGATCTTAGATTCTGATTCACTATTAGAACATTCCAGTCCAAAGTCCTCACATTCTGAAACATTATTGCAACGTTCCAGTCGAATGTTCTCAGATTATGATCTCTCCTCTCCCTTTCTCTCGAGCTGATGATCCGTGTTAGTACTGTCAGTGATGCTCCTACTCATACTATGGGATAACATGCTGAAAAGAGCCCATTTATCATTCAACGATGTAAACGCACCACTGGGATAATTAGGATCCACGGAGATTGAAATTAATCACAGTCACTGAACAAATAGCTCCAGTTAACCCTTTTCAATTTAATATTGATTTTAGTAAAATTCAAAAGAACGTTTAAAACTTGGCATGGGATATGTGGGAGTGACTGAGGGACGGAATATTGGAGATGGTAGATTGAATGCGTGCACTCATTCAATCTGCCTTGGATATGGGAGTAACGTCAAAGGATTGTCAGAACAGAAACAAGTTTCTCCGTTTATAAATGAAAAGATACAGTCTGTAACTAGTGATCAGAGATTATAACGTCAGTAAAATATGGAGAGAACTTTTCTAGTCCAGAATCTGACAGGAAAATGTGCCTACGAAAACATGAGTGATAACGGACAACTTACATGGATATGTTAACAGAGAATATGACGTGACAGACAATTCAGGTGGTTATTCGAGAATCAGAGAGCGCAGGTGAGGGTCATGCTGTTAATGTTATCGATGTCAATCAACTGTGATTAAGTACCATTGGATTTCAATTGTAGTGTGATTATGATATTGGGGACATGGCTGCTGAGTCTGGAGGGAGCGAACATGATATTTCCCATTCATCAGTAGTGAAACATTACTCTTTGTAAATCACTTGAAGGTCAAATTCAAGGGTACAACTCCAATGAGGAAAGAGGAGAGCCAATATTAACCATACGACCAGAAGACATTGGAGCAGAAATTTGGCCATTCAGCAAATTGAGCCTGCTCTGCCATTCAATGATGGCTGTTAAGCATATCAACCCATTCTCCCGCTTTCTACCTGTGACCCTTGATCCACTTTAACCCATCTGTCTCACTCTTAAACGTACTCAATGATCTGGACTCGACAGCCCTCTGTGGCAGTGAATTCCATCGATTCACCGCTGTCTGTCTGAAGAGGTCTCTCTTTATCTCTGTTTGTAAAGGTCTTCTCTTTACTCTGTCCCTTCGGGTACTAGTCTTTCCTACCATTGGATATGTCTTCCCAAAGTCCACTCTGACCCAGGACATTTAGTATTCTGTAAGTTTCAATTAGACCTCCTAACATCTTTCTGAACTCTATCAAATACAGACCCAGAGCCCTGAAATATTCTTCATATGTTAAGCTTTTCATTCCTGTCACCATTCTCGTGAATCTCGTCTGACAGCGCTCCAAGACCAGTTCATCCTTCCTGAGATATGGGACGCAAAGCTGCGCACAATAATCCGAATGTAGCATGACCAAAGCCTTGTAGAGCCTTAGAAGTACATCCCTGCTTTTATATTTAAGCCTTTTTGAAAGAAATGCCACCATTGTATCTGCCTTCCTAACTACTGACAACCTGCAACTTTACCTTTCAAGACTCCTGGACTAGAACGCCCTAGTCTTTTTGCACTTCAGATTTCTGAATTTGCTTGCTATTTATAAAATAGTCTATGCCTATATTCATCCTGGCAAAATGCTTTCCCTCACTTTTCCACATTGTACTACATCTGCCACTTCTTTGTTCACTCTCCAAACCTGTAAAAATCCTTCAGCAGGTGAAAGTGTGGACCGTAGATGCTGGAGATCAGAGTCAAAGAGTGTGGTTATAGAAATGCAAAGTCTGTCAGGCAGCATCCGAAGAGCAGGAGATTCAACGTTTCAGGCATAAAATCTTCATCAGGAATGTGGAGTGGGTGGAAAGGGCCAGAGAGATAAATGAGAGGGCTGATGCTGGGAGGAAGGTAGCTTGGAAGGCGACAGCTAGATGAAGGTGGGTGGTGGTAGTGATAGGTCTGAGTGGAAGGTGTAGTGGATAGATGGGAAGGAAGAGGACAGGTAGGACAGTTCAAGATGGCGGTTCTGAGTTGGAGGGTTAGATCTGGGATAAGGTGGAGAGGGGGGAGATGAGGAAACTGGTAAAATTGTCCTTGATACCGTGTGTTTGGAGGGTCCAAAGGCAGAAGGTGATGCGTTCTTCCTTCAGACGCCAGGTGGCTAGAATTTGGCAGTGAATGAGGCCACAAACCTGCAAAGCCTTGGCGGAGTCGGTGGGGGAGTTGAAGTATTCAGCCACAGGGCAGTGGGGTTGTTGGGTGTGTGTGTCCGAGAGAGTTCCCTGAACCATTCTGCAAGTTGACATCCTGTCTTGCCAATGTAGTGGAGACCAGGAGCAATGGACAGACTAGAAGAGGTGTTTGGATGCACAGGATGTTATCTACCTGATGTGGAAGGATCGTTTGGGGCCTTGGGTGGAGGTGAGGAGGGAGGTGTTGGCACAGGTTTCTTATCTGTTGTAGTGGCAAAGGGAAAGTGTCGGGAGTGGAAGGTGGCTTGTTGGGGTTGCGTGGACATGACGAGGGAGCTGTGAGGGAATGGTCTCAGCAGTATGATGATAGGGGTAGGGAGGGACGTATATCTCTGCTGGTGGAGTCTGACTGTTGGTGGCAGAAATGGTGGAGGATAATGCATTGTATCCTGAGGTTGGTGGGATGGAAGACAAGCACCAGAGAGGTTCTAACTGGTTGTCGTTGGAAGAGTGAAGTCCAAGGGCGGAGTTTTGGGCAGTTGAGGAGATGCGCTAGAGCACCCTTCTGCAGCTGAACCACCTCTTCAATGCTACCTGTCCCTCTATCTATCTTTGCACAGTTTGAAAGCTTGGCCAGAATGCCCTCAGTTCCTTCATATTGATAATGAATGCACAAAGTGCAAAGTTGTGGTCCCAAAACTGAGTCTTGTGGAACACCACTTGTCACTGGCTGCCATCCTGAGAAGGACACTTTAATTCACACTCTCTGCTTTCTGCCAGACAGCCAAACTTCAACTTCCACCTTGTCTCTAACACCATGGACCCATATCTTTCTCAATAGCCTCATGCATGGCACCTTGTCAAAGGATTCTTGAGGTGCAGATGGATAACATCTATCGGTACCCCTTGATCAAATCTGCACATTACTCCCTCCAAGTATTCTACCTGGTTTGTCAGGCATGACCTCCCCTTGATGAAACCATGCTGACTCTGTCCTATTTTACCAAAGGCCTTCAAGCATTCAGAAATCCCATTATTCAAGATGGATTCCATGATGTTACACACAACCAAGGTTAGGCTAATCAGACTGCAGTTTTCCATCTTCTGCCTAACTCTCTTATTGAAGAGGGTGTCATGTTAGCAATTATACAGCCACTTGGCCCTTTCCTGATTTTAGTCATTCCTGAAAGATTACCACTTCCTCTTGCACTAACTCTTCAGCGATCTCCCGTTCAAGGCTAGGGTGTAGTCCATCTGGTCCAGGTGAGTTATCCACATTCAGGCCATTCTGCTTTCTAACATGTTCTTCGTGGTGATGGCCACTGTATTTAGGACTGCCCTCTCACTCTCTTCAAACCTTGGGAAATGACTCATGTATTCCACCGTGAAAACTGATGCAAAATTCCTCAGCCATTTCTTTGCTTCCCACTACTGTCTTTCCAGCAGCATTTCCCAGTTGTCCATATTCACATTTATATCTCTTTTGCACTTTATATATCTAAAGAATCTCTTACAGTTTCCTTTATATTACTGGTTAGCCTACCCCCATACTTAATCTTCTCCCTTCTTACTTATTTTTTCTTGCCTTCTGTTGGCCCCAGGTCTCCAGTTCCCCACTGCCCTTCACTCTACTTGCTCTTTTGCTTAGATGCAATCCCTGACTTCCCTTGTCAGCCCTGGTTGCCTCATCCCCCCTGTACCATGCCTCTACTACTCAGCATGAATCTCTGCAGTGTAGTTTAAATTATCGTGGAATCTCCAGCCATTGCTGTTACCCTGTCCTTCCTGCTAAACGCCTGTCCAGGTCAATTCACAATCACGAAGGACTCAAAGCCCTCCGCTTCTTCCTTTCCTGCCGAACCAACTAGTACCCTTCCACTGACACCATCTTGCGATTGACTGAACTGGTCCTCACCCTGAACAACTTCTCTTTACAATCCTCCCACTTCCTCCAAACCAAAGGAGTAGCCATGGACACCCGCATGGGCCCCAGCTATGCCTGCCTCTTCGTAGCATATGTGGAACAGTCCATCTTCCGCAGCTACACTGGCACCATTCCCCACCTTTTCCTCCGCTACATCGATGACTGTATCGGCGCTGCCTCGTGCTCCCACGAGGAGGATGAACAATTTCTCCACTTTACCAACACCTTCCACCCCGACCTCAAATTTACCTGGACCATCTCAGACTCCTCCCTCCCCTTCCTAGACCTTTCCATTTCTTTCTCGGGCGACCGAATCAACACGGACATTTACTATAAACTGACCGACTCCCACAGCTACCTAGACTACACCTCCTCCCACCCAGCCTCCTGTAAAAACGCCATCCCATATTCCCAATTCCTTCTTCTCCGCTGCATCTGCTCCCAGGAGGACCAATTCCAATAACAAACAACCCAGATAGCCTCCTTCTTCAAAGACCGGAATTCCCCCCCATACGTGATCGATGATGCCCTCCACTGCATCTCCTCTACTTCTCGCTGCTTCGCCCTTGAGCCCCGCCCCTCCAATCGCCACCAGGACAGAACCCCACTGGTCCTCACCTCCCACCCCACCAACCTCCATATACAGCGTATCATCCATCGTCATTTCTGCCACCTCCAAACGGACCCCATCATCAGGTATATATTTCCCTCCCCTCCCCTATCAGAGTTCCGAAAATACCACTCCCTCCGCGACTCCCTCGTCAGGTCCACATCCCCCACCAACCCAACCTCCACTCCCGGCACCCTCCCCTCCAACCCCAAGAAATGTAAAACTTGCGCCCACACCTCCCCCCTTACTTCCTTCCATGGCCCCAAGGGATACTTCCATATCTGCCACAAATTCACCTGCGCCTCCACATACATCATTTATTGCATCCCCTGCACCAAAAGTGGCATCCTCCATATTGGGGAGACAGGGCGCCTACTTGCAGAACGTTTCAGAGAACACCTGTGGGACACTCGGACCAACCAACCCAACCACACCGTGGCTCAACACTTCAACTCCCCCTCCCACTCCACCAAGGACATGCAGGTCTTTGGACTCCTCCATCGCCAGATCATTGCAACACGACGGTTGGAGGAAGAGCATCTCATCTTCCGCCTAGGAACCCTCCAACCACAACGGATGAACTCAGATTTCTCCAGTTTCCTCATTTCCCCTCCCACCACCTTGTCTCAGTCAAATCTTTCGAACTCAGCACCGCCTTCCTAACCTGCAATCTTCTTCCTCACCACTCCACCCCCACACCCACTCCGGCCTATCACCCTCACCTTGACTTCCTTTCACCTGTCGCATTTCCAACGCCCCGCCCCCAAGTCCCTCCTCCCTACCTTTTATCTTAGCCTGCTGGACACACTTTCCTCATTCCTAAAGAAGGGCTCATGCTCGAATCGTCGATTCTTCTGTTCCTTGGATGCTGCCTGACCTGCTGCGCTTTTCTAACAATACAATTTCAGCTCTGATCTCCAGCATCTGCAGTCTTCACATTCTCCCCGGTCAATTCTACCCAGCTTCTCCCTTATGCCTTTCCAGTTGCCTTTATTCAGCTGAAATACTGTTAACTCTGGCTCTATGTTCTCTGTCAAATTGCAGAATAGATTCAACCATGTTCTGATTACTGCTTCTGAAGTTTTCCTTCACCTTAAGCTCCCTTGTCTAGCCTGCGTCATTAAATCCAGTGTCATCTGTTCCCGAGTGGGCTCCACCACACGATGCTCCAAAAAGCCATCCCATAGACATTCTACAAATTCCTTTTCTTGCGATTCACTACCAACCTGGTTTCCCATTGCACTTACATATTGAAATCCCCCATGATCACTGTAACTTTACCTTTTCTACAGATCTTTTCTATCTCCTGGTGTATCTTGTGCCCCAGCTCCTGACTACTCTTTGGAGGCCTGTGCAAGTCTCCAGCTGTGGTTGTCTTACCTTTGTGGTTCCTTAATTCTACCATGCAGATTCTACACCATCTGACCTTACTTCCTTTCTTATTGTTGATTTAATTTAATTTCTTATTCATAATGTAAACCCACTCCCTCTGTCTTTTCCATTGGATATATGTCCTTGCATATCCGGATCCCCTTGCATCCACTTCTCTGTGATGCCCATCACATCATATCTACCAATTTCAGTCTATGCCACAAGCTCATTTACCCTATTCCTTATACTTCATGCATTCAGATATAACCCTTCAATCTTGTATTAACTGTCCCCCTTCTCATTGCCATTTGTTTGTCCAGTGTGATTTAAGTTTGATTGCTTACTCTTTCCATACACTCTGTCCTATTTGCGTCTATGCTGGTGATTTTAATAACCACTCCTGAACTCTGTACTCTTACCTGCTCTTTTCT
The DNA here is from genome assembly GCF_047496795.1 of Chiloscyllium punctatum. Taxonomy (NCBI): domain Eukaryota; kingdom Metazoa; phylum Chordata; class Chondrichthyes; order Orectolobiformes; family Hemiscylliidae; genus Chiloscyllium; species Chiloscyllium punctatum. Next base: position 130,106,289 of record NC_092744.1, on the reverse strand, counting down.
AATTAAACTCTATAACCGACCCCCCACCCCCCACACACACACTCGTAATCAGTTTAAAGATCTGTCTACCTCCTTGGTTAGGATTTACCTGGACTCTGGTCCAAGCACGGTTCAGACGAAGGATGTCCAATCGGAACATGTCCTTTCTTCCTCAGTAATAAAATGTGTTTAAAGTTTGTGAGAAGATTTGTAGCTCGGGTGCTTTTTGTTCTGGTTCTGTTCGCCGAGCTGGTAATTTGTGTTGCAGACGTTTCATCCCCTGTCTAGGTAACATCCTCAGTGCTTGGGAGCCTCCTGTGAAGCGCTTCTGTGATCTTTCCTCCGGCATTTATAGTGGTTTGAAGAAGAACACCTATGCAATGTATTCGCCAAAAACGGATACCCGCACAATTTCATCAACAGATGCCAAAGGGAAAGACAACGGATCGAGGACATGCTACAACCCAAAGGACTAGCCACACGACCATACATCAAGAGCATTTCTGAACTGACAGCCAGACTACTGCGAGCACTAGGACTCATAACAGCACACAAATCAACAACCACTCTCAGACAACAACTCACCAGAACGAAGGACCCGATACCCAGCATGAGCAAAACCAATGTCGCGTACAAAATCCCATGCAAGGACTGCACAAAACACCACATAGGACGAACAGGAAAACAGCTAATGATCCGCATCCATGAACACCAACTAGCAACGAAACGACACGACCAGCTATCCTTAGTAGCCACACACGCAGATGACAAGCAACATGAATTCGACTGGGACAACACTACAATTATAGGGCAAGCCAAACAGAGAACAGCCAGAGAATTCCTCAAGGCATGGCACTCATCCAAAGATTCAATCAATAAGCACATTGACCTGGACCCAATATAACGACCACTGTAACGGACAGCTGGAGGTACAGAAGCTTGAAAACACTTGAGCAGCTGGTTCAGGAATAGCTCCTTCCTGACTGTTATTAGACTGATGAGTGTACTCTCTAATCTCAGATAATGCTGATCTTGTTCCTGTTGATCTCGCCTCACCCACGCCCTGTGCAGCGTAACCTGCATGGCTCTCAAACATATTTTATAGCCATTGTTCTGTACATCATTGTTTACGATGCTTTGCCTGTATATCTTGGTACAGATCAAAGTAAATCCTCACCTCCCTTCCCCCAGTTCCTCCAGTGCTCACTCCCAGCTGTCTCTGGTCCTCACCCCCAGAACCTCCCATTCCCCACCCCTAGCACAATGTGACCCCATCCCCAGCTCCATGTGTGCTTTGTATCTTACTATTTCTCTCACACTGTCTGTTTCCGTGTTTTCCTTTTCTCTGTCTTCTATTTCTTTCCCAGAACTTACGATCTCCCCTTCACCCTGGTCTTGTGACTGTTTCTTGTTTTGTTTCCTTTCTCTGCTTTACTGACTGTCCTTCTGTTTGCCTCGCTGTGTTTTCGCTCTCTTCTTCTACGTGTCAGTCTCTTTCTCCCTCGTTTTGATGGTGATGGCTTCTCTATTCTTTTGAAGCATGTGATGGCTCTTTGCTTGGATGTTGGCAATACAATAAACTGAATTATGTTTTTGTATCTTAGATATAATTTAAATTTATTGGTTAAATTTCAATTGTTGTCAAAACAAAAACCAGAATGTAGATATACATTTAACAACCAATTGTTACATCTAAATATTTTGGAACAGCCTTCTCCCAGTGCTCTGCATACTGGCAACTGAAAGCATTCGATTCACGTGCATTATAGTCTGACGGTAACTGCTCTTCCCAGGACCATAAGAAACTACAGAGGATTTGTGCACAGCCCATGCTATCATGGAGGACAACCTTCCAACCATTTATGCTTCTCATTGTCAGTGAAAGGCTGGCAACATCGAATATCTCTCCAAAACTGGTAATGATCTCCTACAACCTCTTCCAAAAGGGAGGAGATACAGAGACTTAAAAACATGGACTAGTATGCTCAGGAACACTTTCTTCCCTACCGTAATTTGACTGATGAATTGACATCTCTAACTTTTCAAATGATGTTAATCTTACTAAAGTCACTCTTGCTTTGCACAGCTCCTGTGCAGCTGTCACCTTGTGTGCCTCACTCTGTCTAAGTGCCCTGTGAGGCTCAAGGTCTTCTCAAGGGCGATCAAAAACAGTGAACTAATGCTGGCCCAGCCAGTGATACCTATATCCCATTAATAAATATAAGAACATGACGACACTCAGGGAACACAGACAGGTCGGATCAAATCGCTTTAAATATGATCTTAGATAGATAGAGATTTCCCTCGGTATCTGAAAGTGAAGTGTTCCTACAAAGCCTTTCATAAGCTGTTTCGGCATAAAGTGAAGTAGCATTAATTTATGTGCGAAAAAATTATTTTTCTTGTTAAAAGTGAAAATCCTTTTCGGATTTCTTTTGGTTAGCAAAAACAGGACTTAATGGAGGTTTTTTTCGGAAAGGGAAGTGGCAAAAAGCGAATTTTTGAAAAGCGGGATATACATGACCGGCATGGGTGTGATAGTCAGGAAGATGGGAAAAGTTAAAAATAAATGAGGAGGATCTCACATTTTATTTCCATCCCAGCTGATCATCATTCCCTTTGTTTGCTCTTTTTCTTCTATCTCTCTCTTCCTCTATCGATTCACCTCACTCCTCCTGCCTTTCAAAGCAGACTTCCCTGTCACCAGCATTGTTCACACTATTTTCCAGCTGCTTTCTGTTCAGAAAAGCTTCCCAGCACTTTCTGATCTTTTATTTGCATTATTTATGCAATTTCAGATCTCCAGCATCTTTATTTGGTTTAACCTTCAAATTTGTTATCCCATGGGAAGTCGGCATCTCTGCCAATGGCAGTATTTGTTAATCATCACGAATTGCCCTGGCCGTGAGGCAATTCCACAAACCAATATAAAGTGAATCACATTGATATGGGTCTGAAGTCACACTTAACCCAGACCGGGGAGTAACATTAGATTTCTTTACCGAAGGTCATCAGTGTAACAGGAAAGGTTTCAGACAAAATGTGGGTCTTCAGGTTCTTCTTCATGAAATTCACTTTTATTCCAATTCTTATAATTTTTATTTAAGTACTGCCATCAGCTGAAGTAGGACTTGAAACAAATCGATTGAAACAATGTCTTTCGTTTAATAAGCTTTGCTCCTGAAGTACATCCAGCGACATTCCGACTCTGATACATTGTCCTAATTATAAAGTAACGTCCGAGACAAGAACAATTTTGCGATTGAAATACTTGTAGCTGGAAAAGTGACCAGAAGAGAGCTTGAAACATAAAGCCTGAATTTTACCAACGTGCAGACAATGGTTTGTTCAGCCACAGCACTGACGCAGAGATGGAGACTGGGGACTTTGTGAGCTGGTAGTGGACAGGGTTCGTGACAGAGAGAACACGAGGCATAAATCAGTTCAGGGCAAAAAGGGATCTCGAGGTTGTGCACAGTTTTGTTCTCAGATGTTTGTGAGGGAGTGGTCTGTAATTCAAATGATTGGAAACTGCAATTGAAATTGAAGATAAAGGTTTCTTTCATGGGCAAATACAGATAACAGAAATTGCAATGAAGTTCAAAATTGTTTCTGGGATTAATGAATGGACCGAAGTAGAGAACTCCAACAATAGCGAGAATAGGTTATGATTTGGAAATGCTGGTGTTGGACCGGGGTGTACAAAGTTAAAAATCACACAACGCCATGTTTATAGTCCAACAGGTTTAATTGGAAGCACACTAGCTTTCGGAGCATCGCTCCTCCACCATAGGTTAGTAACACACTCTCCACTCCGCCCAATCAGCACCACTAATATCCGATAGGGTAGAAATTTCCAGCAGAGGAAAATGTTGAAAAGACCCAAGGAAAGTCTCTTCTCCATTGGTTTAATTATCCAGTCCATTATTCGCAGATTCAGACATGTCCTCTCCACGTCTGTGCAGCTGCTGAGCTCTGTTATTGTTGGAGCTGATGCATCGGCTCCTAGGCTGGGATAGCGCACTTAGTGAAGCTCCTCACCAATAGGAGAGGGAAACCCTCCAGTGACACAGTTACAATGCATGGAAACTGACATCAATCACAGTCACTGAGTAAACAGTTCTAGCTTTCAATACAGCACATTCAGTTCACAATATATCTGGACTGGACTGGATGCTGACATCGCTGGCTATTGGTCGCATCTCCCATCACTAATTCCCCTAGGGAATTTAGTTGTGAGGGAGAATGATGGACGTTTTCTTATCGCAGTCTAGATGACTCTGCCGTGTTGTAGGCTTCCAATGCTGTCACCTTCGTACCCCGAATCTCTGCCCCTCCACAAAAAAAGAAACACAATCAGGATGTTGTCACTGTGCTGATCTGTCCTTCACGGGAACAAACCCCAGCCAACAGACTGTCACTGAGCACAATTGCCCTGAACATAGACAGGAAATGTGGACTTCTCTGAATGGTCCTCTCACTGCTCTAATAAAGAAACTTTGGACTTTCCACATAGAATATGTTTCAGAAATTAATTTATACAAATTGATAAACATCTTAATGCAGTTTTATTTGCTGTAAAGCAATAAGTTTTCACTTTTTTCCCCTCAATCCGAAACCAAAAGTGAACTTATTCATTAAGACTTATGAATTAATAAGTCAGGTTTAGCTAGTAGATAGGGCGGAATGGGGGTAGTGGCTGTGGAGACTGCATGGGGAGTACAATGATATTCCCCAGTTATTATCTCTCTTAACGTCAGATAGAATTAAATATAGTTCACTACAAGGAACGAGCCAACGTTTGGGAGATGCGATGCTGAATGACAATGTGAACTGAACAGGATAATTTTAAATGTGATAAAGTGAACTATATTTTATATACACACCATTTAATCATTGGGAATACAGATTAACTAATGTCACCACACCTGAAGCATTAACTTTGATGTCTCTTCACAGATACAGCCAGACCTGCTGAGCTCTCCCTCCAACGTCTGTTTTTGTTTGAGATTGATCATGTTGTTCATATCTGGCAGGATGCTTACAATTAAAAACAGATGCTTATAATAAAATGTACAGGGCTACGGGGACGTACAAGAGAATAATAGTAGAAATATCGCTCATTCCAAACTGGAAGAGACAATGGGCTGAGTTTTCACCACCTTTGCTGGAATAATTCGATGTTATGCATTGAAAGATTTTGGAGATTGGGGAGAAAAGGTTGTTCAATGAAGGACAAAAGTATTCCATCATCAATAATCTATCCCGATTATTTCATGAAGTTCAGCTGCCTCTAAAATGTATTTTCAAACAAAATAGGTTTCCTGAGATTTGTAGAATGTTCAGAATTGTTTTTACTTCCTGTCGTAAAGATGAAACAGATTTCGGCTGTAATTCAGGTGTCACAGAAACACACCAACTCTAATAGAAACATGAAAGGACCACATTGTCCAAATATTACCAAGGTCAACATGTAGACCTGTCAAGAAACATGAAATATAGAGATAATGGAAGCATTAAATGCAAACATAACATGCTGGAGAAACGAAAAAGGTGAGGAAGTGTCTGCAGAGAGCAACAGAATTAACATATGTCCTATGATGTGACACTGTTCTGAAAAGTCCGATTAGAATCAAAGGGAATTTTTTGTTTGCATCTCTGCTCAGATGTTGTCAGAGCTACTGAGCTTCACTCCAGCTCTTTTGATTTCTTTCTTCTTTCTGAACTGTGAAGAAGTGTCTGATCAGAATGATAGCAGCAAAGCTGTTATCTCAGTTGAATCTCGAGGAATTTGTTATGGACATTAAATGAGAAATTACAAAGTTTCTATGTTTGACAGGGCTCGAAATATCGATGACGTATTGGATTGTGAGACCTTGCGATGAAAATGTTGAAACAAAACAGAAGTTGCTGTAAACGCTCAGCAGGTCTGGCATCATCTGTGTAAAGAAATCAGAGTTAACGTTTCAGGTCCAGTGCCCCTTCCTCAGAACTGATAGTAACACGGAAAATGTTGGTTTATATGCAGAAGAGACCGGATAACTCTTACTGGAGACTGTTAGTACTGAACAATAGGGTGTGAGTAATGGAAGGCTATGTGACAACTCGGCCTGGTGTATGGGTAGGGGGCGAGGACATTGGGGAGTCCAGACCCGAAAATTACTGAACTTGATTTTGAGTATAAAGGGCTGCAGAGACGGCACATGGAAAATGAGGTGTCGTTCTTACAGCTTGCGTTGAATTTGCCTGGAACACTGCGCCAAGCCTGACACAGAGATTTGATCAGGGAACAGGATGGGCTGTTAAACTGGCCGGTAACTGAAAGCTCAGAGTCATTTGCAGCGGTCCAAATTGGGTGTTCTGTGAAGCGGTCACCCAGTCTCCCCTTCATTTCCCCAATGTAGAGGAGACCACATTGTGAGCAGTGCATGTAGTAGACTGCATTATGGGAATTGTTGGTAAGGTGCTGCTTCACTTGGAAGGTATAGTTGGGCCCATTGATACTGATGAGGAGGGAGGTAAATGGGAATGAGTCACACCTCCGGCAGGGGAAAGTGAAGTGGACCTGTGGTGGGAGTGAATAAAGAGTAGACCAGTGTGTCCTGGAGGGAGTAATCCCTCTAGAAAGTGGACAGGGGAGGAGAGGTGAATATGTGCAGGTGGGGACATCTCGCTGGAGGTGGGGGAAATGTGGGCTGATGATCCTCTACATGTGAATGCAGCTGGGATAGTAGGCAAGGACAAGGGAAACTCCGTTGCTCGAGGGAAGGGGAGGGGTAGGCTAGAAGTGCAGGAGATGGGTCAGACTATTGAGGACCCTGTTAACAACATTGATGGGGAATCCCTTGATTGAGGAACAAGGTGGACATTTCAAAGTCTTCCTTGTTGAATGTACTATCATCAGAAGCAATGTGGTGGAGACGGAGGAACTGGGGGAATGGAATTGAGTCTATACAGGAAAACTGGTGTGAGGACATATTCTCCAGGAAGCTGCGGGAGTCGGTGGGATAATACTGGATATCAGTGGCTTGTCTATCCCCAGAAATGTTGAAGAAAGGAAGTAAGGAGCCAGAGATCGACCAGGTGAAAGTGATGGAGAGTTTCAAATTCCAAGCGAAATCGGTGAACTTTTCCAATTCCGGACAAGAGTGAGATGCAGCAGCGATGATATCATCTATATATCGGACAAGGATTAGTGGATGGGTGCTGGAGTAGAACTGGAACAGGGAATGGTCGAAGTCCCCCAGGAAGAAACAGGCATAACTGAGGCCCAAGTGTGTATCCGTGCACTTCCTCTGTGTGGCAGGAGCAGGCTGAAGCAATGGGTCTGCCCGGGCAGTTCTGTTTGTGAATTTTTGAGAGGAGATAGAAGCGAGCTCTGCTATCAGGGGACCATCAGCTCGGGGGCAGTTAGGGGGGGTGGTGGGGCGAGTGGGGCAGAAATCTCCTGATGAAATGTGGTCAGTTATCATAGTTGATACAATGGCCTGATGTGCCATGGTAGGGTCATGGTCCAGGGGGAGATTAGAGGAGGTACCTGAGAGTGGGTGTTCAACCTTTGCAATGTCGAGGTCAGTCCACCAGACTACAGCAGCACCATCCTTGTCGGCACAGGCTGAATAACACAGTCAGGGTTGGACCTAAGCACATGGAGTGTAGGCTGTTCGGACATTGATGGTATGAATTTGGTGAGAGGAGTGCAGATAAATTAAGGCAACCAATATCATGTTGAGATTTCTCAATGAACCGATTTAGTTCAGGTAAAAGCCAGAGGGAAGGGTCCAGGTGGAGGAAGAGTGTTGCAGCTGGGGTATATGGGACAGGGAGAGGAATCTTGCCAAAAGAAATGGGCACTGAGGAGAAGACAGCAGAAGAGCTCAACTAAATGTCATGCCTAAAATTCATTAAAGTGGGGGCACAGAGAGGTAAAGTTCAGACATTTGATTAGTACAGAACATTCAATATCAGAGAGTGGAATTAAGGAGGGATAGTGAATAAACAACAGGAGGTGGAGTTGGGGAAGGGCCTGGAGTCAGTCGGCAGGTATGGGAGGGGAGGAAGGTTCCAGAGGGTCAAGGGCATCTCTACCTTGTTGCAAATTGTGTGCCCAGTACATCTGTTTGGCACGACCAATGAGCCAGTGAATAAATTAGAATTGTGGAGTGGTGCAGTCTTTAGACAATATAATGCGATTCTGCTGGACAGAGAAAACGTTGATCTCAGTGGTACTGATATCGCACGATCAGACCTCAGAAAGTTGCGAATTGAAAATAATTGGGAAGGTAATCTTATTGTAACGTCTTGATTTCACTGGAGTGACACTCAAGCAGCAAGTTTTATTTTTCGGAGACTTTCGACCAAACTGTGAAAACATAATATGTCTTGATGTTATTAACAAGAAAAATTTATCCATGGTTTTGGAAGGCACTATCAAGGGCAGAGTTTATTTGTCCTTCCCAATAGCTCTGTGGAAAGTGTCATTGTTCAGTAAGGAAATTACCAGCGCAGAATTTCCTGCGATTCCCAGTGACCACAGTTTACGCAGGATCTCTGATGTCACATGAGTCAAATACTACTTTAATGCAACGCGAGTTACTCTGGTCTCACCTCAACTGACATTGGAAGATCAGTTAAATGAATAAAGAACAAAAGGCCAGTACACAGCCTGTTTGAACAATGTGCTCACTCTACTCGCAATGTTTAAAGTAAAACGGATGCATGGATTTCTTACTGTGAGGAGAGGTTATTTCTATTTGTGATGAGGCTATTTGGTTAAGCGCTGTGACAGAGAGACAGAAAGACACTCCACTCTGTACCATGGGGAACAAAACCACCCTAATCACGGTGCATCGGACAGTGACAGAAACACACTATTGTCTGTTCCTATTGGACATTGATCATCTCAATCTCATCATTCACTGATGATCAATAGCAGCACAGAAGCCAGCGGCTCCCATCATCCCAGTTGGAAAGCAAAAAGGGGAAGGAATGGCCAGAGAAAGTGGGAGTAACTGGGGAATTGGGGTAACTTACAGAGGGTTGGCAGAAGAAGAGTGTGAGGGGAGATCATCAGTGGAAGAGTATGTAGCAGCAGAAGGGGTAGTGCAAGGGAAGTAGGAGTGTAAGTAAAGAGTAGGACGGAGGAGGAAGAAAGGCAGATGAAGTTTTAGTGACAGGGAAAAGCTTGCTTTTGAGGTAGTGAGATTGGATGAGAAACCATCACTGTACAAGAAAATCGGGATCTGTATTCCATTCAAAATTAAGAAAGGATTTCTTGTACTTTCTCTTCTATCAGTTGATCCTTGTTCAGGTTGGACATGTACTATATACTTCTACATCTCCATCAAGTGCAGACGACATGTTTCAATATTTTTGATTTTTTTACAGTATATATTTGCTTCCAATTAAAGGTGGATATGAGAATATGATTTGATCTTCTGCAGTTTGCCCATGATATAGAATTTATTTGAATATTTATCCTCATCACACTCGCTGATTAAAACAAACAATAATGAGTGCATGTCCATCCTGCCGATGAAACATTTCTTCAGCTCTGGCTATTGCAGGGAATGTTACAAAGAACAGTGCCACGCAAAATGCTAATGTTCCACCGCAAGATGCCAAACCCTAGTTTACCCTAAATTATTTACAATGTTTATAAACAAAATATGCAGAGGGGCAGAGTGTAAAAGGTGAATTCAACTCTGTGTCGAAAATGCTATTTGTGGATCCCTCATAAAATGTGTTAACTACATCACTCATAAATACACCAAAATAGGAAAAGCAAGAGACTGTAATTATCCAATCATCTTCTGAATAACATCTGGAGAAGAGGAAGGACATTACAGTTTGTTTGTGATATTCAGAAATGACGATTGTGAGAATGTGGAATGTGCGGAGCAGTGGAATGATGATCAATGTTGTGGATGACACAAAGATGAGCTGGGTGGATCACAGTCAGGAGGAAAGTGTTAGGCTACAGGAGGATAGATGCAGATTATTCAGATAGCCAGATCAATGGCCTGACGAAATTTAACACCGATAATTTGGGAAGATGCAAGTCAGAAGTAACAAGGCAAGTGAGTACTCAAAAGTGAGTATGAAAGAGGAGGGCTAAATTTGCTCGTTTTTTCTTTCCAGCAGGGAAGGTTCAGGAGGGAATATGTTACAGGTGTACAAGAACAAATAGGGTATGGAGAGGATGAACAGACAGCAGCTGTTTTCCTTAGTCAAAGGATCAAAAACAAAGGGACATACTTTTAAAGTGAACGTCAGGGGATTGAGAGAAGATTTGTGGAATGTGTTTCGAACTGAGAGGATGGTATGAATCTGGAATGCGTTGTCTAGATGGGTTGTTGAGGCAGATAACCTCACAAACGTTTAAAATGTCTTTGGATATGCACTTGCTGGCACAGACGTGATAGGCCTGTTTTTCATTGCAGGATTCTTTGCAGTGGCAGCCATGAGCATCTGGTATATTCTGAAAAAAAAATAACAATGGCAGTTGCTGCTTTGTTCCTTTGACTGTACTCAGTACGTGACTATATTACAAACCAGCATCATTTCATACAACTTCAGCACTCATTCAACCAAAGGCAGCCCAACCATCTCTTTGACCATCCAGGAAAATTCGTATGCTCAGTGCACGCATTGTCCCACAACACCACTGACACTATTCTAGCTGCATGCAACCATTATTAAAGCTACAGCCATAACATGAAGACAGCTTTTCCTCCATTATAATACAGACCTCTAACAATAAGGGTGTTATTTATCTGAAGCATAATAAATTCTTTCCCCGGTATTCACTTTGACAAGCAGCAAGTTTTCCCGTGTTTTGCTGCCAGTTGTTTATCATGGAATTCCCCAACCCAATCTCTTTCCCCTTTAACATTTCCTTGAGCACTGTCTCCCTGATATCACACACCTCACTCACTCACATTCCCCACACTCTCCATCCTTACTTGTTAATCTCTGAAAAACCTGCACCTCATCTCGATAATTTATTCCAATTCACAACTCGCTGTTTTGATTCCTTCTCTCGGTATGGTCATTAGACTGGCCGTGCCTGGTGTTCTATTCACCTCGACCTTCTGCTCAGTTCCTGATCTGCTGCTTTGGTTCTCACTCTCCTGGTTTATATAAATCCATCTGAGTTGCACTAGCACACCTCCCGACAAGGATGTTGGTACTCGTCCAGTTAAGATACAATCTGTCTTTTTTGTACAGGTCCCCACCTGTCCTGGAAGATATCTCAATGACCCAACAATCTGGAACTCTCACCCCTGACCTAGATTTTTAACAACATGTTAAGCTGTATTGTCTTCCTCATCCTTCCCTATTTTCCACATGGCACGGGGAGTAATCCAGAGATTACAGAGGATTGTTTCTCTCTCTCTCTCTCTGTCTCTCTCGCGTTCTCTCGCTCTCTCCCTCCCTCTCCCTCTCTCCCTCTCTCTCTGCCGCACCCCCCCCCACACACACACATTCAGAAGACAGACAGACAGACACAACATTACTTTGCAGATGAAGTCAAATAACCCTAAAATAATCGGAATAATAATGGGAATGAAGGATTTAGTTAAAGGGAGGATGAGAGAAATTGCGCTTCTTCTGGATGTCAGTTTGCTCGCCGAGCTGGAGAGTTCATTTTCAGATGGTTCATCACTGTACTCGGGAACATTATCAGTGAGCCTCTGGTGAAGTGCTGGTATTATGTCCCACTTGCTATTTATGTGTTTAGGTTTCCTTGAGTCAGTGATGTAATTTCCAGTATTGGTGATTTGATGTCCGATTCTTTTTCTCAGAGAGTATTAGATGGAATCAAAATCGATGTGTTTGTTGATATAGTTCAGGTTGGAATGCTCTGCTTCTAAGAATTCTCGTGCGTGTCTCTGCTTGGCTTGTCCGAGATGGATGTGCAGACGCAGTCGAAATGGGGTACTTTCTCATCTGTATGTAAGGATACTAGTGATAGTGGGTTATGTCTTTTTTTCCTGGATAGCTGTTGTTCATGTATCCAGATGGCTAGTTTTCTGCCTGTTTTTCCGATGTAGTGCTTGTTACAGTCCTTGCAAGGCTTATTTTTCTTGGAGGAGATCAGACAAATATGTGAACTTATTGCCATGCTCAAACGTATGAAAAGATTTAAAACAGGAATACTCCGTTTCCGTTAGTTGGCATTAGAGCATCATGGAGTTCTAATTTCAACATTATCAGCAAAAGTGCCAGGAGTGAGATAAAGAAAATCATCTTTATTGAGAGAGTTGTTAGGATTTGAAATGGACTGCCTGGGAGAGTTGTGGATGAGCCAGACCTCTGTGATAGGCACGTTGTTGGAGGAAATCCTGAAGGACAGGATGTACATGTATTTGGAAAAGCAAGGACGGATGCGGGATAGTCAACATGGCTTGGGAAACCATGTCCCACGAACTTCACTGAGTTTTTTGAAGAAGTAACAAAGAAGATTGATGAGGGAAGAACAGTAGATGTGATCGATATGGACTTCAGTAAGAGGTTCGACAAGGTTCCCCATGGTAGACAGATTAGCAAGGTTGTCTCTCATGGAATACAGGGAGAAGTAGCCATTTGGGTACGGAACTGGCTCAAAGGTAGAAGACAGAGGGTAGTGGTGGAGGGTTGTTTTTCAGATTGGAGAACTCTGGCAGTGGAGTGCCACAAGGATTGGTGCTGGGCCATCTACTTTTTGTGATTTACATAAATGATTTGGATGCGAGCATACGAGGTACAGTTAGTAAGTTTGCAGAGGACAGCAAAGTTGGAGGTGTATTGGACAGCGAAGAGGGTTTCCTCAGATTACAACAGGATCTGGACCAGATAGGCCAATGGGCTGTGAAGTGGCAGATGGAATTTAATTCAGATAAATATGAGGTGTTGCATTTTGGGAAAGCAAATCTTAGCAGGACTTGTACACTTAATTGTAAGGTCCTAGGGAGTGTTGTTGAACAAAGAGACCTTGGAGTGGAGGTTCACAGCTCCTTGAAAGTGGAGTAGCAGGTAGATAGGATAGTGAAGAATGCGTTTGGTATGCTTTCCTTTATTGGTCAGAGTACTGAGTACAGGAGTTGGGAGGTCATGTTGCGGCTTTACAGGATATTGGTGAGGTCACTCTTAAAATGTTGCGTGCAATTCTGGTCTCTTTCCTATTGGAAAGATGTTGTGAAACTTGAAAGAGTTCACAAAAGATTTACAAGGATGTTGCCATGGTTGGAGTATCTGAGCTACAGGGCGAGGCTGGGGCTGTTTTCTCTGGACCGTCGGAGGCTGAGGAGTAACCTTTTAGAGATTTACAAAATTATGAGGGACATGGATAGGATAATTAGACAGAGTCTTTTCTCTGGGTTCAGGAAGTCCAGAACTGGGGGACATAGATTTAGGGTGAGTGGGAAAGATATAAAAGAGAACTAAGGGACAACATTTTCACACAAATGGAATGGAATGAGATGCCAGAGGATGTGGTGGCGGCTGTTACAATTGCAACATTTAAGAGGCATTTGGATGGGTATATGAATAGAAAGAGGTTGGAGGGATATGGGCCGGGTGCTGGCAAGTGGGACCAGATTGGGTTGGGATAACTTGTCGGCATGGACAGGTTGGACCGAATGGTCTGTTTCCATGCTGTACCTATCTATGACTTTAACTGGGTATGTATTTTGAAATGTGAATTGAACAGGCTGCAGAATTAGGGCTGACCAATGAGAGGGGCTTGGGATACATTCCTGGAGCTGATGCACACAAAATGGCCAATGGCCTCCTCCTGTACTTACAAGTTTTGCACTCTATTATGTGTCTGATGTGAATAAAAGTCCTTATCCGATTATTTCCCATTGTAAATGCTCGCAAATATCTGATTATTTAGTGCAGCATAAGGATTTAAAATGCAAGTATTGCAAAGCCAGCATCATTTTATAGACTAATTATTGCTCAGAACATGAATATTTTAAATGTTGTATTACAATTACTAAAACAAATCTGTCATTGCTTTGGCACAAACCTCTTTGAAAAGGTCTGACTTTTCACTCACACGATAATATGTCCATCACTTTTGATAACTGTCCACATTTCATATTAAATAACATTCTTTCTAAAAATTAAAAGTTTTCAAATTATTGTTCACTAAAATTTGATAGCACAGATCATTTATTTAGTTTAATATTCACAGTGTATGTTGAATTATAGCTATTTCTATAGCTGGCAAATAGCTGAAGCTTGTACATTTCAGTGAGAAATTGAACTGATTGATTATATATAAATATATAAGAACACTAATTCTATTTGATGGTCCAATCGTTTGCTCACCCTGAACATGTAATCATTCAGAAGCCAACCACTTTCAAAATGTTGGAGTCACAATGAATACTGACATTGTGTACGTAATTCTGATCGCCAAAAAAGTTACATCCATGTTGTTTGTTCGATACAAAATAAAATGTGCATTCTTTATTTCTGTGTTAGAAAATCTGGACAGAGATTATATTTTTGTTCCATAAATATAGAATCAACCTAATTCTTTTCAGAGATTATAGTTCAGTCGAATAATCATAGTTGACATCTTATTTTTGCGCAATTCACGAAACATAGCAAACATCTGATTAATACATAGGTCACCCAACGGATTGTATCTGAAGAAAACAGCAGAAAATGACAAATCAAGAATTACGTTAATAACTGAACTTGGCGGAGCCTGCGTGGTGTTGGACACGAAACATATTGCACTGGCATTCAGGTGAATGTAACAATGAATAACATAACTGGAAGTGTTGGGCTAACGCCCCTCCCCAGCTTCCGAATCTCACGCAGATCACTCCCTCACACATTCAACAATTCAAAAGAATCCAGAGGCTGGGTGAAACATAAAACACAGAACAGTACAGCATAGTTCAGACCCTTCGAGCCTTGACAACCTGTTGTATATTTATCCTACTCGCAGATTAGATTAACTGACATACCCTTCATTTTACTATCATTCATGTGCCTATCCAATTGTCACTTAAATATCCGAAATGCAGCTGACTCCACTAACGCTGCTGGCAGTGCATTCCAAGCACCCACTACTCCCTTTGTAAAGAACCTACCTCTGACCTCTCCTCAAATCTTCTTCCAATCAGTTTAAACGTATGCCCGCTCGAGATAGCCATTTCCACCCTGCGAGAAAGTCTCTGGCGACCAATTCTGCCTGTATTTCTCATCATCTTATACACCTCTATGAAGTCAACTCCCATTCTTTATTGCTCCAAGGGGGAAGCCCTAGCGCTATCAACGCTTCTTTGTAAGACATGCCGTCCAGTCTAGGCAGCATCCTGGTAAATCTCCCCGGCACCCCCTCCAAAGCCTCAACATTTTTGCAGTAATGAGGCGACTAGAACTGAACACAATATTATAAATGTAGTCCCACCAGAGAATTTTGGCACTGCAGCATAACCTTGAGGTTCTTAAACTCAATCCCTGGCTAATGAATACACCATACCTCTTAATAACCTGATCAGCTTGGATGAAACATTGAGCGTCCTATGATATGGACCACACTCTCCCTATGGCGCTACAGTCTGCCAATAATCCTGCTTTTAAACATGTATTCTGCATTCGAATTCGAACTTTAAAAATGAATCGCTTTACACTTATCCAAGTTGAACTCCATCTTCCATTTACCAGCCCAGTTCTGCATCCTGTCAATGTCCAATTACAACCTACGAAAGCCCTCCACACTATCCATAACGCCAACATTTTTATTACATTGTAAAACTTACTAAAGCACCCTTTCACTTTATCATCCAAGTCATTTGTTAAAATCACAAAGAACAGCAGTCCCAGAACCTATTCCTGAAGAATGCCACTGGTCACCAAGCTCCAGGTTGAATACTTTCCATGTTCTACCATCATCAGTCTTCTACAGGTCAGACAATTTTGTATCCACACACACAGATTTCCCTGTTTCCCTTTACCCCATGCCTCCTTACTTTCTGAATGAGCCGATCTTACAGTAATTTATCAAACACCTTGCTAAAATCCATGTACATCACATCCACTGCTCTACCTTCATCAATGTGTTTGATCCCATCCTGAAAGAATTCAATGAGTTGTGTGAGGCATGATTGCCCCTCAAAACGCCATGCTGACTATCTCTAATCAAACTATCATTTTCCAAGTAATCATAAATTCTGTCTCTCAGAATCCTCTCCAATACTTTTCCCAATACAGGAGTAAAACTGTAGGATTATCCGTATTGACATTCCTGAACAAGGGAATAACTTTTTCTACCCTCCAATCATCAGGCAATACTTCAGTGAACAGTTGGGACGCAAGGATCATCGACAAGGGCGCAACAAACTCTTACCTCACTTCCTCTGGTAACCTCGGGTGCTTCCTGTCTGGTCCAGGGAACTTATCTGTCCTCATGTTTGTACTTCAATCAGTCTGTACTTCACCTAATTTTGTCTACTCTCTGTCCAAACAACTGATTGGTTGCTTTCCATTTCAGGGCTATATACAGCGCTGCCCTACTGACCAAGTACTGTTCCAAATGTCCCATGAATCATGGCATGGAAAAAAAATGTGAATACACAGTTGTCTTCCTGATGAACGGCCTGTGCTCAAAGTTTTCACTCTCTTGCTCATCGGATGCTGCCTGACTTGCTGCGCTTTACCAGCACCATAGCTTTCGACTCTGATCTCCAGCATCTGCAGTCCTCACTTTTGACATTACTGAGGACTGACCCCTCTGCACACTGAGCAGGGAATTAAACTACAGGAATTCGTTGTATTTGGATCTGAGTGTTCAGTTCTTAGTTCATGGAAAGGCAGCTTGATAACAAACAGTAAATGACTGAAGAACTGCGAGGTAAAAAGTATTCCAGGTGCTATCTTAAAGGATGGATGTCATTTACCTTAATGCTGGGAATATTATCGGACCGAGAGATGTGATAATGGAATGAGGTGACATGGGGGAGTGTGACATTTTTGCCATCACAGAGATGTGTTTAAGGGAGGTCAGGGTTGACAACCCAATATTCTGTGGTACAAGAACTATGGGCAGCACACAAGAGGGGTAAAAGAGAAGATGGTGCTGCCTTATTAATTATGGAGTTAATCACTGCAGTTAGCTCAGATCATATATTGGAAGGGTATTCAAATGACGCTTTGTGGGTTGAGGTTAGGAGCAAAACAATGACAGACACATTGCTGGGGATACATCTTCGATTCCCAGATAAAAGAAAATACAGCAGCAGATGCATAAAAAATTCACCGAGGTGTGTAAAAAACAATAATAGGATCATTATATTCAGACATTTCAATTCAAAACGTTCATTAGGGCAGTGATTTTTTATAAGGAGGGGAAAGATGACTTGACATTATTCCTGAGCGCTCCTTATATCAACATATAGCAGATACAACAATGCACGGAACAGTGCCGGGCCTCACTGTGGGGAACGACGCCAGTCAGGTGCTGCAGGCAGGATTGGGAGAGCATTGCATGACCATTGACCGTGACCCAAAGACCAAAAGAAAAAGGTTTGAAAAATAAAAATAATTTAGATGAGGGAGGCAGAATTTATCAAAACGAAGACAGGGTCTGGCTACTTCTGGGTGAAACTGTAACATAACAACGTGTAGGTGGAGGTGGTGGGGATCACTGCTCACAATGGAATTGATGAAAGTGTCACTGCAACATGTTACTTCAAAGATGAAATGTAGGAAAACAAGCCCGGAGAACTTTGGATATCTACAAATATTAAAAATGGAATTAAAAATGAAAGAGATGCTTAAAACAGGCAGAAAGTGAACAGGTCAATGAAGGTCCCAGAAAAGTAGAGAACGTGTAGGGCTAAACTCAAGAAAGTAAGTAGAAGAGCAAACAGGGGGTGGGGTGGAGCGGTGATAAAATATTAGTGGACAATATTTTCAAGAATCCAAAGACATTTTATCGATTTATTAAGGGTAAGGGGGAACAAGAGAAAGAATAGGGAGTATTAGGATCCGAGGAGGCAACTTGTGCATAGAGCCAGAGAATATGTCAAAGGCGTACTCCATATTGGTCTTCACTTTGGAGGAGCGGTTACTGTATTCAATGTCTGTTCTGCACAGTGTGACCTTGAGCAAACTGACACAGAAGCTGAGGAAGAATTGCAAGTTGAAATATGATAAAAAATGGGCAAATCCCTTGATCCAGATGAACTATATCTTGGAACATTGTGGAAGATGAGAGAGCCTCTTAAACCTTGTGTTGTTTTTTTTTGTGTTGCCTCTGGCCACAAAGGTGGTATGATCGAACATGACAACACCTAATGTTGGTTCAACCTCCACACAGAATGCTCGAAAAAAAGCCATGGGATTAAAGACCACCAAGTCTCACATCAGTGGGAGGGAAACAATTGTAGAAAATTGAGATAGCTGTTGAGGAATGATCACTAAATATCTTCAAGGCTGAGATGGACAGACTTTTAAACAAGGGTTACAGGGAAAATGCAGGAAAATGGAATTGAAGGTTATCAGAATAAATGTACCCTAATTGAAAGGAAAACCAGAGTCAGCGAGCGGATGGGCATCATGTCTCTCGTATATCGAATGGTAAACCTTTTCTAATCGCCTGTATTCACTGGAACAGCATCTCTCCCTCCAGAATAGGACACAGTTTCGAAAGCAATCAATAGATCCAAAGAATTCATAAATGCAGTACTAACAGACAGAAAAAAATACCAGAGGACTGTGACAAAATGGATTGGCTGTCGGGGTGATATTTGCTTCATCGCAGTCACCATTACTAGGAGGAAGACCTCAGCAATACACCCTCCAAGTCCAAGTATGGGCCGGGTGTGAAGGAGTGCTTAAGTCCCAAAGAATACATCATTGCAGTGTCTCCCTCCTGCCCTAACCAAAACTAAATGTGGAGTGGTCTATTGACGTGCTGTTAGTAGCACAGTACATCGTAATGCTTAGGTTCCAGAGGCTTTGGTGAGCAGCGGCACAGCAAAAGGTACAGGTAAGCTCAGGTAAAGTCTTTAAACGCTAGTTTGACAACAGTCGACATGGCAATTGCACGTTCCTCCTGAAGGATCTGGGAGCTCAGGGAGATTTCCACTGTCCCTGATGACTATACGTGTGGGCAGTGAACCCAGCTGCAGCTCCTGGGAGACCGTGTGCGGGACCTGGAGTTGGCTGCTGTCCGGATGATCCAGATACAGAGCACTTCAGAGATAAGAGCTTCAGTGAGGTGGTCATACCCAAGTTCCACCCATAGCCATGTTTCTTTAGTGACTGTCATATCCCAGTCCCATGTAAAGATCCACGTCCTGAGTTCATCAGCCTTACCTGTCAGCCGTGTTGCTTTTAAATAAATGCAATTTAATCCAACTGGCGTTACTTGCTTCCTGTCGTGTTCCAGGCAGAGAGTAGCTGGACTACAACCAGAATGGCGAAGGGAGTAGGCAGAGAGTGCAGGAATCCGCTGTGGCCATTCCTCTCGAAAACAAGTATGCCATTTTGAATACTGATTTTGTGGTGCTGGGGGATAGTTGTCAGGAAATGACTGTTCAGGGGAAAGCAGCAGTAACCAGCTTAGTTGCATTCCGACTGATTCTGGGGAGCAATGGGAAAGGATAGAGGTAAACAGGGTCTTAGACTTAGGAGATTCTATGACTTCAATTGGCAAACCAGGCTGGTGTGTTGCCTCTCAGGTGTCAGGCTCCAGAATGTCTCTGAGTGTCTGCTGAACGTTCTCATGGCGGGGGGGTGCGGGGGGGGTGGGAGGTGGATCTGGGGATCTGGGGTCAGTTGCTAGAAGTCATTGTGCACGTTGGTACAAATGACAAAGGTAGACATAGGAATGTGGTCCTACAGAGTGATTACTGAGAGCTCGAAGAAAAGTTAAAAACCAGGACCCTTGACACTGGTAATCAACTGATAGATTGTAGTGTCATGAGCTAGTGAACGTAAGAATAGGAGGATATGACAGATAAATATGTGACTAAACAATTGGTGCAGGGGGTAATCATATTTCTAGATCGTTCGGAGCTTTTCTGTGACAGAGTTGACCTGTTCAAGAGGGGCTGTTGGCACATGCACTGGACGGGGGACTAATATCTTCGCAGCAAGTTTTGCTCGTGCTACAAGGGAGTGTTTAAACGAGATTGGCAGGAGGTGGTATCCTCAAGAGAAGGGAGGCAAGTGTGAGGGTGGAAGGATATACAGTATTCAGAAATAGTACGTTGAAGAGACAGATCAGGCTGGAACGCGATAGGGAGCAAGGAATGCCTGTTGATTAAATTGCATTTATTTCAATGCGAAAGGGCTGACAGATAAGGCAAATGAATTCAGGGTGTGGATAGCAAGTCAGCGCTGGATAGTCTATCTCTGACAGAAACATGGCTGAGGGATGGATAGGACTGACAGCTTAATGTACCAGGGTTAAATCTATTAGAAGGGACAGAGATGTTGAAAGAGGGAGGGGAATTGCATTTCTAATCAAGGGGAGTATCACAGCAGTGATCAGAGATAAAATAACTGATGAATCATACAGTGAGGCTTTGTGGGTTGAACTAAGAAATAAGAAGCGGATGGTTACATTATTGGGGTGGTACTATAGACCCCCTAATACTCAACAGAAATTACAGGAACAAAAATATCTAGAGAGATTAGGGAGACTTGCAGGAACATTTGGGTTGTCATAATTAGGGTTATAATTTTATAACACAGACTGGAACTGCCAGAGCATTGAGGGATTTAATTGGATGGAATCAATTAAATGCGTCAGTAAAGTTTCCTCAATCAGTATATAGAGAGTCCTAATCGGGAGGGGGCAAAATTTGACTTACTATTACGAAATAGGTCAGTACAGGTGAGTGAGGTGACAGTAGATGTGGACTTTGGGACCAGTGACCATAGTTCTGTTAATTTTAAAATAGTTATTGAAAGTGAAAAAAAAAGGTCTACAGATTTAATTCTAAATTGGGGCAAGGTTAATTTTGATGGACTGAGACAGGAGTTTGCAGTGGATGATTGGAGTAGTCTGTCTGTAAGCAAAGGGACCACCAGAAAGTGGGAGGTTAAGATCTATATGTTCCTGTGAGTGTGAAAGGAAAGTTGACAGGATAAGGAACCCTGGATAGCAAGAAATGTTTAGGCTTTGCCCAAACCAAATGTGGAGGCGTGGCTCAGGTAGAGGCAGCTGAGATCACGGAAATCCATGGAGGTGAACAGGGGATGTCGGTGTTTACTGAAGAAGGAAATCAGGAGGGCGAAAAGGGGGTATGAGATAACCTTGACTGAGAAGATCAGGGTGAATCCAAAGAGGCACTTTAAGTATATTAAAGGAAAAACATTAACTAGAGTGAGAATAGGACCCCTCAAAGACCAAAGTGGGCATGTATATGTAGTAACAGAAGAGATAGGC
This sequence comes from Chiloscyllium punctatum, assembly GCF_047496795.1. Classification (NCBI taxonomy): domain Eukaryota; kingdom Metazoa; phylum Chordata; class Chondrichthyes; order Orectolobiformes; family Hemiscylliidae; genus Chiloscyllium; species Chiloscyllium punctatum. Next base: position 130,084,904 of record NC_092744.1, on the reverse strand, counting down.
AATGTTCTCAATAAATATTTCTCCTCTATATTTACAGTGGAGAAAGACATGAATACATGGGAATTTGGGGAAATTAGTGGTGATATCTTCGGGGCAGTTCATATCACAGTAGAGGAGGTAATGGATGTACTAGAATCTTTGATGTTGGAGAAATCTCATGGTCCTTACCATGTATATCCAAGAACACTGCAAGGGGCTAAAGAAGAATTTACGGGGGCCCTGGCTGATAATTCTGATCATCAGTTACCATAGGTGGGATCCCAGAAGACTAAAGGATAGCAAATGTTGTTCCCTTATTCAAGAAGGACTGAAAAATAAAGCCTGAGAAATACAGACCAGTAAGTTTAACATCTGTGGTAGATAAAATGCTTGAGAAGATTCTGAGGGATAAGATGTACATGCATTCGGAATACAGCCTTTGATTAGGAATAGTAAGCATGGCTTTTTGAGTGGAAGTTTGAGTGGAATTTGTTAAAGTTCTTTGATGAGGTGACCAGGAGGTTTGACTAGGCTGGGCCACACCAAAGGTGTGGTGCTGGAAAAGCACTGCAGGTCAGGCAGCATTCGAGGGGCAGGCAAATCGACGTTTTGGGCATAAGCCTGTCATCAGGAATGTCCAAAGCATCGATACTCCTGCTTCTTGGATGCTGCCTGACCAGCTGCGCATTTCTAGTACCACACATTGTAACTCTGATCTCCAACATCTGCAGTGCTCACTTTCTCCGAGGGTGGTAGACCAGGTCTATATGGATTTCAGTTACACCAGAACAGGATGAGGCTTTTCAGCCCCTGGAGTATGATATACAGTTACAGGAGGAGGCCAATCAGCCCTCAAGTCAATAGAACTAGACCCCGTTTAAATCATGCAGCAACAGTATCAGACTATTCAGCAACTTGAAGTCAGTAACACAGGAAATGGAAGAGGCAACAAAGTGACTGGACGATGGGGTATACTGCAATAACACCAGGCTATATAGCCGGTCAAGCCTGCTCTTCCCTTCAATAAGGTCAGGGCTGATCTCTCCCTGCATTAATTTCACTTCCCTGCCCAATTCTTTGTAGCCCACAACTCTCTGATGTGTCAAGATCCATTAACACCATTCTGCTCCTCTAAACATTTCAGAGATGTAGCTGTCTGGGATAGAAAGGCCCGAACATTCACTACCCTCTGAGAGAAGGAAACAGTCCCCGCAGATTTACCTTGACCTTTGATAGGATCAAAAGATATGAGCACAGTATCAGAGTGACTGACCCTGACATCACGGCAGGGCGTGACTGACAAAAGTGTCAAGGAGACTGAATAACATTGAACCTCATGGGAATTAGTTGTAAATGCCCAAGTGGTTGGGTCATTTAGGACACCATGCGGCTGGTGCAAATCAATCCTTTCAGTCTCTAGATATCTATGTGGGCGATCCTCAGGGAGGGGGAATTGAGATAGGAGGTGATTGGGAGGTCAGATCAGCCCGTACAGGCCCAGCTCAGATGCTCAGCAAAGCATTCCCCTTAGTTTACATTTGGTCTCCCTGAAATAGAGAAGAACACATCAGGAGCACCAGATACAGTAAACTAGGTTGGCTCGCATAACCTGTCACATCATCCACAATGACCAATCCCTTCGCTAATTTTGATTCGTGCCACACTCCCCGCCAATCCCCACTGGCAACTGACCCTGCAGATGAAAACAATGCATCACCTGCTGGCACACCACCTCCCTCATCTCATCCAAGGCCCCAAACAGTCCTTCGACGTGAAACAGAGGCCACCTGCCTCTCCATCAACCTAGTTTACTGCATCAGGTGCACCTGATGTGGTCTTTACTACATCTGGGGAGAGAAACGTAAACTAAGGGCTCAATTCACCGAGTCTCACAGCCGGGCCCACAGCGGCCGACCTGAACTCCCAGTCACTACCCATTTCAATTCCCCTTCCCAATTCCCTTCCAACATGACCATTCTTGGCCTCCTCTGTTGCCACAGTGAGTCAGACCGCAAATTGGATGAACAACATCTTACCTTCTGCCTGGTTAGCCTACAACCTGGGGACTCAATATTGAGTTCTCCAATTTGAAATACCCTTCCCAGCCATGGCCCTACTCCCTTTCCAACCCCGCCTTCTCCCTTCCATTCCACCAATGACCCCGCCTTCTAGCTCCCAACTGGATTCATCCCTCCCATTGACCAACCAGGTTGCACCCATCACTTGTGTCTTCTTATCTCCTACGTCACCATCCTGCTCCTCTCCCCACCACAACCACTCCCTTCACTCTTTATCTGCAGTTCCCCCTACCCCCACTCGCAGTCCTGAAGAACGGGTATATTTGAAACGTTGACTTCTCCACTTCCTGAGTCTGCCTGGCTTGCTGTTTCTTCCAGCCAACTGTTTGTCTATTATTACACAGGAAGATAAGGAATCTTGTCAGCATAACACGCAGGTAAGCAGCTACCACGGGTCACCCAATAATGGACCTCTTCCCTGGGACGAGGAAGAGGACATTCAGCCACCCGAGACGTTGACACACGAACAGAAGAGGCCATTCAGCCCCTCCAAACTGTTACACTAAAATGGAGGATGTCATTGATGCTGCAACACTACAAACTAATGAAGCAGAGAATGCATGGACATACTGCTCCATGTAGTGCCTCCTGGCTCCATTGCTAATGTTTCACGCGTGTTACATTAACATGATTTGCTGATGGTAAGAAGGCACGGCGGATGGTTTTTGACGCGTCTCAAGGAGGCATCTTCCATCTCCGAGAAGATAGGCTAGTCTTCTGTATGGAGGTCAGAAGCGTTTGTGAATGACCAACCCTGTCAGAGTGTGTCTGCTGAGAAGTTTGTGAACAACATGACGCTCAGTGCAGAGTCTCACTCCAACTGTGTATTGAGACGGAGAGAGTTTGTTCAGAACCTGGAACTGTCTCTCAACAAACATGGGGCTCCACGGAGACATGTAAAATGTCACAGAGTCATAGAGTTCAACAGGCCCTTGAGCCCAAACTGGACCATTCAAACTAAAATGTCCATCCATGTTAACTCCATTTTCCTGCACTTGGCCCACATCCTTCTTAACATTCCCTATCATATATTTGTCTAAATGTGAAAACATTTCTTGCGAGAAACATGTAATATTTCACGATATCAATGTTAAGTTTCGAAAATAATGAATGTTGGTCCAGAATGCTCAAGTTTTATTGCAATCACTTTTTTATTATTTTGTCGCATTACAGATTAAACACTCATTTCCTTCACACTCTCATCGTGGTACCTTCATCGCAGGGATTAGTCTGGTGTATCGTGTTCAGTCAGTCTCATTGTAGCAAGGAGGTCATTCCTCGTAAAGGAGAGAAAATCTTTTCACAGCGCCCTAAGTACTGTCTCAATATCACTTTACAACTTCAGTAAGGTGTCTTCACACTTATACTTCTATCATTTTGCATTGATGGACACCACACATTTACTGGGCTGATTACTTACTGCTCCGTATGAATTCTGTCAGTGGCTCATGGCCAAGGACATCCACCTCATTTTCACCAAGAACACTTCCCATCATCTCGCCTTCTCATAAATACAAAATGAAAAGGATGGTATGCTTTGCTAAATAATTTTGCTGCCTTGCAAAACACTATGCTTAAGCACAGCTACGACAACAGCAACACCACTATTGCCATTGGAGATGGTTGGAGACGCAGAGGAGGTGATGGCCTAGCTGTATTATCTCTGGAATATTAACCCAGGGACCCAGGTGATGACCCAGAACCCTGATTCGAATCCCACCACCTCAAATGTTGGAATTTGCCCTCAATAAAATATCAGGAAATTAAGAATCAAATGAAACAATGAAAGCATTGTGTTTGTCCTACCTGACACACTGATGCACTTCAGGAAAGGAAATCTACCATCTTCTCCCGGTCGGACTTACATGTGACTCCAGACCCACCGCACTGTGGTTAACACACAGTTGTAGTTTGAAATGGCCATGCCGGCCGCTCAGTTATATCACTCACTACAAATTCTCAAAGAAATGAAACTGGGCAGACCTCAGCACTGACTACTTACAGCTCACAGACTGCAGTGTGTCACGGAAGGCGGCTCACCAACACCTTCTCAAGGACAATGAGGAAAGGGAATTATATACTGGCCCAGCACCCCATTACTGAATAAAAGAAGATGATGACACTCAAGGAAGAGAGACAAAGGGATATAACTCACTTCAAACCGGGACTTTGATGAACATTTTACATGGGCATGAATTTCCGTAATATGGGAACAGAAGATTAGATTAGATTACTTACAATTTTGAAACAGGCCCTTCGGCCCAACAAATCCCCACCGACCCGCAACCCACCCATACATTTACCCCTTACCTAACACTACGGGCAATTTAGCATGGCCAATTCACCTGACCTGCACATCTTTTGGACTGTGGGAGGAAACCGCAGCACCCAGAGGAAACCCGCGCAGACACAGGGAGAACATGCAACCTCCACACAGTCAGTCGCCTGAGGCGGGAATTGAGCCCCAGTCTCTGGCGCTATGAGGCAGTAGTGCTAACCACTGTGCCACTGTGCTGCCCACGAATGAAGGAAATTAAATAAGATTAGTCTGGACTTTTATTTGCATTCCAGCTGATCATCAACAATCCCTCTGTTTATTTCTTTCTCCCTACCTCTCTCTTTCTCTATCTATTCAACTCACTCCGTCTCCCTTTCACAACAGCCATCCCTGTCATCAACATCAAACAGACTATTTCCCAGCTGCATTCAGTTCTGATGGATGGTGATTGGACGCGAAATGTCACTTCTATTTTTCTCTCGACCTGAGGCTGCTAAATCTGTTCAGTTTCTCTGGCACTTATTCGTTCCTTTTGTTTCTGATCAGTAGCAGCATTCTTATTTTCACTCTACCTTTCATGGGATGTCTGCATCATTGACAGGGCAGCATTTGTGGACCTCACTAAATGCCTTTTACTGTGAGGCCATTCCTTAAGGTATTGGGTCTGACGTCAGTCTTAATGCAGATCAGGCAATAATGTGAGATTTCTTCACTAAAGGACAATAGTGACATAGATAAACTTATTGACAAAGTGCTGGTGGGATCATATTTGCAAAATTCGCTTTTATTTCCTGTTCCTGTCATTTGAATTTAAGTTCTGTCATCATCTGAGATAGGATTTGAACCAGTGTCCATATGAATTACGTGGCCAGCGACATTAATACTCTGACACAGTGTCCCTGTCATGAATTTATTTTACAGACAAGAGCAAGGTTTTCATGGAAACATTTGAAACGGAAAGAGAGATTAGAAGAGAACAAAAACCATAAAGTCTGACTTTTACCAAGGTATAGGTGATGGTTTATGTAGCACCCGCACTGAAGTCAATATGGGGTCTGGGGATATCATGGAGCTGATAGTGGGTAGTTTTGGTGATGGAGAGAATACCAAGACATAAGTCAATTCGGGGAAGATAGGTACTTCTGGATTGTGAACAGTCTTGTTTTCAGATGTTTGTGAGGGCGGGTGTGTGGGCGGTTCTGAAATTTGTGGGTAATGAATGGATTTGCATTTGAAACTGAAGACAATAGTTTCAATCTTTACTAAATACAGATACAGAAATAGCACTGAAGCTCACCATGGGATTAACAAATCGATAGAGATGGGGAGACTTACCAGGAACACCAACAATAGCGAGCATGGGATAATAACCAGCCTGAATAGTCGGCAGTACACCTAATATCTGATAAGATATTCTGTACATATACAAGGAAAGATAAGAAAGACCTGAAGATAAACTCCTGTCCGTTTTCGCAGCATTCCAGTCTATTTTACTTAGATTCTGAACCATTGGTGCGACATTCCAGTCTACTGTTCTCAGATTCTGGTCCATTGTTGGCATATTCCAGTCGAGTGCTCTCAGATTCTGATCCACTGTTGAAACATTCCAGTCTACTGTTCTCAGATTCTGGCCCATTGTTGTAACATTCCAGTCAATAGTTCTCAGATTCTGATGTCTCCTTTCCCTGTCGCTGCAACTGCTGATCCTTGTCAGTGAAGCTGGTGATGCATCTGCAGCAACAATGGGGTAAAGCATTGGAGGAAGCCCCGTACAAATAGAAGAGGAAAACCATCCAGTGACATAATTAGGATCCATGGAGACTGACATCAATCACAGTCACTGAACAAACAGATCCAGATAACTCCTTTTGGAATGCCAGTTTCAGTTCAAAATAACAAATGGATTGAATTGAATGTTGACATCGCTGGTTAATGGTCACATCTCCCATCACCAATTGCTCTCGTGAAGTTAGTTGTGAGGGAGAATTATGGACGTTTTCTTATCGCAGGCTAGATGATTCTGCTGTATTATTAATTTAAAATACTGTAACCACCTGAACGCTCCACCATGACCATCCACAAAAAAATCGCAATCTACATGTGGTTTCCATGCTGGTCTCTCCTTGACTAGAAAAGGCGCCAAGCAACAGATTCTCAGTGTATATATTTGCCCTGACCATACACAGAAAGTGTGGATCTGTCTGGACATTCCACTCGTGACAATGCTGAATCGTCAACACACAACATGATTGAGCACTGTTTTATGTAAACTAACAAATACCTTAATACATTATATTGGCTTCAAAGTAGTGAGACTTACAGTTTTGGAATTCAGTCCAAAGACAAATGTGGCATGTTCTCACAAAGCCAGTCCTTTTACAGGGTTATGTTGTCCTTGATTTTTTTAAAGAGGGTCTACACGACCCAAGATTCCAATGTGTGACAATTTTGAAAGGTTCGTTGGGGTCCTTTTCTTTATACCTAACAGATAATGCCTCATCCAGAAGCCTTTCAAGTCTTTAAAATGTAGCCTGTATAATCAAGAGAACCTGTCCAGCTCCCTGGCTGGACAGGTTGGATCAGTTCGGGGGTTTGTTGAGTCAGGGTCACTGGACGCTCTCTGCCTCCTTCTGCCCTTCTGACCTTATAACCTGTTAACAATTGCGTCAGTTTTACCCTTGGTGCTGAGGGGTTCTGTTTATTGGGATTGTTGCAAGTATCTTGGAACAGCATCCTTAAATCGGGACAGCCTATCAGATTCGCATACGCTACGCTATTCATGTATTCTATTTTCAGTTTCTTATATTTAATTTGGTAATTTGGCAAATAAATGTCATTTGTTTAAAACTCGTCAGTCTGGCCAGCTCATTCACTCTGGGAATATCAGCTATACACTAATCTTCAACAAAAAGCAAATTTACAGTCCGGGCTGCCTGCTTAAAATGTTTTGAGGGGTCGAGTCTGGTCCATAACAGATTAGGGCGCCTTTGCGGAATTTAGACAGCGAGTGGCAGGTATCATTGTCTTTTATTCCGTGTGTTGATTTGGTGAGTAAACAGAGCTTCAGATAACATCGGTTCCTGCAGGAACCAAGCTTGTTTTGGAGGTGGAGAAAATGACCTTGGGGGTGTTACAAAATGCACACAAGTCCAAGCCGCAGGAATTAGTAGACAAAGGGAGTTGATGCTACCTCCTAATGTGAGGAAAGATGAGATGATTGCAGCAGTAGCTCAGCATTCTAATTTGCTGCAAACTCCATCATGATCTGTGGAGATGACTAAACTTCAATCGCAAATGTAGCAGCTTGAGTTAGAAGCAGAGATGAAGCAGTTTGAGCTACGACTAAAATCAGATGAGGAAGAATGATAACGAATAGGTTTAACAGAGGAAAGAGAAAAAAATAATAAATAGCTTCAGCAGGAATGAAAGAAAAAGAGGGAGCATTTGCGCTTCAGAGATGGACACTTAGAATGGAACGTCAGCGTTAAAAGATGAGGATGAAGGCTGAAGGTAAGCTTAGCGAGGAACAGACTGAGAATGAGCAATCCCATTGTAGTCCAAAGCCTGGTGAGAAACATGTTTCAGTATATTCACAGCTTGCCTAAATTTGATGAGAAAGAAAGTGCCTAAAGAATTACAGTGGCCAGTGACCATTTAGGTTTTGTTGACCCAAACAAAACTTGTAGGTAGAGCTAGAGAGGTATGCGCAACACTATCAGAGGAGGGACCTGGGGAGTATGAGGTGGGGAAAATGTACATATGAGCGTGTGCCAAAAGCCTGCAGACAACGTTTCAGGAATTTAAGGAAGGATCCTGGTCGAACCCATATTGAGTTTGAAAAGTTCAAACAAAGTAATTTTGATCGATGGATAAGAGTTTTAAAAAGAGAGAAAACATACGATGCTCTGCGAGAGACAATTACTTTGAAGGAGTTTAACCATTCACATAGTGCAAACTCATTTGGAAGATCAAAGAGTTATAAAGCCAATACTGGCAGGTGAAGTGGCTGATGATTATGACTTGTGATTATGATTACAAAACGTGTTTTGGCTTGACTAGTGATTATGATTATAAAACGTGTTTTGGCTTCCAGAACCAAATTCAGTCCATGATGGTTAGTAATTGTGCCAAAGAGAAATCCCCACGTAGAAAGGGGGATATAGATCTCGGTGAAGAACTTACCACAGGGTAAAAATGAAATACGTGAAGGAGGCAAAGAAGATAAAATGCTCTGGTGTTTTCATTGCAACTAATTAGGACACATGAAATCACTATTGTGGTGTGTTCATCAAAAAAAAACACATGCAGGAAAAAGATAAGTCAGGGAGTTTTGTCGGAGTGGTAACAGAAAGCACATTGGCAGCTGGAAAGCTGCATCAGAGTGTACAAGCTGATCGGAGGTTTGTTAAGGAGGAAGTGCCAGATCTGCTTAGAAAATATACCTGCAAAGGGAAATTTTATTCACAGAGGGCAGGTAAAGAGGATGCAATATTAAGAGACACAGGATCCTCTGTGAAAAGATAAGGAGATATGTACTCCTGAAGGACTATTTCCCGAAAAGGTACAGCTAGAGGGAATTCATCATGAGACAAAAGGTGCAAAAGTATGTAAAGTGAGCATAGCGTGTCCAGAAAAGTGTGGGGAAATTGTGGTAGGGGTATTGGACAAACTCTCAGCTTCAGGAATAAAATTTGTCCTTGCGGAAAATATAGCTGATTCAGTGGTAGGATTAAAGCTACTCTCGTTGAAAAGCCAGTGGATATGCAGGCAACTGAATCAATGTAGGAGTCTTATCCTGGAAACTTTCCTGACTGTGGGTCATAAAGTCCCAATGTCACCAGAAAATACCAAAAGCATAAAGAAAAGGAAGCTTAAGTGGCATAAGCACTTTGTAAGAAGGCCTATGGAGTATTATCGTTCATTAGCAGAGGGATTGAATTGAAGAGTCATGAAGTGATGTTGCAGCTGTACAGGACTTTGGTTAGGCCACAGTTGGAGTACTGTGTGCAGTTCTGGTCGCCTCACTTTAGGAAAGATGTGGAAGCTTTGGAGAGGGTGCAGAGAAGATTTACCAGGATGTTGCCTGGAATGGAGAGTCGGTCGTACGAGGATAGGTTGAGAGTTCTCGGCCTTTTCTCGTTGGAACGGCGAAGGATGAGGGGTGACTTGATCGAGGTTTATAGTATGATCAGAGGAATAGATAGAGTAGACAGTCAGAAACTTTTTCCCCGTGTACAACAGAGTGTTACAAGGGGACATAAATTTAAGGTGAAGGGTGGAAGGAAAAGGGGAGATGTCAGGGGTGGGTTCTTTACCCAGAGAGTGGTGGGGGCATGGAATGCGCTGCCCGTGGGAGTGGTAGAGTCAGAATCATTGGCGACCTTTACGCGGCATTTGGATAGGTACATGGATGGGTGCTTAATCTAGGTTAGAAGTTCGGCACAACATCGTGGGCCGAAGGGCCTGTTCTGTGCTGTATTGTTCTATGTTCTATGTTCTAAGCAGACACTTTGTTCCATAAGAAAGTTGAGACAAAACAGGAGCAAACAGGTGATCATATAAATATTTTTTGCTCAGCAAAACTAATCGAGTCACAGCAGAAAGATAAAAGTTTAAAGCAGTTGTATCAAAAAGCATATACGTTAGGAATTTTGAATTAGGGATCCAAGTGTTATTACCTTAAAAATGTGGTCCAAATGAGGAAATGGAGACTAACATATATTCAAGGAGATGAGAAATGGGAAGAGATTCATCAAATCATATTGCGAATGGGGTACAGAAAGGAGGTGATGCGAGTGGTGCATGAGTTACAACCTCGAAGTCAGTTCGGAGTGATGAAAAAACAGACCATACACAGAGACATTTTATTGGCCTGGACTGCAACAGGATGTAGATGAATTTTGACAGACGCAACATACATGTCAGGTAAACGGAAAACCACAAGCGATAATAAAACCTGCACCTTTCTGAACTATTCTGGCATTTGAGGAACTTTTTTCAGGAATCTTAATTGACTGGCTAGGTCCCCGACCACAAACAAAAAAGTGGCCATCAGTATTTGTCAACAATAATGGATGAATCGACTAGATTTCCAGAGTCCATCCCAAGGTGCAGTATCACAGCTAAAAGAATCGGAAAGGAATTACTCTTTTTTAAAAAAAATAGATACGGACGACCAATGAAGATACAGTGAGATCGAGGTTCAAACTTCACATGTAATTTATCGACTTGACAAGGACTCATGGAAGAAAGAAATCTCACAGCGTATGTCATGTGAATATTCTCAAAAGGTACTATGACAGGTCAGGACAGCCAGAGAACAAGATGTTAATGATTATGGCACAGAAGGCAAAACAAAAAACAATTTCAGAGGGTTCTGAATCGGACATTCCTCAAATTAAAGTGTACAATCAGGAAGTTGTCTAAAATTGGTGTAAATGATTGAGTTACATTTCTGAGAAAAATAGAAATGACCAGAAAGAGCTATTACTATCACATGGGGAGATATGCAGATATTAACTTGGAAGTACTCACCTGGTTGTGCACAATGTAGCTATAAGAGATGCTGTTACGATTAAGCAACATCCTGACAGGCATAATCCTCTTAAATTGGCACAGGTTCAGAAGGAGATTGAATGCAAGCTCTAAGATGACATAAGCAACATGTGTTACAGTGATTGGAAATCACCCATAGTCATGGTGCCAAAGCCAAATGGTACCCAACGATTATGTGTGGACTAACGTAACGTCAATGCAGTTAAAAACATTGGTGCATACCCAGTTCAATGGTTGGAAGACTGTGTTAAAAATGTGGGACAAACAACTTACATTTGGTATGAAAAATGTGCCGGCCACATTTCAGAGACTAACCAATAAATTGCTGGATTATCCAACCTGTGGTGTACATTGATGATCTTGTGATTTTTATTGACTCATGGAAGGAACACTTACAGAATCTAGCCGACTTGTTTGATCGACTTCGGAAGGCAGGCTTGGTGGTAAACCCAGTTTAAAAGTGAATTTGCCAAAGCAAAAGTCACCTTCCTTGGCCATGCTCTTGGCCATAGATAAATGGTGCCATCAGATTTCAAAGTGAAGGTAATTGGGGAATTTCCCACACCGTTGACAAAAGAAAGAGTTCCTGGGATTAAGTGGATTTTATCAAATGTTTGTGCCTCATTTTCGCAGTGTGACTGCTTCACTCACTAAATTGTGAAAGAAAGGCAAATACTTTCAGTCGACAGATGACTGTCAGAAGGCATTTGACGGAATTTGAAATATGTGGTAACCACTGCCCACGATCAAACACACCAGATTATGCAAAACCATTCAAGGTGGATTTAAACGTGAATGATGTGGATTTCGGTACTGGGCTCCTGCAGGAAGACGACAAGAAGACACAAAGACCTATTGGTTATTTTTCCAAGAAGTTGAATGTTCATTAGTAGAGAAATTCAACAGTTGAGAATAAGACTGTAAGCTTTGTGTTGGCACGACAACATTTCAGTGTTTACGTTGCCAGCAACATATCAGAGACATCCATTTACACTGATCATAACCAAATGAACTCTTTTTGGAGAAATTTAAGGACAAAAATGCGAGACTGTTCAGCTGGGGCCTGTTGTTACAGCCATTCCATTTGAAAATTGTGCACGTGGTGGTCTTGAAAACATGATTGCCAATGCATTATTGAGAGTTGAGTGACAAACATAGGCACTCAATGATGGAATTACCACACACTGAATCGGGATATCGTTCTGACTGTTCGCATATTTATTGCAAACAAATGTATATGCGCATTTTAGAGTATGAACCACTATTTCTGGTGGTTTTGATAACTGAAACCTTCTTTGGATATTGAAGATTCGGTATTATACTGGGGGAGTTGTCACACAAGGGGTCTATTTATAAGGTTATGCTGTCTTTGAATTAGTTACAGAGAGGTTCGAAACGTCCCAAGATTCCAATATGTCTCAATATTGAATGCTTCATGGGGGTCCTTTGTTTTTAACCTAATAGATAATGCCTTGGACGGAGGGCTTTCAATCCTTCAAAAAAAACTGGTGTAATCAAGGGATTGGGGCCAGCTCTCCAGCTGCAGAGGTCAGTTCAGTTCGAGGGTTAGTTGAGTCACGTTCAGTGTTGAAACTGGACGCTCTCCCCCTCCTTCAGCTTTTTGACTTTGCAACCTATAAGCTTTTTTGTGCAATTTTTACTCTTTATGCTCAGGGGTTTGTTTATTAGGATTGTTGCATGTAATTTGGATCAGTATCATTAATTGGAGATAGCCTGTCAGTTTTGGATAGGATGCATTATTCAGGGACGATATTTTCTGTTCGTTGTGTTTCATTCGTTATTTTTGCAAATACATTCTGTTTGTTTAAAAGTCGGCAGTCAGACAAACTAATTCACTCTGGGAACATCCACTATACACTTACCTTCAACAAATGGCAATATTATGGACTGGGCTACGTGCTTAAGAATGTTGTGACATGTCGGGCCTGGTCCATAACAATATACAATAACTTGTTTATTAAAAGTCATAAATTAATGAGTAAGGGATGGAATGAATATGATATTGGCTATGAGACAGAAAGGGCTGTGGCCAGTGGCTGAGGAGACTTGAGGCAAGTGCAGCAATATCTCCCAGTTACTAGTATTCAGCCATCACTGTTTCTCACAAATGAAATGAAATGCAATGCAGAGCAAGATAACAGATGACCCCTGGTATATGGAATGTTGAACAACAATGTGAATGGAATAGGACAATTTTAAATGTGATGCACATAGTTATAGTTTATATATCCACTGTTTAATCACAGCTTGTACAGGTTGTTAAGATTGTTGATATCTGGACGGGATATTCAGAAGTAAAAACAGACACAGAGAACAGAGTATTTCGTTGTTGTGAGTTACAACAGAGTAATGTGAGAATACAGCTCATACCGAGCTGTTGCAGAGATGATGGGCTGCATGACAACCACCTTTATTGTACAAAGTTAAAAATCACACAACACCAGGTTATAGTCCAACAGGTTTAATTGGAACTATAACCTGTTGGAACCTGTTGGACTATAACCTGGTGTTGTGTGATTTTTAACTTTGTACACCCCAGTCCAACACCGGCATCTCCGAATAATGACCTTAATAGTACTTATTCAGTGAAATATATTGAAAATGTTCAGAGACTGAGGAGACAAGTTTAGTTATAAAACGCACAGACAATATTATAATTAATAAACTATTCCTATTTTCTCATCAGGTATAGCCGTTTCTAATAGGCCTTTTAAATCAAAATCACTTTTTGACATCTGTGCATTTATTTTCAGAACTTAAAGAAGAAATAGACTCCAGTGCAATACATGCGTCACTTGTGCCAGTGATGGGAACATAAATGGAGCATATTGTCCAAATGTAATCGGGTTCAACATCCAGAGCAATCAAGCAAAAGCAAAATATTACAGATAGTGGAAATCTGAAGTACAAATGCAAAATGAAGAAGGAATGCAACAGATGATGCAGGATCTGGGCAGAGAAACAGAGTTAACATATCTAGTGTTATATGAATCTATTCTGAACAAGTTGTGTTAGATTCAAAAAGAGTTAATTCCATTTTTCTCTGCTCTGATACTCTCTGAAATATGGTGTTTCTCTCCAGTCCTTTCAATTGGTGACAGGGTTCAGAGAGTAATGCTGGGTGGTTGCTTTTCGGACTAGTTGGTTATGGGTTTTCATTGTTCGTCATTTATGCAAATTATTTGCGTGAGATTATCGAAAGCATGGTGCGTGAGTTTGTGGATAACGCCAAAACTTGTGGCACAGTGGACAGTGAAGAAGGTTTTCTAAGAATACAAAAGGATCTTGAGCAAATGGGTAAAGAGACTGACAAATAGCGGGTAGAGTTCAAGCTGGATGAGTGTGAGGTGCAGGCAATAGTGTATGTTTGTTGCTCTCTAGTGAACCAGGAATGGGATGATTTTATTACCCATCTTATGGGTTCAAAACCTCGATATTCTTCATGATCTTTGAGAGGCCTTCCCCTCTCTGTGGTTACCATCTTGCTGCTAATGCGGTTGCACAATATCTTTGGATTATCCTTAACCTTATTTGCCCATGCTATCTCATGTCTACTTCTTGCTTTCCTGATTTCTCTCGAAATAATGCCCCACACTCTTTATATTGACTAAGAGATTAAATTGAATAAAGATGTCTATATCTAAAGTGAGGTTTTCTTTGATTCTTGAATAAAAGCTCAATTGCTGTAGTTGCCCATTGTTTTTTAAGCTTACCAAGATTACCATTCACTCTAACAGAGACATAATGACTCTCAACTCCTGTCGTCACACTGTTGAATGCCTCCCACTTGTCAGACATTGTTTTACCTGCTAACAGTCTACTCCAATTAAACTTGGTAAGTCCTTGTCCCATGCCATTAAAATTTATGGTATTCCAATCAAAACAAACATAAATGAAAGACTTATTATTTTCCATAAGCATTATGAAACTAATAGAGTTATGATTGCAAACCCCAAAATGTTCCCTCACGTTTACTTCAGCCACTTGCCCTGCCTATTGCACAAAAGAAGGCCCAGTTTTGCTCTTCCTCTTTTAGAATCATCCGCATAATGATGAAGAACATTTTCGTGAACATATTTGACAAATTCTTCACCATCCAACCAGTTAACCCTGTGGAAGTCCCAATATTTTTTTAGAAAATCAAAAACACCCATTATTATAACCTTATTAAGCTTACATATATCCAAGATCTCCCTACATGTCTGTTTCTCAATCTCTTTCTTACTATTGGAGAGCATATGGTACAATACAAACAAAGTGCTCTTTTCTTTCTTATTTTTAATTTCTACCAATATATTTTCACTGGACGATTTGTCAAAAATGAGCATTTAGTGCAATCTGTTCAAAGTGAACTTTATTTCCTTATTTTTAATAATACATGCATAGTTTAACTGGATAATGTTTCAGAAATAGCTTCCCCAGTTACAGCAATAATTTATTCCTTAATTAAAAATGGCAGACCTCCCCTTTTCTGCCCTCCGCATGTCTACGTCCATCCTTTCTATGACCCTTAACACTTGCAACATTGAATTGCCAGTCTTGAACATCTTTCAGGCTAAAGTGAAGACTGCAGATGCTGGAGATTAAAGTCAGGAAGCATCCGAGGAGCAGGAAAATCGATGTTTCAAGCAAAAGCCCTTCATCAGCCCAGTCCTGATGAGGGTCTTTTGCCCAAAACGTTGACTTTGCTGCTCCTCACATGATGCCTGACCTGCTCTGCTTTCCCAGATCTACACTCTCGACTTGAACATCTATTAACCAATTTTCAGTAATACATAAGATGTCCCAATCCCATTTTCTTAAACATGCCTTGAGTTCATCAGCCTTCCCTGTAAAACCTCTTACATCGAAATTAATACAATCTCGTGCTTCAGAATTACTATATACTCTTGACTCTCTCGTTTTTCTTTTCTAATTGACGTGCTCCCCTCGCATTCATAAACTTCTCTAACCATCCTGCCATTTGTACCGCTACTTGGAATATCCCCCTCCCATCTCTATCAGTAGAAAGTTTCCCTACATAGAATGAGCAAATCTCCATGCTACGATATTCGTTGCTTTCCAGTTTAGATTAGACCAATCTTTTCTGAACAGGTCATTTCTATTATAAAATATATTCTAATTTCCCTAAAATCTAAATCCTTCAATAACACAATAGCTCTTCAGCGGTTGATCTTTCTCCTCTAACCCTTTGTTCCTTCCCAGTTGAGTTTGGCATTTGGAGTAAACAAGAAAGTATTGCTTTAACGGTTTTATTTTAAATACTCTACCTCAGCTCTTAAGTTCATTCTGTGCTGTTTTAATCGTTCCCTAAAAAATGTCATTCCTGCCATTATCTTCAATAATGTTTGGCTATTCAATCTCACCTTTAACAACGTGCTTGAGATGTTTCAAAACGTTCTTAATCCTCGCACAGGGAAAGCAACAAACCATCCTCAATTAACGGTCACTGCCCCAGAATCTCTTGTTGATGCCCCTGATAGAAAAGTCCTCTGCAGCAGTAATTCTACTAACTCTTCTCAAGCGCTGCAGAACATAACAATGATTCCAACTGTCCAATAATTGATTGCTCTTCTTCAGAGAGACAATCCCCTTCAGCTGTTCTAAAAGCTGAAAAACATTTTGATAGAGGAATAGAGGAGAAATTTGAACGACCTTCTTATCTTTCCTGTCCCAACTATCTTACTGATTTGCTGGATAATTCGTTTTCTAAATCTTCTAGCCATCTCTCTCTGTATTTTTTTTATGACCTTAGTAACATTATGCCTAAAAGCAGGATTGTTTTTGACAACTTATATGTTACCTTTAATTATCTACAGACAGTAACGATTAAAAATGGTAAGATATATACATATGCATATCAAACATATAAAACTTAAACAAAATTAACCATTTAGACAATTAAACCAATAAATATATTCCTCTTCAATAAATCCCGAGAAGAAAGTAGACTTCTCCAGAGTGGAAAATGTATAGGACTCCCCGGAAGGAAGGTGCAACTCCTTATTTTAAAAAGAGCTGATTAATTTTTCAAAGCAAAAACACATTTGCAGTATAATAAAAGAAACCTTTTAAAACATAAATTGACTTTTCCTTCTTTTGTAAACCACCCTTAAAAAGCTCTTTTAAAACAAAAGTTCATTTGAAAGAAAATTGTGAGTTTGTTGATTTTTTTCGTTTTTGTATATTAATGAAACAAAATAGAAAAAATGATGTGAAATTAATAAACTATAATTGGCATATCAACTGCAAAAAAGATTACATGAAATATTTAACTGCCTGCATTCCCAGGAGCAGCTGTAAGATCATGCTGCTCTATGAATACTATGTGAAACTGTTTTTACAATATGAAGAAAAGTGGGTGTATGTTTTAATAATTTGTTCCCAATTCAAAGTGACTTGACGATATGATTTAATCTCCTGCTACGATTCGTAATGTAGAATTTCATTGAATCTTTATCCTCATTACTCGAGCTATTTCAAACAAAATTGCGAATCTGTGTGCATCGTACAGAGGGAAAGTTCCTTCAGCTCTGACTATTGCAGAAATGATGCAAAAAAATTACCCAGGTCCACGTAAAACCCAAATGTTGCAGGGAAAGCCACCTAAACCTGATCCAATATTAATTACGTACAAGCCTTCTAAATAAAACATAGAGGGGACATAGTATAAAAGGAGAATTCAGCTCCATGTCCAAAATAAATTTTGTGGCTCTCTCATAAAAAATCTTCAACTGCATTATGCTGTAAATTCACCAAAATAGGAATAACAAGAGGACGGGAAGAAAATCAGTGCTAAGTAGTGAACTTCATAAATGATGATGTTGAGAATGGGAGGGATGGAGTTTGGGGGGAATGATAAATAATGTTGTGGATGACACAGTGATAAGCTGGTGGTTCACAGTGAGGAGGAACGTGTGAGGGTACAGGTGGGTATAAACCAACTGTTCAGGTGGACAAATAAATCGCTGATGAAATTTAACACATATAAATGTGATACATTTCTGAAGTGTCGAGACAAGAGTGTACTCAAACTGAACAGAGGCTAGATTTATTTGATTTTACTTTTAAGCAAAGAAGGTTGAGAGGTGCTCTTGATTGAGGTATTTAACAGTATGAGGGGTATGCACAGGGTGATCAGAGAGCAGCTTTTCCCCTTACACGAAGGCTCAATAAAAAGGGGACACACTTATAAAGTGAAAGTGGTCTCACCATTAATCTGTAAACTGTAGAAAAAATTTCTTATTTCTAAATGTATTTGGTTTTAAAATATTTCAAGATTTATATTGTCTTCTGAAAAATGTGATATTGATGCAGAGGTTTGTTTTGTGATCCAGATTCCCCATTCGTCGTGCCTCTGTTTCGCAATCTATTCATTGAAATAATACAATTTTTCCATTCAACACTCCAACATGCTCAAATACAGACACAGTTTCTCAGCTATGATCCAAAGGCCAATATTTGACTGTTCCTTTGACCTCTTTAAAGACTTATAGCCTGTTTACATCTTCCTTTTCTAATCTTTTCAATGTTTGTATTATTTTCTAATAATTCAAGATATTTTTCATAAGATATACAGTATAACACTTTCAAACAGTGTTGATAATGTAATATCTTTACTCAATATCTAAACTATAAAGTTGCAACAATGCTAAAGTGTTTTGCACTCCCGTCACCCACTTCCGAGACTGAAGTTGCAGCGAAGTCATTGAAATTTCAAAAGAATTGCCAAGTATTTACTTCTGACTAGAATGGTAGTTTGTCTCTTTATTAATAAATGGGCATGTTAATTACGGACTGTCTCTCTGACTGCAACATTTTCATGTGGCTTACTCCAGGCAATTAAATATTAGGAATAAAGAACAGGGTAGGCCAGCTGGGTGCCAGGCCTTCTGTGGGAATCAGGAAAGCCTGATGCGGTATTTTATCCACATTAATGTCTTGTTCCGTACACTCAGAGCAACCTGCACCACTCTCAACCAAACCCCTCGACTCCTGTCACCCCAGCCACCAACAATGAATAAAATCCAAAGAACTGCAGACGGAGCAACACAAGAACATAGCAATTCGAAGTGGCGGAAGGATTATCCACATTAAATACCATCTGCCAGATATAACAATCTGTCCCAATTTCCAATATTCATCTGTAAACTCTTTATTTCCGTATTACAGCCGGTTTGCCACCTAGTTTAGTACCATCTGTCAATTTAGTTGCTACCCTCTGTCTCTCCTTCCAAGTCATTGGGATTGATTGTAAACAGTTGAGGTCTGAGAACTGAAACCCGCAGCACCTCACTAGTTTTAGTTCGTCAGAGAAAGACCAGTTATCCCGATGTTCTGTGTTCTGTCAGTAAGCCAATATTTTATACAATTCAATGTTCTACCCGTAACCCCCTGGGATCTAACCTGCTCGATCAGTCCTTTATACAGCACCTTGTCAAATGCCTTCTGACGATTAGATGAACACCAGTTGCTGTATCCCAATGATCCACATTGTTGGTTACGTTCTCAAAGAACTCCAGCAGGTATGTGAAGCACAACCTGCCCATCATTAAACCATGCTGGCAATGGTGAACTGATCTTTGTTTTTCCAAATGTCCAATTATTTCCTAATTTATGGTTGACTGAAGAAACTTCCACACCACAGAGGTAAAACTCATTGGTATAATATTTGCCTTTTTTTCCTATTTCTTGTTTTGAATACGAGTGTCACATTATTAATTTTCCAATAGTTCGGCACAATTCCAGAATCAAAGGATTTTTTGACGATCGTAACTAACACATTAGGTACCGCTGCTGTTCCCTCCTTTATTATAGTAGAGTGCAGGCCAAGAGCCTGACCTCCCTCGAATCCCATCAATGTATTTAATACATTTTTCCCTCAGCATCGTACTTCCATAAAGATCCTTTGCAGTATTTGTAAATTTTGGGAAGAAATTATCTTCCACTGTGAAAGCAAGCAGTGTTGGCATTACCTCTGCCACTTCTGAGATTCCCATTACTACCCCACCGTTTTCATTCTCTAAAAGGCCAACATTTGCGTTCAGCATTCTTTGACTTTTTGTCGACTCGGAGAAGTGTTCTTTATCAATTCTAATGTTTTCGATGCATTTTCCTTCGTAGCCATTTTGATTTTGTTTTTATCAAATGTTTGCGAACAATTAAAGCGTTTTTCTTTATTCCATTCATGGGAAGATGGCGTCGCTGGTTAGACAGCACTTATTGTCCTTCCCTAATTTCCCAGAGGGCAGTTAAGTGTCAAGCAACTTTGTGGGGGTTTGAAGTCGCATGTAGGTCAGACCAGGCAAGGATGGTGGTTTCCGGTCCTAAAGCATATTATGGAACATGTGGGTGTTTCAAACAATAAGCAAATGATTCATTACCATCAACAGACTCTTAATTACAGGTTCATATAGAATTTAAACTCCACCATCTGCCATGGCAGCATTTGAACGTGAGTCCCCAAAACATTATCTGGATCAGCAGTTGGTGATAATTCCTTCATGTTATAATTAAATTCCTTGTTAAGACATGGATCACTTTTCACCTTTTTAAAATTCCCCTTCCACTCAGGATTACACTTTAATTAAGGAGTTTGGACTATCTCCCGATGTAGTTGCCACTGTTCTTCAACTGTGCCGCCCTTAAATGTTTTTGCCAAGTCCACTCAGGCCATGCCCTTCGTCAGGCAAGTAAAATTATCATTGTCCAATACTACACCTCACATCTGTGACTCTTTCTTCACTGTTTCAGTTTGAATGTGAAACTCTAGCATGTTGTGGTCACTCTTTCTACAGTGATCTTGTACTAGAGTATGATTGATCACTCCTTCCTCATTACATTATAACAAAGTCAGTTCTCTGTTTGGTTCCTTGAGATGTTACTCGAAGAAATAATCCCTCATACGTCGACGAATCGTTCTTTGAAGCTCCTCTTGCCAAATTTATCAATCCAGTCAATATGCATGTTCAAATTACCCATAATTACTCTTCTGCCCTCGCCTCAAACCAACGTTATTCGCTGGTTCATGCTATTCCCTTCCTTGAAAGTAGTTTGCCGGGGTGGGGGTTTGCGAGCTGGGAATGCTTCTACCAACGGGTTTCTTTCAATGTAATTTATTTCGAACCGGATGGATTCATCATTTTTGTCCAACGTGCTAATAGCATTTCTTATTACAGCCTTGACATCATCCTTAACCAATACAGACACTCCACCTGCTGTTCTTTCTTGTCTGAATTCTGAGTACCATTGTACATTTAACGCCCCAGTCCTGACCTTCCTATAACCATATTTCAGTAATCCCCACCAGGTCATACCGAGTTATCTCTGTTTGAGCTGTCAGCTAATTAATTTTATTTCAAATACAGCACATATTTAGTTAAAAGTATTCTTAATGTAAGTTTTATTAATTTGTCTTTCTCTTTTATTTGTTTTGTGCGCAGGCTCTTCATCCTTATTTATTGATCCCCGATAATAGTTAGCCTATCATTTACGCCAACTGGAACCACTCCAGTTAAGGTGCACCCTGTCCTTTTTGCACTGCTCTCACCTGCCCCGGAAGCTATCCGAATCATTCAAATATCAGAAAGCCTCCTCCAAGACCAGCTCTTTCGCCACGTATTCAACTATGATATCTTCCTCTTCCTTGTCTCAATTGTAGGTGGCACGGGGAGTAATCCCAAGATTATAATCCTGGATTTCTGCTTTTCAACTCAGGCCTCGCTTCCTAAAATTATTTGCAGGACCTTTCAGTCCTCCTACGTATGCCATTCGTATCAATGTGTACCACGACCGCTGGCTGTTCACCCTCACCTTTCAGTATGCCCTGAACATGCTCGGAGACATCCCTGATCCTCGCACCTACCGCCCTTTGAATGAAGAATTTATATAATCATAGAATCACTGCGGTGGGTAAACAGGCCATTTCACACAGCAGGTCCACGCTGACCCTCCGCAGAGTAACGCACCCTGACCCATTCACCTACTTTATTACTCTGCATTTACCCCTGACTAAGGCATCTAACCGGCACATTGCTGAACACTTTTGGCAAAAAATCAGCAACCTAGACCCATTCCGTTACCCTGTGTTAAATCTGCGTTCACACAACAGATACTTCCAGAACTACTGAACATATCCAACAATTTCTGGTTTTGTCACCGATGATAGTTGCATATTGATTAAAACATATGCAACTCAGACTTGAAACAAAGCTGAATTTGAACTCTCAGGAGAAAACTAAATATTTCGGTCATTCAATGATCCCAGTTAAATTTTATTAAATTATTCCTGTTCTGTCTGTTCACTTTCTCCATCCGGAATAAAGGAGATTTTTGCTTTTTTTAAAATATCAGAACCTCGGAAACGTTGCACACTTACTTCTTCATATGGGAATGTGATTGCATCTCATTCTTTCATCTCAGTTCAATTACAGAGGATTATTCACATCACACACAGACACACACACACACACGCACGAACACAGAGAGAGAGAGAGAGAAAACGGTTCTCTTTTTGAAACAGAAGAAAATTATTATGTCAACCTACATGATCGAATTTATGGAAAACTATGTAGTGCTGACAAACGACATTGTTATGAAGGTGTAGAGGTGTACGTTGTTCTGAAAGAAGTTAAAATGTAACGTTTGACTGTGAAGCTAATTGTGAGTCTGAGCTGCCATGGAACAAAAACAAATTCAGTTTAAATTATGCCCCAACACACTGAAATCCAATCGAGTTTGAAATATAATGCATTTGATGACGTCAAGATAAATGAAATAATCCAATGTTTTGAGTTCTAAAACTGGTTATTTTGAACATTTAGGGGGAGAACTGTTAAGGACATCCACAAGGATATACTGCTCGCGGAAGAGCTTTCTGAAAGATACGTGTCTATAAGAAAATTGCACAGCAGAACGTCGAAGCCAACCGAGTTAACACTCTACAGTGCAAAATCTACAAAGGAGATTTGACAAAGCTGACTGGTTTAGAAACGAGATTTTTTTTTGTAAATCTTAATCGTGGTGTTTTGTTTTATCGGACCAGTATTGTAGAGTGGGAGGTAGTAGATAGGTTAAACGAAACGAGTTCGAATTAGTTACTCATTTTAATATTCTCTGTTGGAGTTAAATAGCAAAATTGTCAATTTTACTTTAAACAGTGATCTATGTAAATGGTTCTTTGCCTCTCGAAATTTAACAGATTCTGGCATGAGGTGAACTTTTTCTCTGTGGCTGGTTTAATTTAGGAGAGAGGTTGACCCTGTGTCACAACAGTTTGGAGCCCTTCGAATGCGATTTGAACAGGTTTAGACAGATCCAGTCTGGGATTCGGGCATATTTAAATAGGTTTGGGGTATGAAAACGCACAGTAGATTTAATCATTTGCACATTATTGTCCGACAGCTTTAAACAAAAAGTCGGTGAGACACTTTGTTTAATTTCGGTGACTTGTGGTTGGTTAAATTAAAGGTGAGAGAAATGGCTCTTAAAATGTTAAAGACGTTCTGGGGTTTCAAGATGATTCTCACATTTGCCGAGGGCGTTTAGAAGGAAAGATAAAGGCCAAACTTTTAGAAGTAGTAAAGAGCTTAGATTTGCGTTTAACCAAGAACAAGAGTAAAGCTGAAATTGTCAGGAAATTTGTCAAACACTAAGTTGTGTCAGAGAAACACACAATTGCAGTAGATTTAAACAAAATTACAATTCAAGAAAATGCAGTTTAAAGATAAAAAAAGGGAAAGAGACAAAGAAAAAAGAAAGAGAAAGCAAGAGAGAAGAGAGAGAAAAAAGAGAGGAGAAGTTTCGTAGCTGAGCAAAGAGAGAGATAGAAGAAAAGGAGAGAGAAAGAGAAAGAAGGTTCTTAGCTGAGCAATAAGAGAGCGAATTTGAACTTGAGAAGTTGCGATTTATTCAGCAAAATCAAGTTAACATGATGGAGATTAAAAGGGACATTAGTGAAATATACAACTATGTCAAAACTCTGCCACATCTTGATAAGAAAGATTTTGAAGCCTTCGTTATTTCATTTGAAAAATTGGCTACGCAAATGGAGTGGTCTGAGGATTTATGGGTGATGCTAGTTCGGACTAAGCTGTTAGGCAGAGCTAGAGAAGTATGTGCGGCGCTGTCAGATGCGAGGGTCAAGAGATTATGAAGACGTCAAACAACGTATTTTATGTGCTTATGAATTAGGACTGGAAGCCTATAGATAGCAGTTCGGAAACATAAAGAAGGAACCAGGTCAGCCTTATGTTGAGTTCGAAAGAATTCAATTTAGGCATTTTGATAGATGGGGTTCAGGCTTTAAAGATAGATAAGACCTATGAGACTCTAAGGGAGATTATAAACTCACTTCCAGAGATGAGAATAATTCATGTGGAGGAACAGAAAGTTCAGGAATTGAAAAGGACAGAAGAATGAGCAGATGAACACATATTGCTGCATAAGACAGGCTTCCAGCCAGAATTTCGTCCTGTGAGAGATAGAATTTTGGAGAAGGGTAGATGCTACACGATAAAAGAAAGAGTAGAGAATAAGAGTTTACCACAGATTAATGAAGATGCCCAAGAGAGTGGAAAGGAGGTGAAAGGTCTCAGGTATTTTCATTGCAATGGAAGGGGACGCAGAAAATTACAATATCTGGGGTTTCAGAACGGCATTGGGAAAAGATGATTTCACTGATAGGGAGGGATATATATGGACACATTGCTGATCGTTAAGAAAAGGACTGTGGGAAAAGATGTGGTCAAAGAATGGAAGCCAGTGGCATCAGTGAAAGTCTTAAAGGAGACCACAACAAGAGCCGAGGAGCAGCAAGAAAGTGCACAGCCTAGGCAGGGGCTGGGTATGGAGTTAGTACCTAATCTCTATAAAGAATTCGCCTCTGTGACAAAAGTTTACTCAGAGATAAGAGGGGTAGAACGGCAAGAAGTTATAATTTTGAGAGATATATGAACTAACCAGTCGCTAATAGAAAGAGATGAACGAATTTGCAGTCTTTCTGATCTGTTACCTGTGAGTACAGGAAGTTATGGGAAAGATGGACAGAAACTTAGCATTCCGCTATGTAAGATCAGGTTGGAGTGCCTACTTCAGACTGGGGAAGTTACAGTGGGAATGATTTACAGAGTATCAGATTCACGAATCCAGTTTGTTCTTGGAAATGATTTATCAGGATCCAAGTTGGGAGTGACCCCTCGTTGTGGAGAAGCCCAAGGAAGACCAAGAAAGTGAGGAGTTAAATCAGAAATGTCCTGGAATTTTCCCAGACTGTCCAGTAACCAGATCCCACTATCATAAGTCACAGCACGAAGCACAGCTAAAGACAAAGATTAAGGAGTTGAGTTTCAGTTAGCTGATACCCTCTTTGCCTTAATGATGCAGGGAAAACCTGAACAAGCAGAGGGTCAGACAGAGATGTTTTCTCCTGAAAGGCAACGGGACTTGCAACAGATAGACAAGATGATAAAAGATACATATGTGGATGTGTACTCTGAAAAAGAGGCAAAGGATAATCTTGAGAGTTATTGTCCAAAAGATAGATCTTAAGACGGAAATGGAGACCACATCAGGTTAGTGCAGAGGAGACATGTACCGAGGCACACCAGATTCTGTTGTTGGGAGCACAGAGACAGGGGGTTTTACGTGTCGCATATGAACTAACGATAGGAGTTCACCTCGGGGTATGAAAGAATCAGGGTAAGGGAGAAAAACATTTTTATTGACCTGGAATGCACAAAGATGTTGTTAACATTTGGCATACATGAGATTCATGCCAAATGGTAGGTAGGCCACAGGCAGTAATGAAACTACCACCTCTGTTGCCAATTCCCACATTCAAAGACTCCTTCATGTGGGTTATAAATGAGTGTGCACGTCCCCTCCTGAAAAGTAGAGGAGAGAAAACAATTGGAGAAACAGATGCTCGTTACTGCCCCACAGAGTGAGGAATCGAATCCAAATGTTTTGGATTTTGATGTGCCTCAACATATGTATAAAATGCAGAAGTCCTTGAGCAGTGGGTTAATTTCGTAAGCTATCTGTCTCGGGAGCATAGAACGTAGTTGAAAGGTTTATTATTGCAGTATGAGGACATATGTAAGAATCATATGGGGGGGACTAATGCTATTGTACATGAAGTTGGCGTCGAGAATAGTGTTCCTATAAAACAACATCCATATCGTCTTAATCCTCTCAAAGCCAGACAGGTCCAGAAGGAGGTGGAGGCTATGCTCATCAGGACATCATTAAACCAAGCCAGATCGAGCAGAGCTCGCCGATCATCTTCGTTCCCAAACTGAATGGGACTCAATGATTTTGCTTGCATGAGAAACGAACCCCACTTAATCAATAATTTTCAGTCCAAAACAAAGAATTCCTAAGCAGAACATTTATTCGAACATCTTTAAAGATGGGTAGCTCTTCGAGGACAGACACACCCGAAAGTAAAATACAGAGCTTTTTTAATACTTTTCTGAGGGGTCTCTCGACACCCCTACACTGAGCAATAAACCTATCATAAGTGTCTATTTGATTCTAGCTCCTTATTTGGTTATTACTTGCGCCTCCTATTCCTTCATTTGGTTACTCCCTGCACCCAACCCTAAACCTATCATACTTATTAATTACCTCAGTTGTTTTTCTTCAAATCTGCCTTATTTGACTGTCCTTGTTCGTTACAGCCTTCCTGTTATTCAGTCCAGTTCCTCTTTTCATATCTAACCTTCTGTCTTCTGAGATCATCCTTTACTATCTTGATAGTCCAAAAAGGGGACCTACAAAATTTGAGCTTATTGCGAAATGCCCCTCCTAATTCTTTCTTTCTTTTGTGGTCAACTACAACACTTAAAGTTATTTCTTAGCTTAAAACTATTTATTTAAATGACCCTCTATTATTTTTAAAATCAACATACACCTGACAACCTGAAATCTTTCTCTCTCAATCCCTACTTTTCTTTTTGTCAGTGTATGTTGATCTTATTTATTCTGGAACAATGAGACCTCCAGGTTAGAGAGCATCAGACCTGAAAGTTCATCTACTTTGGAAATGCCTTCCGGAGTATTCTCAACATCACAAGTTGTTAACAACTCAAGGCCGTCCCCCTGCAAACTCTTCAGGGCATCTGTTTGGTCAAGGTAGTCTCAGTCATTTCCTGAGCGAGACCCCAAATACAAGGAATAATACAACAGTCCAGTGCTGCCTGAATCCCAACGACCACGCTCAAGGAGGTTAGAATGGAAACCACAACTCCTTTCCATTTGGCGAACCAAGACTGCAACCACCCGATTATTGAAGTGTCCACCCCAGAATGTTCAGCCAATTGACGTGAGAGGGTCGTCAATCCTTGCAAATCTCGAGTAATCGAGCCGTTTGGGGCAGTGTTATTCTGATAAAGGTACAGAAACGTCCCCCTAACATAACACAAACTCTCCCTTTTTCTGCCAGCATCATATCTAAGGCCATCCTATTTTCCCAGGCCATCCTGCTTGTGGCATCTAACTGTTCAGCTATTCCTTCAGCAGTGTTTCTGGTGCGATTTATAAATCTTTGTTGGTTATAAAAATGGAATGAATCCAATAGACATTTTTATTAATTGTAACCCACCAGGAAAGAGACTCAGATCCAGCTGCTATCTGGCTAGGGTGAATGGAATAGCCAATTGTACAATTGCACAAGTTCTTCGCCAGTCCAAGGGCATAGTCTGTCTTAGAATCTTTCTGCCACAGTACCACCACAATTCCACTAGGGGTATCTATAAGGCGGAATAATTCCCTCCCAACTCTGTCTCGGGAACTGATTCAATTTCCGATCATGACTTTAAGTCTCCTAGAAATTGGGACTGGTCTGGCCCCTGTCTTCACACACAGGGGTGTGATTCCCGACCACGTCTGAAAATGAAGGGGGAATTTTTAATTCCTCCTTCTTCAGTGCAGGGAACAACAACAGCAAAGATCAAGAGCCTGGCTGGCCCCATGCCGACTCATTCTGGTACAGGGCTATCATACATATCATACCAGCCCTGTCCCGCTTCCACCCGAGTGGAAAGGGAACCACACGAGCCACCGGTCTACCGGAGGCACATGCATAGCAAATGCTTTTGTTCAGACTTTTCACAGTGTACTTCACCCATTCAACCCAGGCATTTGTATCCCTGCATCCGGTTTCTATTTCAATAGACTGTTTCAAGTCTTTCATCTCTACAATTGTGACACCCCCCCCCCCCCCCACCCCACCTTGCTATTCGTACTTTTCACTACGGTCCTGTTTCTCACCTGTAGGCGAAAGCAACATCTCGAGAAAAGCAAATTCTGCCTTCCAATTGCCATTTCTTTGCCAAATGTTTCACTTAGCTGGACCTGGTACACCTCCCACCCATGCCGCCGGTCATATATCCCTTCCTTCCACGACGTATTCTTTACTGTACTGTACACTGGGTTGCACCTTTGAGGTCTAATTTCCTTCTATTTTGTACTGAGTAGCCTCCATAGGATTTGAGATGAACTGCTGAGATACTATACTTCTCTGACTTTCCACAGTCCCACAATTTACCAACTGCAAATATCGGCTTCTATGACATGGGGTTTGGTACTGTCGAGGACCATTAGTACCACATAAGACGTTCTTCCTAAAATGCAATCAAGGAAGAGGAGCAAAAAGGCTAAACTATACACTCTCGCCATTCGTGAAAGGGGCGTGCCGAGAGACTAAACCAACAATTTGACATAAACTTATCCCGCAATCACGTTGTAACCGTACAAACAATCACTTATCAGTCCATTAAACGTTCTGTTAAACAGTTCTCTTTAACTTGAGTTTCAGCGGTTCTGTTGTTGTCTCTGCTCTCCAAATTCCCTTGTCGTTCGGGGGTTTCACTGGCCCTTTGATTCTTGTATAATGTGTCCAGCTCTTTTCGGCAATCCTAATGGCCGTCTCTGTTGCGAGGAGGGCTTGATACGGAACTACCCAGTCTGGCTGAAGTTTTGTCTCCGACCATGCTTTGACTGGGACCCAATCGCCCGGTCTGAGCGGATGCGCTGCAAAGTCAAGGGGGTAGCGTCTGGGCAAGCCGACCCTGAAGAAAAGATAGAGAACTGGACAGGGCCAGTATATACTTCTTTAACTTCTGTTCATTAATTGGAACCACCCCTTTTGTGCCCAAATAAGGAAAGCCGAACAATATTTCATTGGGGACAATCCCAAGTCCTTTCTCGGTGCTATTCCCACCCGTAGGAGAGCCAAGGGTCGACACTCTGTCCACGGGAGTTTGGTCTCAACTAATAATTTAGATAGTTGCTTTTTCAGCGTCTGATTCATTCTTTCAACCTTTCCTCTTGGGGATGGGTGCCAAGGAGTGTAAACTTCGCCGGAGATTCGTAAACTCTTCATTGTCTCCTGTAATACTTTAGAAGTAAAATGAGTACATTGATCTGAGTCTATATGTACTACTACCCTGTACCTGGGAATTATCTGTTCAAGAATCACCTTGGATAACCCATTCGCAGTGGCTGTAACCAAGGGGTATGCATCAACCCATCCGGACAAATGGTCAATGATCACCAACAGGTAATTCAAACTTACCACGTGGGGTAACTCGGTATAATTTACCTGGATACTCTGAAATGATCTTAGGCCAGTTGGTCGTCCTCCCTGAACCTTTCTCCTCAAAACCTTTTTGTTTATCTTTTTATATCCTTTTACAGTCTTTTACATATCTGTTGGGCAATGGTATATCCTCCTTTACATCCATATTTTTGGAGGACTAAATCGCACATTGCCTGCACCCCCGCTCCATGACTTCCCTGATGCAAAATGATCATAATTTCTCACATCATCATTTTATTAACAATCTCCCTTCCATCAGGTAGCAGCCAACACCCCTCTTCTGTTTGAACTGCACCTGTGTCTTTCAGTTCCTCCTCCGCCTTAGTATTGAATAATGGAGTACTCAGAGGATCTGGGATCAAAGATATCAGGTCACATATTACTGCTTCTGGTGGACTCATGGCCCCGTCCCTAGCTGCCTCATCCAGCAATCTACTCCCCCTTACTTCTAGGGTATCCCCTTTTTGATGCCCATTCACATGAACCACAGCTATTTCCCGGGGCAATAGTAGGGATTCTAAAACTCGCTTTATTAATCCCTCATGAACTAGTTCCTTGCCTCTACTGGCCCCATAAAATCCATCGCGGAATATTTGCACATAGAGTCCTTCAGTCTTTGTACAAACTCCGAGAAACTCTCTTCCTTTCCTTGACAGGCCTCAAATACCGTTGTTAACTTCTGCGACTTCGGTGCGGCTTCTCCAATTGCCTTTATTAATAAATTTTCATAATTTTCATTTTTTCCCGATCTTCTTGTTTTTAATGATCCCAACTTTTCTCCTGCCTGACCTGCCCCTTCAGTTCCCATGTTCTCTGTCCCAGACGTCAAATGCTGCTTTCTTTATCAACCCTCTTTCTTCTCCACTAAATAAAATATTTAGAATGGACATCAATTCTGTCCAAGTATATACATGAGGACCCAGAAATTGATCAATCTATTCTGACAAACCTACCGGGTCTTCTTTAAGTATATTCTTTTCTTTTTTTAAAGGACCTTACTTCCCCACTAGTTAAAGGGGCATTAACAAATCCAATTTCTCTTTATCCGATCGCGACCTCTCTAAATGGAAGCATGTTTTGGCCAACATTTCTTCCGCCTCCCCTTCACTTTCTTCTCATCTTTCCATTTGGCTTCTGGTGCGTTTTGCAATCAGGACCTGATTTTTATCTATTTCCTGTTCTGTCTCAGACGTGGTGGGACATTCATCCCCCTGCCCCAGTCCCACTGCCTGCCCCTGACTCGTACCAGAAACCGCCATGGGCTGTTGGATTCTTTATTGGCGGGGGTAAATTATCTAATACCTCCCATGGGGATAGAGGTGATGCACGAGGGATTTTCTTTTCAACTATTTTTACAGTGCACATCCGTATTTTAGATTCACCCTTCCAACAGGAGGCATAATCAGACTCCTCCTGACTGAAGGGTTATTTTTCATTAACATATAAATTTAAACATTGACAAACCCAGTCCTCGCCCGACCCGTACTTTGGCCAGAAGACAGCAGGACGAAGAATAGGTTCCTTAGTCCAAACAAAACAACAATATTTTATCATCTTCTTTCAATCTTTTTGTCGTATGTTTTCATTTTGTTTCCAATTTCCCAGCATCCAAGCCAACGGACTTTGTGGAGGAATTTTGGCAGGGGCGCCTCCCTTTTCAACGGAGGATTTTCCTTTACGACTTGTTGCACAAGACATTTCACCCTAGTTCACCACCCAGTGGCCTCAATCACCCATCCCAATAGGTGTCCAATCCCAACAGAATCTGAGGATTCGTTTCCCCCAGAAAACTCAGGTAAATCCTTGAGTCCAACTCAAGGTAGGGCACTTTTTAGGGGTTAGCGTGACCCCTGTCAGGTGATTCTGGTGTCCTTGTATATCGTGAAAAGGCAATCGAGTTAGGGGTCCCACCCCTATGAACCAAAAACCGAGTCCACCTCCAGGTAGGAGTCTGGTACTCCTGAACCCCCCAGGTTACTTTTGTAAGTCCCTCATAACTCCTAAATCCGAAGCCAGCCACCAAGGTAGTACTTAAATGTCAGTGTTCTTGCCTTCGTCTATGCACAGAGTTAGTGGCTATTGGACATCTTTCAGTTGTGCCTTCCCCCTTGAGTCCCACCCAAGGTCCCCTTGAGTTCAACTCAAGGTATACACAGTCACTACCAACTGGTTCAGAACGACTCTTAAAGGATTCAATTCAGGCAATCCCTCAAGTCACCCACCGCCGAAAAAACACGAGACCGTTCTAAACGAACGGGGTGTGCCTTCTCATTTATCGACGGCGTGAGCCTTTTCAAGAGCTGAAGTTCATCCCGGACGAGCCCCCAATTGTGAGAAACGAACCCCAGTTAATCACTAATTTTCAGTCCGAGTCGAAATGTTCCGAAGCAGCACATTTATTCGTGCATCTTGCAAGATGTGTGGCTCTATGAAGAGAGACCCACCCGACAGTAAAATACAGAGCTTTTTATAATTTTCTGAGGGGTCTCTCGACACCCCTACACTGAGCAATAAACCTATCATAAGTGTCTACTTCATTTTATCCCCTTGTTTGGTTATTACTTGCGCCCGTTATTCCTTCATTTGGGAATTCCCTGCACCCAAGCCTAAATCTGTCATACTTATTAATTACCTCACTTGTTTTTCGTTAAATCTGCATTATTTGGCTGTCCTTGTTCATTACAGCATTCCTGTTATTTTGTCCAGTTCCTCTTTTGTCATCTAACCTTCTGGCTTCTGAGATCATCCTTTACTATCTTGATAGTCCAAAAAGCGGGCCTACAAACTATGAGCTTATTCCAAAATGCCCCTGCTGCTTTTTTTCTTGGTCAGCTACAACACTCATAAGTAATTTCTGAATTAAAACTACTTCTTAAAAGACCCTTTATATTCGTTACAGTCAACATACACCTGATAACCTGAAATTGATATCTCTCATGTCTGTTTTTCATTATAATAATCCGAATATCTTGAATTTATTTGCTTCACGTCACTGATTAAAGTGTGAATGTTAGTACACTGCTTCTAAATAACTCTCAACATTTAATAACTTTACAGTCTTAAAGATTCTACGGTGTAAATAATATTTAAGGTGAGGGGGAAAGATATAAAAGGGATCTGACAGGCAGCTATTTTCACAAAGTATGTGCTGTCAGAAGAAAAGCAGCAGCTGGTACAACTACAACATTTAATAGATTTTTGTACAGTTAGGTGGATGTATTGTCCGTGGATGTAGCTCGTAATGTATTGAGTGAATCATAAAACAGGCAGCACTTAACGCAGAACAGAATCAAATGTTACAATTGAAATGCATTTCCAGATACACGGAAGGATGAATGTTGTCTGTGAGACAATCCGAGGGCAATAAGCCATAACCGGCTCCCAGAAATTGGAAGCAGGACAATTCCAGACTGGTCTTCCAAACATACTGAAGCCTTACTGCGCTAACATATCCCGGAAAGTGCTCAAATGAGAGAAAAGAAAAATAATCAGAATAGGTCATGAAAAGTGAAGGTTACCAAACACAGTCTCAATCAGATTAGAGTTGCCGATCGATCACCAATGCAGGATCGTCTCCAGGACAGAAATCAAGGTCTGAGAGACATTGAGGAAAATATAACATCACAATTAATTGGAATTGTTTTCCGATTCGCCAGAACATTAAACAGTGACAAGTGGAGTCACTGCAGGAGTTTGGTTCACAACAGCGATGAAATACCAATCCCTACTGGGTTTCAGTGAAAACACTGAACAATACAATTTGCCTGGAATTTGACGCAGCAGTAGAGTTTCTTGAGCGTGGGACTTTTCGTGTGAAAGCTGAATGTGACCACTTCAGTACAAACACTGACCCAATCGAAGTCTGAACTCTTCCACCTCAGAGCTAAGTTTCCAAGAAACAAAATGAGCTGGTTATAGACAATAGACAATAGACAATAGACAATAGATGCAGGAGTAGGCCATTCAGCCCTTCGAGCCTGCACCGCCATTCAATATGATCATGGCTGATCTTTCCCAATCAGTATCCTGTTCCAGCCTTATCTCCATAACCCTTGACTCCACTATCTTTAAGAGCTCTATCCAATTCTTTCTTAAATGAATCCAGAGACTGGGCCTCCACTGCCCTCTGGGGCAGAGCATCCCACACAGCCACCACTCTCTGGGTGAAGTAGACTCTCCTCATCTCTGTCCTAAATGGTCTACCCCGTATTTTAAAGTTGTGTCCTCTGGTTCGGCACTCCCCCATCAGCAGAAATATGTTTCCTCCTGCCAGAGTGTCCAATCCTTTCATAATCCTATACGTTTCAATCAGATCCCCTCTCAGTCTTCTAAACTCAAGGGTATACAAGCCCAGTCGCTTCAGTCTTTCCGTGGAAGGCAATCCTGCCATTCCAGGAATTGACCTCCTGAACCTACGCTGCACTCCCTCAATAGCCAGAATGTCTTTCCTCAAATTTGGAGACCAGAACTGTACACAGTACTCCAGGTGTGGTCTCACCAGGGCCCTGTACAGCTGCAGAAGCACCTCTTTGCTTCTATACTCAATTCCTCTTGTTATGAAAGCCAGCATGCTATTAGCCTTCTTCACGACCTGCTGTACCTGCATGCTTGCCTTCATTGACTGGTGGACAAGAACACCCAGATGTCTCTGAACAGCCCCTTTACCTAATTTGATACCATTGAGGTAGTAATCTGCCTTCCTGTTCTTGCCACCAAAGTGGATAACCAGACATTTATCCACATTAAACTGCATCTGCCATGCATCTGCCCATTCACCTAACTTGTCCAGGTCACCCTGTAATCTCCTAACATCCTCATCACATTTCACCCTACCACCCAGCTTTGTATCATCAGCAAATTTGCTAATGTTATTGCTGATACCATCTTCTATATCATTTACATATATTGTAAAAAGCTGCGGTCCCAGTACGGATCCCTGCGGTACCCCACTGGTCACTGCCTGCCATTCCGAAATGGAGCCATTAATCACTACCCTTTGTTTCCTATTAGCCAACCAATTCTCTATCCAATCTTGTACTTTGCTGCCAATACCGTGCGCCCTAATTTTACTCACTTACCTCTTGTGTGGAACTTTATCAAAAGCTTTCTGAAAGTCCAGGTACACTACATCCACTGGATCTCCCTCGTCCATCTTCCGAGTTACATCCTCAAAAAATTCAAGAAGATTAGTCAAGCATGATTTCCCCTTCATAAATCCATGCTGTCTCTGTCCTATCCTGTTACTATTATCCAGATGTGCCGTAATTTCATCCTTTATAATAGACTCCAGCATCTTTCCCACCACTGAGGTCAGACGAACTGGTCTATAATTTCCTGCTTTCTCCCGCCCACCCTTCTTAAAAAGTGGCACAACATTAGCCGCCCTCCAATCCTTAGGAACCGACCCCGATTCTATTGAACTCTGGAAAATAATCACCAGCGCATCCACGATTTCCCGAGCCACCTACTTCAGTACCCTGGGATGCAGGCCATCAGGTCCCGGAGACTTATCAACCTTCAGACCTAACAGTCTCTCCAACACCAAATCCTGGCAAATATAAATTCCCTTAAGTTCAGGTCCTTCAGCCACTGTTACCTCAGGGAGATTGCTTGTGTCTACCCCAGTGAACACAGATCTGAAGTACCCATTTAATTCCTCTGCCATTTCTTTGTTCCCAGTAATATATTCCCCTATTTCTGTCTTCAAGGGCCCAATTTTTGTCCTAACCATTTTTTTTGCCTTGGACATACCTAAAAAAGCTTTTACTGTCCTCCTTTATATTCTTGGCCAGTTTACCTTCGTACCTCATTTTTTCTCTGCGTATTTCCTTCGTACTAATCCTCAGTTGTTCTTTAAAGGCTTCCCAGTCCTCAGTTTCCCACTTATCTTCGCTAAGTTATACTTTTTCTCTTTTAACTTTATATGTTTCTTTACTTCCCTCGTCAGCCACGGCCGCCCATGTCTCCTCCTGGGATCTTTCTTCCTTTTAGGAATGAACTGATCCTTCAACTTCTGCATTATACACAGAAATATCCGCCATTGTTTCTCCACGGTCTTCCCTGTTAAGGTATTGCACCATTGAACTTTGGCCAGTTGCTCCCTCATAGCTCCATATTTCCCTTTATTCAACTGAAATATTGTCACTTCCGATTGTACCCACTCCCTCTCAAATTGCAGATTGAAGCTTATTGTATTATGGTCACTACTTCCCAATGGCTCCTTCACTTCGAGGTCACTGACCAATTCTGGTTCGTTACACAATACCAGATCCAGAATCGCCTTATCCCTGGTCGGCTCCAGCACCAGCTGCTCTAAAACTCCATCTCTGAGGCACTCCACAAAGTCTCTTTCTTGAGGCCCGATACCATCCTGATTATCCCAGTCTACCTGCATGTTAAAATCCCCCATAACAACTGTAGTAACATCTTTGCGACAAGCCAATTTAAGCTCCTGATTCAACTTAAATCCGACATCCAGACTACCGTTTGGGGGCCTGTAGATGACTCCCGTGAGGGTCTTTTTACCCTTAGTGTTTAGAAGCTCTCTCCACACTGACTCTACATCCCCTGACTCTAGGTCCTCCCGCGCAAGGGACTGAATATCCTCCCTTACCAACAAGGCCACCCCACCCCCTCTGCCCGTCAGTCTGTCCTTACGATAGCACGTGTATCCTTGAATATTCATTTCCCAGGCCCTGTCCCCATGAAGCCACGTCTCAGTTATCCCCACAATATCGTATCTGCCAATTTCCAAAATCGCCTCAAGCTCATCCACCTTGTGTCTAATGCTTCGTGCATTCATATATAGAATTTTTAATGGTTGTGTTGAACTAAGACACAGCTGTGTTTAACACTGAACCATAACACGCGCGGGAACACCAGACATTCTGCATAAATGGCAGCAGGAGGATGCAAAACCCGGAAGCTGCATTCCCGCAACTTGGCCACACTTTAAATAGTTTTAAATCGCTGTCTGAGTTTACCCTGAAGTTTTAGTTATTGACATGAACAGAATAACCTGCACTGAACTGTAAATAGCTCTCTGAGGTTACCCTGCAGTTTGTAGTTTTTGCTATGATCAGTTGGATCCGCACTGAAATGTAAATAAATGACTCAGTTTATTCTATAATTATACAGTCCAGCCCTGCATTGGTGATCGATCGGCAACTCTAATCTGATTGAGACTGTGTTTGGTAACCTTCACTTTTCATGACCTATTCTGATTATTTTTTCTTTTCCCTCATTTAAGCACTTTCCGGGATATGTTAGCGCAGTAAGTCTTCAGTATGTTTGGAAGACCAGTCTGGAATGATGGATTGTTTTTGTCAATAACTACAAACTTCAGTGTAAACTCAGATAGCTATTTACAGTCCAGGGCTGGTCATGCTGCTCCTGTCAATAGGTCCAAACCACAGCTTAAACTCCAACAGATAAGTGGAGATTATACTGGTCACCATCAAAACAGCGGAAAAACGGGGTGCTGTGCTAGTTTGTTGCACTGACCTCTTCACCGCTAAAGCCAGGCACCAACTCGAAAACACATCCTCTTACCGTTCCCTCGACCATGACCCCAACCCCCATCCCCAAACCATCATCTCCCAGACCATACAGAACCTGACGAGCTCAGGGCATCTCCCAACCACAGCTTTCAACCTCATTGTTCGGGAACCTCATACTGCCTGATTCTACCTACTAACCAAGATCCACAAGCCTAACTACCTCGGCCAACCCATTGTCTAAGGCTACTCTTGCCCCACCAAACTCATCGCCACCTACCTCAGTACTGCCCCATCCCCCGGTCCAGGAATTCCCCACATACATTTAGGACACTATCCTGGCCCTCCACCTCCTCAAAGATTTCTGTTTCTCCGGCCCCAACACCTCATCTTCACCATGGACATCCAGACACTCTACACTTCCATCCTCCATGACTATGGCCTCCAAGCCCTCGGTTTCTTCATATCCCAACGTCCCCACCAGTACCCTTCCACTGACAAACTTACTCGTCTGGCTGAACGGGTCGTCAGCCTCAACAATTTCTCCTTCGAATCCTCCCACTTCCGCCAAATGAAAGCTGCAGCCATGGACACCCAGATGGCCCCCAGCTATAACTGTCTTTTTGTTGGCTACATAGTGGCTACATAGAACAGTTTACCTACCGTAGTTCCACTGGCAACACTCCCCCCTCTTACTCCGCTATATTGATGACTACAGCGGTGCAACTACAGCGGTGCAACGAGGTTGAGCCGTTCATCAACTCCACCAACACATTCCTCCCCGAATTAAATTCACCCGGACCATCTCAGACACTTTATTCTCCTTCCTAGACCTCTCCATTTCAATCCACGAGAACTGATATTCTTTACACACCCATCTACTCCCACAGCTATTTGGAGTACACCTCCTCCCACCCTACCTGTGCAAAAATCCTATCACACACGTCCAATTCATCTGCCTCTGCTGGATCTGCTCCCAGTTCCATCACAGATCATATCAGATGGCTTCCCTCTTTCAGACCAAAAATTTGCCCTCCGACGTATTTGAAGGTGCCCTCCATTGCATCTCACCCATGTCCCGCATCTCCGCCCTTGAACCCCACCCTCCAACCATAACAAGGAGAGATCCCCCTCGTCTTCGCCTTCTACGCCACCAACCACCCCATTAATCGCATCATCCGCCGACATTTCCACCACCAGAGGTGTTTGTCCCTTCCCACCCGTATCCACTTCCCGCAAAGACCGTTCCATCACAGCCCCCAACAACCCACCCTCCCCTCCTGGCACCTTCCCTGTGCCCACACCTCCCCTTCACCTCTGTCCAAAGTTCCAGAGGAGCTTTCCACATCCAGCAAAGTTTGACCTGCACTTCCACACATCATGTATTGCATCTGTTGCTCCCGAAACGGTCTCCTCTACATTAGGGAAACTAGATGCCTTCGCGCAGAGCGCTTTAGGGAACATCTCCGGGACACCCGCACCAATCAACCGCAACACCCCATGGTCAAAAGTTTCAACTGCCCCTCCCACTCTGCTGAGGACATGCAGTTCCAGGGCCACCTCTATCACCACTCCCTACCATTGGATACCTGGAGGAAGAACGCTTCATCTTCCACCTCAGAACCTTTCAACCCCAGGGCATCAATGTGGACTTCACCAATTTCCACATTTCCCCTCCCCCCACCTTACCCGAGTTCAAACTTCCAGCTCAGCACCATCCTCATGACCTGTCCCACCTGCCCATCTTCCTTCCCATCTATCTACTGAACCCTCCTCTCCGACCTATCACCTTTACCCCAACCTCCATCCATCTATTGCACTCTCATCTAACGTCTCCCCAGCCCCACACACTCCCATTTATCTCTCCACCCCTGAGGTTTCCAGCCTCACTCATGAAGAGAGCTCAGGCTCGAAAAGTCAATTATCCTGCTTCTCGGATGCTATCTGACCTGTTGTGCTTTTCCAGCAACACGCTCTCAACTCTGATCCCCAGCATCTCCAAACCTCACTTTCTTCAAATATTTGACTTATTCATCCCAGCTATAGAGACACCAACAAGCTCACACTGGGGCGAAATCTTTCAACTGCTCCCATGTGGGAAAGAATTAACGTGTTCATCCAGTCTAAACCACCAATGTGATCACACTGGTGAAAGACCATTTCCTTGCTCGATGTGTGGGAAGGGATTCACTCAGTCATACTCCAGACTAAGACACCAACTAATTCACATTGGGTTGGGGGGTTGGGGGGGAGCGGGCGGGATATTGTTCACCTGCTTCCAGGGATTCATCCTGTCACCCAGCCTACTGAGACCACTATTGACTTCACACTTTGGAGAAACCAACATATCTGCTCTGTGTGTTGGAAAGAATTCAGTTAGGGATCAACCTGAGGATACACCAAGGAATTCTCATGAGAGAGAATTCACTTGCTCCTGGTGTGGGAAAGGATTCACTTAGATATTCCACTTATGAATACAACGGTGAGCTCACACTGGGAATGCATCATTCACCTCTTCCGTGTGTACAAAGGGATTCAGTCAGGCATTCAACCTGCTACCACACCAGTGAGTTCATTGGTGAGAGAGACCATTTACTGGCTGTGATTGTAGGAAAGCATTCACTTTGTCACGCAAACTGCTGAGATGTCAGCGAATTCAAAAAGGGGCATGGTGTAGTGATTTGTTTTCTTTTATTTACACCAAGTCATTGAAAATGGTCTTTGGCAGTTAAAATGTTCACACAATTTTATATCTGGAGGACCTGGTTTTAGAAATAATCAACATTGTATTGTATACAGGCACATTATTATTGGGTCAAGGCAATCAATCTTCACAGTGTGTAAACGGGGATTGTCTGGTTCATTAGGAATGGTAAAATACCAAGGAGTTCATTGAGTGACGACAAGAGTTGGCTTTTGTAGTCATTGACATCCATTCTAAACTGTACATTCTGGAGTTTGTTTCACATGATGGTTGGAAATACCGTCAGTCTGGTTATCTTTTTGGAGACAAAACCAATATTGATTAGGTTTTGTTAAATGCATGGCAAACAAGTCGATATCATATCTCAAAAGCAACTGACTTTCTTCTCAAGGACACCCCATCTCACTCTGAAATCTGCTTCTATGTTTTATTTCTGGAAGGTCGTTAAAGATTTCAATAAATCTATTGGTGGAAGAAACTCTCATCCAATCTTTTCTTAATCATTCACTAATGGTTTTGAAGCTCTAACTGAAATTATTGATTCACTCAAAAGAGGGAATTTCTCTGATTTAGTCACTTCAAACCCCACGTTATGTGATAATCTCTTTTGTTCACTTTTAAACTTGCGTGGTTCTGGTCCAGCATTTCCAAATCTCGTGAATAAACTCATTAATTCTCTCGATCATTCCAATGAAACGGTTGGTATCTTTTCTAATTTTTTTTGTCTCAGTATACCCCATCCCTGGGCTTTCTAATATCTTGCTCACAAGGAAGCAGCGTCCTTTCTAACCTCTTCACATGTTTTTGGTGGAGAATGAGGGCAAGGGTTATAGACAATTCTCCCACTGAGGGTGACTTAAAGATCTTATAGTTACACTATGAACTCTTTGCTTTTTAAATATGATTTCTCTATTTATAAACTCCAATTAGGTAAAGTATTATCTATCCAGTTCGTGAACATCCTATCCATGGAGATGAAAATTATCTATCACTTCCTTTATTCTTCTATGGAATGTTCGAAAGGTTTGTAAGGCCAACATCTCAAACTCCCCGTGCCCTGAGTGAGTCTCAGTTATTTATAAAGGCAACTGAAGTTCAAATACCTCATAGTGGGTCTACCGTGATTCCAGTGCAGATTGGTTCTGGACAGTAAATACCATCACCAAAGGCCACCGTGGATCTGAAATAAACACTTTCATCATAGTAATTGTCGTAGCTATTGTGTATCGTATTTCTGTGTTTTTGTCCACTTGTTCATCAATTCATGTGTCCCTGTATTGAGTTGTCCTGCATTATTAATTGCTGAATAGAGACATTCCCTTCACCCCTCATTCGAAACTCCATACAGCATTGAATAATTGTACTCGTATGCATCCAGAGGGCAATCCTGCCATTACTGGGATGAATCAGTGAACATTCTCCATGTAACCGCGAAGGCAAGGATTGCCTTATCGAGTGTAGCAGGTCATTACAGCACTGAACCCCATGCGTGCGTTCATTAAAACCAAACCTTTTGCAGCAAGACATTCAGACTAAGATTTTGCAATCTGCTTGCATTGGTTAGCCCAAAAGTTACTTTCCACATTGTGGTTTGTTTGTGAATGATCGCATTTTCTGAATCTTAAGCAATGACATTTCAATTTTGTCAAAACACTACTATTCGCTGTTCTCTCTTTCCCTTACGGTTCCCCGTTTAATATCCTGTATTTTCGCAGTTTATTTTACTTTTTCATCTACTTCAATCAATCTCGCCCCTGATTACCAATCTGAGAGAATGCCATAATTTTGTCAATTTATATGCAGTGCAGCTGTAGGGCGCGGTGACTAAGTGGAAAGGCAAGAACCAAGTAGCAGGAGCGGGCTGGTGGAATCTGGCCATACTACCGCAGTCACATTTAAAATATTTAAGATAACCTTTAGCCAAATCATGTTGGCAGGACATAAAAAAAAAAAAGAAAGAACTGCCGATGTTGAAAACCAAACAATAACAGAGGTGTTGGAAAGGTACAGAAAGTCTGGAAGCATGTGTGGAGGGACAGACCCAGTGGATCTGAAACATTAACTGTGATTCATCTGCACAGATGCTGCCAGCTCTGCTGAGGTTTTACAGAAATTTCTGTTTTTGTTTGAGATTGGCAGATGTTGTGGCAGGTTATGAGAACAGTGCTTTCGAGAAGCAAACAGACAGCATCGACCTGGTGGTGTGAAATGAGACAGGAATAATGAATGATTCGCGAGTGTGATGTTGGAAATGCACAGGAGGTCAGCCAGCATCCGAGGAGCAGGAGAATCGACGTTTCAGGCTTCAGCCCCATCATCAGGAATGATCCTTGTGTGTCGGGCTGTGGGACACTGCTGAAGCCAGGCGCCAACTCGCAGACACCCCCTCCTACTGCATTCAATCACAACCTCACCTCCCATCACTAAGCCATCATTTCCCAGACCATCCGCAAGCTCATCACCCCTGAGGATCTCACATTCACAGCCTCCAACCTCATTGTCCGTGAACTCTGCAATGACCGATTCAACCTCCTTCCTAAGATTCACAAAAAGGACTGCTCCAGTCGGCCCATTACCTCAACCTGCGCCTGATCCACCCAATCTCTTCCTACCTCGACGCCATCATGTCTCCCCAGTCCAGGAAATCCCCGTCTGCGTTCGTGACACCGCCCTATACACTTCACACACTCCTAGATTTTCGTTTCCCTGAACCCCAGCGCGTCCTCTTCACCATGGACATCCAGTCCCTGTAAAAGTCCATCTGCCTTGACGAACGTCTCCAAGCCTTCCATTTCTTCATCTCACCCCATCCCAACCAGTACCCTTCCACTGACACCCTCATCCACCTGGCTGAACTGGCCCTCACCCTCAACAACTTCTCCTACCAATCCTACCACTTCTGCCAAACCAAAGGGGTAGCTATGGGCACCCGCATGGCATCCAGCTATGCCTGCCTGTTTTTCAGATGTGTGGAACGGTCCATCTTCTGTAGTTGCACAGGCACAATACTTCAACTGTTCTTCTGTGACATTAATGAATGCATTGGCGCTACTTCGTGCTCACACGAGGAGGATGAACAGTTCATCAACTTTACCAACTCCTTCCATCCAGACTTCAAATTCACCTGGATCATCTTGGCAACTTCCCTCCCTTCCTGGGTCTCTCCACCTCCTTCTCTGGCGACTGAATAATCACAGACATATACTATAAGCCCACCGACTTCCACAGCAAACGTCTCCCACCCTACCTCGTGTAAATAAGGCCATTGATTATTCCGAACTCCTCCTCCTCCACCACATCTGTTCCCAGGATGACCAATTCCCAGTTGGTCTCCTTTTTTTACGATTGCAATTCCCTACCCACGTGGTTGACGATGCCATCCAGTGCATCTACTCCACTTCACCACCACCACCCTTGAACTCTACCATTCCCCCCCATTGCAACAAGCACATAACCCTCTGGTGCTCACTTTCCACCGCACCAACTTCCACATAAAATGCACCATATCCCACCACTTCTGCCACCTCCATACAGAGCCCTCCACAAAAGGTATATTTCCCTTCCCACCTCTATCAGCATTCTGAAAAGACCATTCCCTCCATGACGGCCTCGCCAGGTCCACCCTCCCCGCAGCCCTCCACCCCCATGCCACCAATCAGCCCACACCCCACTCCTGGCACCGTTCCCTGCCACTGCAGGAAGGGTAAAACCAGCGCCCACACCACTCCCTTCATCTCCGCCCAAAGCCCCAAGGAATCCTTTCACATCCGTTGGAAATTCACCTGTACCGCTACAAACGTCATCTACTGCATTCGTTGCACCCAGTGTGGTCTCCTCTACATCAGGTACACAGGACATCTTCTTGCAGATCATTTCAGAGAACATCTTCACCGCCAAACCCTTACTGCCCAACGCCTAGAGGTGGAACGCCACGGATTCCGCCTTGGGACCCTTAGGCCACGCGGGAAACTGTGAATTTGAACAGCTTCCTCATTTCCCCTCCCCACAAGCCAAAGCCTTCAACTCAGCATCACCCTCTGGACACATATTATCACTGATCATATTCTCCCTCACCTTCATCCACCTATCGCTTGCCCAGCAACCTCCCCCCAGCCGCAAATCCCTACCATTTATCTTTCAGTCCCGACTCACAAGCCTTATTCCTAAGGAATGCCTGAAATGTGAATTCTTTTGCTTCTCGGATGCTGCCTGACCTGATGCTCTTCCAACCCTACATTCCCGACTCTGATCTCCAGCATCTGCAGTCCAAAATTTCTCCTAAGGATAATCGATGACCTCAGAGTGAAGGTGCCCCTGGACTGCAGTGATCACAGTGTGACTAAGTTTTGCGTTTATTTTCGGTGAGGGCAGGCTGGATCTGAGACGAGCGCTTAACACCTAAACAGTGGGAATGGTCTCAGATAGCGAAGTTATGGCGGGCTGAAGTGAAGTGGAAAATTCTGTCAGAAGATGGGTCAGTACAACTGCATAACATCACCCAGATTGTAAAAGACACGCAGAAGGAGCAAAGCACCTTTAGTGCTGGCACAATGACATGTAAAGTGGGTGGAAAGGATACAATACAACACACTGAGATGGAGTGGAATTATTTATGTGCAAGGGTTCGATATATAAGGTATTTTACATACAGACTGCACTCATATTGGAAAAAGGAATTTCCTGCAGTGTAACGGCGATATTTGCTTGCAACATCAACATTCCGAGAGACATTGACACATTATCTTTTGTAGCAGCGTGGCCGAGTGAAAGCATGATCGGCCCATCAACCAGAATGCAATATTTCAAGTCTCTCCTCTGCGCCGTACAAACTATTTGCTGCTCCTCTACTCAGATCTCAATCGCTTCAAAGTGTATCTTCTTCTGCTTCCCGCTTCACGTAAACACTTGAAACCTGAACAAATCGCCAGCGTTTCTGCTTTAACCCATCTTTTGTAACTCCTGAGCTGACACAGGTACGAGTGACCGATTGACTGACTCTGGTATGATCTGAATGATAAAGTGCATTGTGTCTGATCCGCAGGACACACAGCAGTATTTCCCCGCGCAGGAAAGTGCTGTTTATCCCATCCCGGTTGACTGAGCTATCTCCATTGGCACAGTATTCAGACATTTGCCTCCACTTGCAGGCAGTGTCAGGGGACTTAAGCACGGACGCACTCTAAAGCTTTCTCTTACTGGC
This sequence comes from Chiloscyllium punctatum, assembly GCF_047496795.1. Lineage (NCBI taxonomy): Eukaryota > Metazoa > Chordata > Chondrichthyes > Orectolobiformes > Hemiscylliidae > Chiloscyllium > Chiloscyllium punctatum. Next base: position 130,039,992 of record NC_092744.1, on the reverse strand, counting down.
ACAGACAAGTGCATCAACCGCTGGAACTTAGCACCGAACTTCCTCCAAATATCATTTATTTGAGACAGAGAGAAAGATGCTGAGCTGATGGAAAAGGGAGAAAGGGGCTGCGGACTGTCTTCCCTCATTTAAATTCAATCAGTGCATTTTTGTGTCGCCTGTTTTGTGTTCAGATTCCATCTTCACACAGCAATCCTGCAGAAAAGCTTTTGTGTCAGAGGCGTCGGTTTCTTTGCTGCAATCAGGCAGCAGTTAACATCTGAGCCCCAGCTGTCCCAGATGAAGAGACTCCGAGTGAAACCCTCATTCAATGAGTGCCATCCTCGCAGCCCTGAGCTGCGGGGCTGCATGCAGTGCAAAGAGGAAGGGAGGGTTAAAAACTAGCCATTGTTTCTCGCTCAGCCGCTCTGTCCCAGAGACATGGAGACGAACAGCAACGACGTGGGATGTCAGTCATGTGCGGATAGAAGCCATTCAGCCTATCGAGTCCACGGCAACTCTATCGTTGGCTTCTCTCTGAGGTTATTCATCATCGGTGGTGTTTGTTCTAATAATGGAGACCTGTGTCTGTGTCGAAGTGCTGTCTCCAATATGGTGATCCACAAGTCATTCACGGCTTTTCATTTCACCGGAGGACCCTGCTGTGTTACACAGTGTGGGGAATAACTGCAAGGCGTCATGTGCATGGTACACACCACAACTGATATCTCTCAACTCCACCAGTGTATTCCCAGCTCAGGCAAGTGGCTTTGCAAATCAGATCATAGCAGACCGACAATGAACAGGAAACTATCTTCCATACCTTCTTAAGTATGTTTCCTCAAATGTGCAAATTTGGCAGATGTATCAATACGAGATATTTATTTCAGATACCATTGTGTGACAGGACACAGAAGGCTCATCAATATGCAATGCGAAGAACGGAGCACTGTTAAAAAAGGAACACTGGCAGGGCCAGTACACACACTGAAAGCTGGAATTGTCAATCCATGCGTTCTATCCATTAATTTCTTGTTTCTGGGCCTACCACGCTCCCGCTGGGCCGCTCTGTTGGCCCTGACCACAGCAGTTTCCTGCTATCTTCAGCTTTATGTAGCATGTACCTTCGAGGAAGACGTCAAAAGATAATCACTGTTATTGTGGCACAGATATGTCTCGGCTGTGTCAATATAGCCACTTTATAATTTCCCAGTTTCTTTTGATATACCTGTGATTTCACTCAGAATGACAAAATATGTCACACTGCAGATTGAGGCATGCAGCCCACCTTCGCTGTGCTGGTTCCACACAATGACGAAATGACTGTTTTGATTGATTGATTGTCACATGGATGTAAGTACAGTGGAAAGCTTTGTTTGTGATTGGTAAAGGCAGATTATAGTAAGTACGAACATGTAGATCACAGAGAAAAGCAAAATTTGGACAGACTCAGGAATTCAGGTTACTCCGTACAGGACACGCTCTCAGCAAGATCCATATTGGCAGGAGCAGCATTATTTCCAGTTAGACAATCCATTTCTCAGAGCAGTAATTGCCTAGAAGTAGCTGCTCTTGAAATTGCTGGTGTGTGATTTAAAGCTTTGGAATCTTTCTCTGACGTTGATCTCGTCAAAATCATACCTTCTCAGTCAAAAATGAGGCAGTGACAAAATTCCAGGGCTCATCCAGGATGTGAACCCCAGATCTCTCGCACGCAAGTCAGCCGCCTGAGGCGATATCACACCTGAGACAAAGGAGCCACAACGACGCCAGATGTGGTAACCATAAATCCGGTGATTTGTCTTGTAAGCTAAGGCGATTTCTGCTGTTTAGGAGTTAAAGCAGCACAGAGTTTTAATAACAGCTCCTTTCCATTCTGACATGCTTCTCCCAGGTGGCCGTGCGAGCTGCTTCCCCTGGAACTGGGCGCTCTCCGTTGATGACTGGAAGAACTGATCTTCTATTGCCTATCAGTGTCGTGGGAGAGCAATGTGAGTCCGCTCTGCAGCTCCCCATCAAATACGGGGTTGTGGAGAGGGGGAGGGGGCTATTGTGGGTGGGATTTATGGAAATTCAGGAAAGCTGTACAAAAGGGAGATCGCGCATGCGCAGGACCTCATCCTCTTTTGGCAACCTTGTACCAATAACGCCAGCTGAGACATAGAAATGGACAGAACTGCTGGGAAAGAGAGAATCTCACCCAGCCAAAGGGAACACTGGCTGTGTCCTTCTCGAAGTTACGGGAGGCCTCTGCTGTCTGACTCAGCATGGGATGTTACTGCAGCGACTCCTGTCATTCACACACACTCCACGTGATGTGTATACATTTTACCACGTTGCATCCAGTTCAGAGAGTAGGTTTCACAGCTCACATCATCCCAGATTGACAGGGAACAGAGGCAAGCGATTCAGACCATCATCTTAACACCTCCTGGAGAAAAAAAAATGAATGTGGGAGAGCGGACAGTCTCGACTGTTTCCAGCATTTACAATCTTGGTCCGTGTGACAACAAAAGCAGGAACCTGGATATGTTTATCTTGCTTCTTAAAACAGGTGAGTAAATTTTGAAGAGCATCGATATTTCTTCCTAGTGGTCATGAACTGATCAAGAGCAGAGTACTGTTCCCTGAGTATGGTCTGACTTCTGGGTTATTGGACCAGAGCACTCCCACTGCAAAATTCTGCTCATATGATCTGAACACATACAAAGAAAAGACTCCGTGACAAAATCTGCTGAATCGGATTCAGTGAAGAACAGAAGCCGATGGAATGAAAAGAGGCATGAGGGTGGGAATGCAACATTATCCGTGAGGAAACTGTTTTCCAGACTCGAGTAGAGTGCACAGTGCTGTTTCCAGGGGTCAATATCTGGTAAATAGACGCAATCAGCGCTGGGTGTTATTGTACTGCATCTATTGTACAATGGTGAAAACGCACGGATCTTTTGTGTAGAGGGGACAACTTCAAAATCCTCAATGAGACAAACCGCACAAATGAGGTAAACAACAAAGCAACCACACAAACTGGTGTAACGTCATGGGATAAACGCTCCCTGCTCAAATTTGGCTCAAAATCGCTTTCTGTCAAATTCCTGAGTCTGAGATTCGAACAGTGAATGGTCAATGTTAGTAAAAACTGCTCTGATCTCACAACTTCAGCATTTCTTAGACAACGTATATATGGCTGACAATAGTAATTGATCCCTCACTGTGTTACATAGAACATAGAACATAGAAAAATACATGGCAGTACAGGCCCTTTTGCACTCGATGTTGCGCCAATCCAAGCCCACCTAACCTACACTAGCCCACTATCATCCCTATGCCTATCCAATGCCCGTTTAAATGCTCATAAAGAGGGAGAGTCCACCACTGCTACTGGCAGGGCATTCCATGAACTCACGATTCGCTGAGTAAAGAATCTACCCCTAACATCTGTCCTATACCTACCACCCCTTAATTTAAATCGATGCCCCCTCATAAGAGCTGACTCCATACATGGAAAAAGGTTCTCATGGTCAACCCTATCTAAACCCCTAATCATCTTGTACACCTCTATCAAGTCACCCCTAAATCTTATTTTCTCCAATGAAAACAGCCTTTCCTCATACGATCTTCCTACCATACCGGGCAACATCCTGGTAAACCTCTTCTGCACCCGTTCCAGTGCCTCCACATCCTTCCTATAGTATGGCGACCAAAACTGCACACAATGCTCCAGATGTGGCCGCACCAGGGTCTTATACAATTGCAACATGACCTCATGACTCCGGAACTCAATTCCTCTACCAATAACAGCCAGTACGCCATATGTATTCTTCACCGCACTATTTACCTGGGTGGCAACTTTCAGAGATCTGTATACATGGACACCAAGATCCCTCTGCTCACCCACACTACCAAGTATCTGACCATTAGCCAAGTACCCGATCTTTTTGTTACTCATACCAAAGTGAATCACCTCACACTTTCACACATTGAACTCCATTTGCCACCTTTCTGCCCAACTCAGCAGCTTATCTTTATCCCGCTGTAACCTGCCACATTCTTCCTCACTGTCAACAACTCCACCAACATTCGTATCATCTGCAAACTTTCTCACCCAACCTTCTAGACCCTCCTACAGGTCATTTATAAAAATGACAAACAGCAATGGTCCTAAAACAGATCCTTGCGGAACACCGCTAGTAACTGCACTCCAAGATGAACCTTTACCATCAACTACTACTCTTTGTCTTCTTCCAGCCAGCCAATTCCTAATCCAAACCTCCAACTCACCCCCAATGCCATACATCCGTATTTTGTGCAGTAGCCTACCATGGGGAACCTTATCAAACGCCTTACTAAAATCCTTATACACCACATCTATCGCTTTCCCCTCGTCCACCAACTTAATCACCTTCTCAAAGAATTCAATAAGGTTTGTGAGGCACGATCTGCCCTTCACAAAACCATGCTGACTATCCTTGATCACATTATTCCTATCCAGATGTTCATAACTCCTATCCCTTACAATTCTCTCTAAGAATTTGCCCACGACAGAAGTGAGACTCACCGGCCTATAGTTACTAGGGTTACCCCCTACTCCCCTTCTTGAACAAGGAAACCACATTTGCTATCCTCCAGTCTTCTGGCACTATTCCTGTAGACAACGAGGACATAAAAATCAAGGCCAATGGCTCTGCAATCTCCTCCCTTGCTTCCCAGAGAATACTAGGATAAATGCCATCAGGCCCAGGGGACTTATCTATTTTCACCCTTTCCAGAATTTCCAACACCTCTTCCCTACATACCTCAAAGCCGTCCATTCTAATTAATTGTGACTCAGTATTCACATCGGCAACAATGCCCTGTTCCTGAGTGAATACTGACGAAAAATATTCATTCAGTGTCTCCCCAATCTCTTCAGCCTCCACACGCAACTTCCCACTATTATCCTTGACTGGACCTATTCCTACCCTAGTCATTCTTTTATTCCTGACATACCTATAGAAAGCCTTTGGGTTTTCCCTAATCATACCAACAAAGGAATTTTCATGTCCCCTCCTTGCTGCTCGTAGCTCTCTCTTCAGGTCCTTCCTGGCTACCTTATAACTCTCAATCGCCCCAATTGAACCTTCACGCCTCATCTTTACATCGGCCGCCCTCTTCCCTTTAACAAGGGATTCCAATTCCTTATTAAACCACGGTTCCCTCACACGACCCTTTCCTCCCTGCCTGACAGGTACATACTTATCAAGGACACTCAATAGTTACTCCTTGAACAAGCTCCACATATCAATTGCGCCCTTGCCTTGAAGCCTACTTTTCCAAGGCACGCATCCTAAGACGTGCCTCACCGCATCATAATTTCCCTGTCGCCAGTTATAACTCTTGCCCTGCATTGCAGTCTTATCCCTCTCCATTACTAGAGTAAAAGTCACCGAATTGTGGTCACTGTCCCCAAAGTGCTCAAAAACTTCCAAATCTAACACCTGTCCTGGCTCGTTACCCAGAACCAAATCCAGTATGGCCTCACCTCTTGTTGGCCGATCCACATATTGTGTCAGGAAACCCTCCTGCACACATTGGACAAACATCGACCCAGCTAACAAACTCGAGTTATTGCTTTCCCAGTCAATATCAGGAAAGTTAAAGACCCCATAACAACCACCCTAGCATTCTTCTCCTGAATCATCCTCGCAATCCTCTCTTCTACGTCTCTAGGACTATTAGGAGGCCTGTAGAAAACTCCTAACAGGGTGACCTCACCTTTCGTATTCTTAACATCAGCCCTCGCTAACTCAGATGGCAAGTCTTCGTCCATCGTCCTTTCCACCGCTGTAATACTATCTTTGACAAGCAATTCCACATCTCCCCCTCTTTTACCCCCACCTTTGACCCTACTAAAACATTTAAACCCTGGAAGCTGCAACAGCCAATCCTGTCCCTGTTCTACCCATGTCTCCGTAATAGCCACAACATCGAAATCCCAGGTACCAACCCACGCTGCAAGTTCACCTACCTTATTACGTATACTTCTTGCATTGAGGTATACACACTTCAAGCAACTTTATTGTTTGCAGGCACCCTGCTTTGCGATTAATGCCATGTTCCTAACCTCCCTGCACTCCAGATCCTGCACCCTAAAGCTACAGTCGAGGTTCCCATGCCCCTGCAGAGTTCGTTTAACACCCCCCACCCCCAAGAGCACTAGCAAACCTCCCCCCAAGGATACTGCTGCCCCTCAGGTTCAGGTCTAGAACATCCTGTTTATAGAGGTCCCACCTTCCCCAGAAAGAACCCCAGTTATCCAGAAACTGGAATCCCTCGCTCCTGCACCATCCCTGTGGCCATGCATTTAACTGTTCTCTCTCCCTATTCTCCGACTCTCTATCACGTGGCACGGGTAACAAACCAGAGGCAACAACTCTTTGTTCTAACTCAGCTTCCAACCTAGCTCCCTGAAAGCCTGCCTAACATCCTCAGCCCTCCTCCGACCTATGTCGTTGGTGCCAATGTGGACCACGACTTCGGGCTGCTCCCCCTCCCCCTTAAGGACCCGGACAACGTGATCAGAGACGTCACGTACCCTTGCACCTGGGAGGCAACATACCAAATGTGAGTCTCTCTCGCCATCACAAAACCGCCTATCTGTGCCGCGAACTATCGGGTCCCCAATAAATATTGCTCTGCTTTTCTCCACCCTTCCTTTCTGAGCAACAGGGACAGGCTCCGTGCCAGAGTCCTGAACCTCATTGCTTACCCCTGGTAAGTCGACCCCACAAGTATCCAAAACAGTATACTTGTTCTTGAGGGGAACGGCCGCAGGGGGTGCCTGCACTGGCTGCTTCCTCCCAGTCCCCCTCACTGTCACCCAACTGTCTGCAATCTTTGGAGTTACTACTTCCCTAAAGTTCCGATCTATGACCACCTCTGCCTCCTAAATGATCCTAAGTTCATCCAACTCCAGCTCCAGTTCCGTAACACGGTCTTGGAGGAGCTGCAAATGGGTGCACTTTCCTGCAAGTGCAATCAGCAGGGACGACCATGGCATCCCTCACCTCAATCATGTTGCAAGAGGAAGATTGCACTGCTTTCACTGCCATCCCTCTAAAAGTAACCTTTGAAAAAAAAACAATCTAGTTCTAAAAAAAAGAACAAGGAAAATGCAGCACTTACCTACTTACCACAACCGGTCTTATTATTAGATTAAAGGATGAGGGCGAGCAAGAGGCACTACCTCTGTAGTGTCTCGGGTTCCACTCCTGCGCGCTTTTATAGGGAAAAAAAATCTACCCAGGTCAGCTTGCGCTACACCAGCTTCCGTGTCCCGGCTGCCCCTCTGGTCGTCGTCACTTACCCCTGGTGCTCCCGCTCTTTCTGTGAAGAGAAAAAAAACACCGCTGCCCGCTACCGGTAAGTAATTTTCAAACAAACTGTCTTACCATAGCTGTAGCCTTCCGTGTTCGTTTAAACTGAGTCGCTGCTCGCACTTAAAATCAGCACACGTCGAGAAGAAATAAATGTAATAACAACAGCCACTGAAGTGACTGGGATTTAACCCGATGCTGCTGCTGCCAATCGATTCAGCTGTAGTTGAAATTGCTTCCATCTTTCCTGTGTCGGTAATAAGATTTCACAGCTTAATCGCGAGTTTTCATGCTTTGAGTTGTACCCAGCATCCTTTATTAGGTTGAAACTTACTGGGATATAAAGATATGATGAAGGACACGGGCAGCACTTACCGGAATATGAAGAGATTAGGAATGACAGGGCCAGATTTCACTTGATACAAAATCAATTGAAGCGATGGAAATGAGGTTTACTAGGAGATAAAACCACTAGAAAAGGAAAGAGGTGGTTTCATGGGATGGTGGGATAGATAAAAAATCATGGGGGAGAAATCAGGAAAGACTTAATTGTGTCCGAAAGGAGGTTATCAACCTGATGTGAAGTTGGTAAGAGTAAATAAAAGGGAAATTCCCTTGTTTAGGTGAGTGGAAACTAAAGGTTAGAACATCAAAGCCAGTGGTGTACGATAAAGATGTTTGGAGCAATCATTTTTTTTGTTCTGAGAGTTATTGAAATTGGAGATGAATTTTCAGAAATAAAAGCATTTTAGGAGCTGATTCCGGAGTATTTGAAAAGCGTGAGCAGAGACACAGTGAGTGAATTTAACAGCGAAAGGGATTCTGGGCTGCCTGGATGACGAGGTAAAAGAGACATACTCTCGATTTGGTTAACATTCATCGGAAAGAAATTTCATAACACCTGCAACTGAAAGTAAGAAGAGCTGCTGGCATTGAAAGACATTATAGATTGTAAATGCACTGAGCTGTTTCATTTAGCTCTACTTTGAATAGAATTCGGTTAGTTCAGTCCGCTGTCTAACTGGTTTATGAGAATTTTGAGACCAACAGCATGGGATTAATTCTCTCACTGTCTCAGGTAACCATAAGGAGCATTATCTCCCCCGCTCACCTGACCTGTAAAACTTTGGTGCCTCTGGTGAGTAAGATTTGATCCGTCGTTGTAAAACATCATTATCATTACCATCTGTTGCCTTGAACATTTAATCACAATCACCAAAAAAGGGAGTGAGTCCATTTAATACTCACTGGTCTCCGCTTGGAATATTCACCCAGTCCTGCCCTCGAGAGACACCAGGACCAGAAAAAACATGAGCTGACCCTTAATTCAAGAATCCCCACCGCGTGGGGAAGCAGTCTAATCGGCCCTTCCAGTCGACACGGTCCATCTGAAGCGCATCCCACCAAACCCCACGGTAACCCCTTTCCCATAAGCCTGCATTTCCCATTGTTGATCCCTGTAACTGGCACATCTTTGGTCAGAGGGAAAAATAAAAACGCAAAAACACAGAGAATGTGTAGACTGCCCACAGACAGACACCCGAGGCTGGGATCGCACCCGGGTTTGTGGTGTTGCCAGGCAGCAACGAACGAGGGGCGAAGAATAAATGTTGTCCTAACCAGTGATTTTAACACGCTGTTTGTGAATTAGAAAGAACGAAAACACATTCACAACATGGAAAACAGGATTCGTTTCTGCGTGTACACAATTTGAAAGGATCGTTCACCCATGTAGAAAAAAAGGAGGCCGATACCATACAGAAAGCAGGACAATGTGGGAACTGCTGGAAGGGATTCAATTAACCACAGAAATGGAAACTAATTTAATCAGTAACACTGGGGAGAGACCGTTCACCAGTCCCGTGTGTGGGAACGGATCACTGAACAAAACAACCTCCGGAGACTCCAGCAGGATGACATATCCCATCAGGTGTTCGGTTATGCTGTCAATGCTGCTGCTAATCCCAACTAGCTATTTGTTCCATAGCGTCAATCATAGAGTCATGCAGCATGAACACAGGCCTGTCAGTCCAACCCATCCATGCTGAACACTGCCAAATTAATCTAGTCCCGTCTGCCTCCTGCTGTACCAGCTGAGTGGTTACAATGCCCTTGTAGTGTTATTACTGTGTTGTTAATCCAAAACCTAGGTAATATTTTGGGGACAAAGGGTTCAGGTCCTGGCATGACAAATGGTGGAGTTTGAATTCAATAAGCACCTGGAATTGAAGAGTCTCCTGATGTCCTGAATCAGTTGTGTGGAAAATCCCATCTGATTTACTCATGTCAGTTCGGGAAGCAAACTGTCATATTCATCTGCTCTGTCCCACAGGAGACTCCAGATGGATAATAACGTGGTTGACTCTTAAATGCTCTCTGGGAAATAACTGACATACTAGGCATGAATAAGTTCATTTTAAAAATTCCACTTTCCCATTCATGTTTGGAATCAATTGTCCATTAAATGTTGCATACGTAACCTCATCCATCACTTCCCCAGCAAGTTAATTGCACACGTAAAGCTCCTTCCCTAAAAAATGCCTCATATGCCATTTTTTAAAAAAACAATCTCTCTTTTCATCTTAACATTTGCCCGCTCATCTTGAAATGCCCCTCCTCGGAGAAGGCAGCTATCTTTAACTCTAACTTGCCTCTCAATAATTCATAAACTTCATGCAGGTCGCTGCTCAAACCCCTAACCTAGAGTGAAAACAGTCTCAACTAGGAGACAGTGAGAACTGCAGATGAGAGATCAGAGTCCAGAGTGTTGTGCAGGGAAAGCACAGCAAGTCAGGCAGCATCTGAGGAGCAGGAGAATCGACGTTTCGGGGAAGAGCCTGATGAACGACACTTGCGCGAAAAAAAATGGTTCTCCTGCTCCTCAGGTTCTGCCTTACCTGATGTGGTTTTCCAGCACCCCAATCTCGAATCTGAAAATAGTCTCAGCCTATCCAGCCTTTCATTATAACTCAAACCTTCCACAGGCGACATGCGTGTATACCTTTTCTGAACCTACTCCAGCTGAATAATATCATTCCAACAACTGGGCGACCAGAACTGGACAGAATATTCCAGAAGAGGCCTCATCAATGTCCTGCAAAACTTCACCATCACGTCCCAACTACTATACACAAAGGACTGAGCAATGAAGGGAAGTTTGTTTAATGCCTTTGAACCATCTTGTCTGTAGGTGATGCAAATTACAAGCAATTATGTATCTGCATCCCGAACTTACGTGTTCTCCAACGTATGCAAAGCCATACTCTTTTTGTTGTCCCAAACCTTCCATTTATCCACATTGAACTCCATGTTACATTTTTCAGTACAACGACTCATTGGATTAAGATCGTTTTGAATCTTAGATAATCTTCCTCACTGTCTACAATTCTGGTGTCGCCTGCAAACCTCCGAAGCTTGCCTGCAGTGAGTTCCACTGTTTTCTCATATAGATCAATGATTCATATTTACTTGTAGTGGCCGTGATTTAGCAGTGTGCAGATCACACAACAATTAGTCATATAATTAACCATGAGGAAGAAAGCCGCAGACTGCAGGGAGATATCGAACAATAGGAAATAAAAATGGTGAAAGCAATTCATTCCACGGAACTGGGTGATAGTGAAGCAAAATTAAACTTCAAACCAGTTGCCCACGGTCTAGTTGTTGGTCCAGCTGTCTCAGCAAGATGCACTGTAGATTGCTGTTATTATTAACGGGAACAAATTTTCCCTTCTTCCCCGCCTTTGACCAGGAGCACTCCCAACCTCGGAATTGCTTGCGCATCTAAACCGTCATAGAAACACCGTGCATTCTCCGGTTGCGTCACTTGAGCCGTCGAGAATCTCTGCGACCTCATTCCCATCCCGATTTCAAATTGGTTCTTCGCGACTGCGTCACTCAGTTCCTCTGATTCTGAGGCTTGGAACTGGGACTACGTGGCAGCAGTGGTTACTGCCTTGTGTGGGGAAACTCGTGAAGTAACCGATGTTAAACTGCATTGCTATTGAAGTATACATTTCAACAAAAGCTTGATAAAAACAATGACTGCAGATGCTGGAAACCAGATTCTGGATTATTGGTGCTGGAAGAGCACAGCAGTTCAGGCAGCATCCGAGGAGCAGTAAAATCAACGTTTCGGGGAAAAGCTCTTCATCAGGAATACAGGCAGAGAGCCTGAAGAGTGGAGAGATAAGTGACAGGAGGGTGGGGGTGGGGAGAAAGTAGCATAGAGTACAATAGTTGAGTGGGGGAAGGGATGAAGGTGATAGGTCGGGGGGGGGGTGAAGTGGAGAGGTGGAAAAGAAGATAGGCAGGTAGGACAATTCAGGACAAGTCATGGGGACAATGCTGAGCTGGACGTTTGGAACTGGGGTGAGGTGGGGGAAGTGGAAATGAGGAAACTGTTGAAGTCCACATTGATGCCCTGGGGTTGAAGTGTTCCGAGGTGGAAGATGAGGCGTTCTTCATCCAGGCGTCTGGTGGTGAGGGAGCGGCAGTGAAGGAGGTTCAGGACCTCCATGTCCTCGGCAGATTGGGAGGGAGAATTGAAATTTTGGGACACAGGGCGGTGTGGTTGATTGGTGCGGGTGTCCCAGAGATGTTCACTAATGCGCTCTGCTTGGAGGCGTCCAGTCTCCCCAATGTACAGGAGACCGCACGGGGAGCAACGGATACAATAAATGATATTGTTTGGACGTGCAGGTAACAAAAGCTGCACTGTCCCCGGAGTCTTTGATGTTTTGGAGAAATCTATTTATCTCAGCCTTCAGCATATTAATGATGGAATCACCACAGCCTCTGTGGGCACCGATGTAAAACGGTCAGCCCATTCTGAGTTCCCACATATCTGCCACTGTTCGCTAAGCACTGATATTGAGCATTTGGTGCTCTGCCTAACGTTTCTTATGATACTGTACTTATTGCGCCTGCTGAGTGTGTTCGTCTGTGGGATGCTGTGATCGTATAGTGGTTAGTCCTCTGTGTTGTGGCCACAGCAACCTCGATTCGCATCCGAGTCATGGTAGGAATTGCTCTGTGTCCCAGCCTTTCGTGAAACAAAAAGGAATCAGTTGTTTTAAAGTTTTGATTTTCTCCAAGGTGATTATTTTTTTCCTTCAAGCTCTACTCACTCACATCTCTGTGGTTTCATATGTCAGAATTCAAATCCACCCGTTCTCAGAGATTTCTTCCCTCCTACGATCACTAACCGAACTTTCCATCCCATACTCACATTTCATTAATTTGGAGATGCCGGTGTTGGACGATGGAGTACAAAGTTAAAAATCACCAAACACCAGGTTATGGTCTTACAGGTTTAATTGAAGCACTAGCTGTTGGAGCGCTGCTCTTTCATCATGTGTTTGTGGAGTCATTTCCTATTTCACGAAGGCATCGCAGAATCTAACACTGACCTTCACATTGATACCGATCAGTCTGTATGGCTGCGGTCACTGTTGCTGGGTGAACGTGCCCGAACCCCACCATCGGGACCTGCAGACCATTTGATCCAAATGGTTACCACTGTTGTGAGATCAATACTCATGTAGCAGCTTTCACCGACATGGACCAGATATTATTGGGGGGTCAAGCTCAGGAAAATGGCACAGAACAGTATCGGGGAAAAGCGACGTAATTAGATAAGATCAGTTTCACTGCTTTTCTGCAATGGCCGAGCGCTATTACCACTGAACACTGAACTGTTAATTCAGACACCAGGGACCTGGGTTTGACTCCGACCATGCTACGTGGTAGAATTGAGATTCAATAAATATCTGGAATTATGAATCTAAAAACTCCTATTTATCCATGTTCAATTGTTGGATAAACAAAACCATCTGAAGTCATTTAAGGAATGAAACTGCCATTCTTACCTGCTCGGGCCTCCATGTGACTCCAGACTCACTCCAATATGATTGAGTCTCAACTACCCGCTGTGGAATTAGGGACAGCAATAAATACTGCCGAGCCACCGACGCCCTCAAACTATAACAGAATAGAAAAAAAAAGTTCATTGGACTCGAGCTAGATTACTGTGTGCAGTTCTGCAATTCAGAGTACTGCATGGATGTGATCTCACTGGGAACGTTGCAGTAGAGATTCACTGGGATATTGTCTGGGCTGAAGAGTTTCAGTTGTGAGGAGAGATTTGACACACTGGGGTTGTTTGTCGCCGAGCAGAGGAGATTGGAGAAGACATGACTGAGATATACTAAATACTGAGGGATATGGATAGGATTGACTGAAAGAAGCGTTTCTTATTGATGGAGAGATCGAACACTGGGGCCAGGAGACTTTGGGAAAAGGCAGAAAGGTTTGAGTAGATTTGCGGAAAGCGTCAGAGAGGCGGAAATCGTTCTAACCTTAAAAAAAAAACTGAGATGTGCGTTTGTGATGCCAAAATATATAAGACTATGGGCTAAACGGTGGAAATCTTGATTCAAGTCGTTAAGCAGTTGTGTTGGACAAGTGCGGCCACAACAGGCTGAAGGGATCATTGAATGTTGTTGTCCTCCACAGTATCGTGGTCAGTGTCCCGCTTGTCACCCCAGGGCTCAACTCTCCGCTAGGGCATCGTAAAGGTTTTAAACCTGTCGCTCTGTTGACCACTGAAGGTTTTTTTTTATGCCTGGCCTTCCATTCTCCATTGGATATGTCACAGGAAGGACAGTGCTGTTTGAATCAGCTGGTGAAGGACTGCAGCTCAAGGGGAGAGAGAGTGTCAGTGAAAGTGCAAACACGTAACTTCTGCAAACTGCACATTGTGTTTGTGTTACAATGAAAACCATTATATAGAGTTGTTCCTAATTGATGTGCTTATTTAAAGTAGGAATCTGAGGAAGAAAACAAACTAACCCCATTCAGATCTGAGTGCAGAAACATTTCCAGCAGCACTAATGAGGTTGAATAGCGCAGAACTGCGTTTGGATGCATTGAATTCGGGTTGGTGGGCGCAGCTTGCTTTCACTGGGCGGAGTTGCCAGTGCATAAAGCCATTACACATGATACAGATGGTGCTCAATGTGATGGTACAGTACAGTGGTTCACACTGCTCTTCAGTCTGTAGGTTAGGTGGATTGGCCATGTTAAATTGCTGATGTGTCCATGGAGTGAACTCAGTAAGTCAAGTCAATTAGCCATGGGTAACGCAGTGATAAGGTCAGCAGTCACACGATGCCAGGTTTTATTCCAGCACGTTTATTTGAAATCACAAGCCAGAGGCCTGCAGGGTTAGAGACGGGAGCTCGGTCTGGTTGAGATGCTGTTCAGAGTCTTCCTACAGACTCGATTAGCTGAATTGTACTTTCCGCCTTGTAAGGAATCTGTGATTCTATCAAAGAGGACACTGCCAGCGTTTACTGGGCTGCTAAGACATTGGAGACGATGCTGACGGCCTTTAGTGGGGAAGGAAGTTTACTTAATATTCCACATGAAACATTATAAATGGAACTGAGCAGATTTTGTATATTGTCAAGGAAAGCTATTCCATAATGAATAGGAAGTGGCCCGTCTCTTGAAGATCGATTTCCTGCTTTCATCCTATCTCTTAAAGATGGGAGGATGATCGCCATAACGTTGGGTTCATTTGATACCAACTGAAATCTGCCAACGTAATTAAGCATCAAAACTGGCATCTTGTTGCGTAGTTTAACCTTCTGTTTTTCCCATCAGTATTTTCTTGAAGCTGAAATAAATTCGGAGCAAAATTTAATAAAATATTAAGCGTTCCAATCATATAAATCCAATTCACTTCCGATCATTGGAATGAACAAAGTGAAGTTGCAGCAAAATTAATAAAATGAAACGAACAAAACTGCATTTCCGGGAGTTTTACCCAGTTCAGGTTCAGCCATATGAGAAAGACCATCGAGCTAAAACATCACCTTCACTTCTCTCTGCGTATATACTTCTTCACGTGAGAGAGAATCTGTCTGAAGAAATTATGCGTCAAGACGAAATGTGCGTGTGAATGTGACGGGAATTTCATGTTTGCTGGGTCATCCTGAGACAGCTCCGACTCGAAATAGATCCAGAACAAGGTATTCCTTCCAAGGAAGTGGTCAGTTCCTTGGATTGTGCTGGTATTATTATTCTGCTGAAAACAGAAATATAATGGTGTGGATTTGATTCCGCTCAGGGAATTTCTTATCCCCGAGGTACACCATATGCGATCTTGACGGGGTCACATGTGAGACTCTTTGCAATGGGCTGATGTGGCCCAGAGGTTAAGGCGACGGGTTGCTCTTTCATTGTGCATGTGTGGATTTGAATCCTTCTCTGGCTGTTACTTCTATCAAACGCAGCTGTGATTTCCCTTTGTGCCTCGCATCTTTAGAATACATTGGATGGAGAATCTTGCTCTTGCCCTTCATTGCACCGGAGATTTGTGATAAATTGATACCTCATCAAAGTTGAAATAAAGCAATTTGATTCTGTTGTAAGTTAAATTGGGATAATGAAAAGGATTGCAAACGTTTCTTTCCTTCTTTCATTCCACCTTGACTTTTTATGAATTTACATCGAATGAAAGTGAAACAAATAAGGAGAGATTGGGTGCAATAGTTTATCCAGTGGGATTGTGAATTTTAATGTAATACTCCACACAAAGTTCTGATCAGTATTTTAAAAGTCAATTGAATTGGAACCGCAGAAAACTTTTCAAATGCAACGAATCTTTTATTCTTTCACAACCTTTTGCTGTGTGAATCATACCGCGATCCATCATCCAGCGTGATCACCAAGTTGGCAACAATATTAGATCCAACAATTTTCTTTAGCAAACATGACTTCTGCACATACCCATCTGCGGTGTGCCCAGTGCCATTTGTTGTCTTCAGGCCACAGCACATTTCTTGTTCAAGAGCTTATGAGCCTAGTTCCTGATCTGTCTGATCAGTTTGAGAAACGTTTTCTATCACTTCATCCCATCCCCTCAGATTTTAACGGTATCAATAAAGTAAAGCGTGAGACAAAATGATGAAGGATTGGAAGTCTGTCAATTCATCCCATCGAGTCTGCTCCACCATTCAAGGAACTCATGGCTGATCTGATAATTCACTGGCCCCTGAGCAAAGAAATTAGTCCTCATTTCTGAATTAAATAGGCAATATCTAATTCTGAGTTCATGTCCTCTGGTGCTCTCCTCACACCAGAGGGTAAACCACCTGTCCGTAACTCCCATGTCAAGATCCCATGAATATTGAACGTGTATAAATGATATTATGTGATTATAGAGCTGCACTCCGCCTCCTTTGTTTCAAGGAGAATAATCCCAGCCTAACCAATCATTCCAAGAAGCTCTATTTTCTCCAGTGTTAACAACATGTCAGTAAATCTCTGCTCTCCCCTGCAGCGTCCTTACATATTATTAAGGCAGGTGGAAACATTTATGCGAAGAAACAGTTGAAATTTCAAGCACAGACGGGATTTGGAACTTGAAATCAGACAGCGACTGGAATCAGACTGGGTCACACAAAGACGAAATAGAGTAATGATAACTCTGACAAATGAGACTCTAATCATATCCCACTGACATTCAATGGCTTTACTGTAAAAAATTACCCCGTTCAATCGTCCACAGACCTATTATTTTGGGAAAAAACGGATCGAAACAGGCTACATAAACACTTCGACATCAACAACATGTTCTTGAGACATTCTTTGATTATAAACTCCACTCATTGCTCGGTGAATCCTACATCGTTTGCGAGGCAGAAATGAGATGTGGAACAAACTTCTCTCCATTTGCGTGGATGGGTGTAACTTCAATAATACTTAAGGAACTGGACACCGTCCACGACAATGCAATACCTTGAGTGTACCCTCTTCAACACCTGCAATATTCATTCCCTTCACTGCTAAGGCACAGTTGCAGCAGAGTTCACTAAGTACAAGATGCACTGGAGTAAGTCATTCGTGCATTTTTGACAGAAGCTTCAAAGCTCAATAGCTTTGTTGACTAAAAGGACAAGATTGGAAGATGTAAGGAAACGCCACCATTTTCAAATTATCCTCCAAGGCCCATAGCACCCTGACTTGGAAAGGAATCAGTGATAAACTCGTTGGTGAAACGGCCTTGATGGGCAAAGTTGCATACTTCAGCCTTCCATCTTTTATCTTACAATTTTAAAAAAATGTGGACTGATGCCGTGACCAGACTTGTGCTCAGTCCTTTAGATGTTCCCTAAACTGGTGATTGCTAAAGTTCTGCTATCATCCACAGCCTGTGGTCTACAATAGAAAATATCCGAAAACCCTCTCAATCAACTGACTCCCCTCAAGATTACAGTGGTGTTGGAGAAGCATACATGTCAATGAACGTTTCAGGAAAAAGCTCTTCATCAGGAATGAGACTGGGAGCATATGGGATAGAGAGGTAAATGGGAAGGGTGTGGGGCTGGGGAGAAGGTAGCTGAGAGTGCTGTAAGTGGATGCAGGTGGGGGATGAACATGACATGTCAGAGAAGAAGGTGGAATGGATAGGTGGGAATGAAGATGCACAGGTGGGACAGGTCAGGAGGACAGTGTTGTGCTGGAAGGTGGGAACTGGGGTAAGGTAGGGGGAGGGGAAATGAGGAAACTGGTGAAGTCCAAATTGGTGCCATGGGATTGAAGAGTCCCGAGGCGGATGATGAGGCTTTCTTCCTCCAGGCATCGGGTCGTGAGGCCGTGGCGATACAGGAGGCCCAGGACGTGCATGTCCTCGGGAGAGTGGGAGGGGGAGTTCAAATATTTGGCCAGGGGCACTGGGGTTGATTCTTGTGGGTATCCTGGAGATATTCAGTGAAGTGCTCTATGAGAACACATCTCCTCTCCCCAATTTAGACGAGAACGCATCGGGAGGAATGTATACAAGAAATGACATATGTGGAAGTGCAGGAGAAACTTTGATGGATGTGGAGGCCTCCATTAGAGCCTTGGACAGAAATGAAGAGGTAGATGTGAGTGCAGGTTTTGCAATTCCTGCAGTGACAGGGGAAGGTGACAGGAGGGTAGGGTGGGTGATTGGAGGGCGGGGACTTGACGAGGTAGTCACAGAGCGAATGGTCTTGGCAGAATGTGGATAGCGGTGGGGAGGGGAATATATCCCTGGTGGTGGGATCCGTTTAGATGTGGCGAAACTGTCAGAGGATGATGTGATTTATGCGGAGGTTAGTGGGATAGAAGATGAGGACTGGGGGTTCTGTCCTTGCTGTGGTTGCATGTGTGGGGTTCGTGGGTGGGGGTACTGGACATGGAGGAGATGCGTTGGAGGGCATCTTCAACCACATAGGAGGGGAAGTTCCTGTCTTTAAACAAGAAGGTTAATTGGTGTGTTCTGTGGTGAAACTGTACCTTTGGGATCAGATGCGATTGAGGTGGAAGAATTGGGAATACAGGATAACTTTGCGCAAGAGGTGGGGTGGGAGGAGGTATAATCCAAATACCTGTTGGAATAAGTGGGTTTCTAAAAAGTGTCAGCAACACTGACCTCAAGGGATATATTTCCCTCCCCACCCCTATCCACTTTTCACAAAGACTGTTTCCTCCACGACTACCTCATCAAGTCCTCGCCCTCCAATGACCCACCCTCCCCTCACGGCACCTTCCCCTGCCACCACAGGAATTGCAAAACCTACACCCACATCTTCCCTCTCACATCCTTCCAAGGCTCCAATGAGCCTTCCACATCCATCAAATGTGCATGTGCACTTCCACACGTGTCATTTATTGCATCTGTTGCTCCTGATGCGGTCTCCTCTACATTGGGACCAACAGACACCTTCTCGCAGACCGCTTCAGAGAACATTTCCAGGGCACCCGCAACATTCAACCCCAACGCCCCATGACCAAAAACGTCAACTACTCGACCCCCCCCCCCCCCGATTCTTCCGAGGGCATGCAGTTCCTGGGTCTCCTCCACCGCCATTCCATCACCACCAGACACCACATCTTCCACCTCGGCTCCCTTCAACCCCAGGGCATCAACGTGGTCTTCACCAGTTTCCTTATGTGCCCACGCCCACGTTATCCGAGTTCCAACTTTCTAGCTTGACACACATCCTACTGACCTGTCCCACCTTCTATCTTCCTTCCTACCTCTCCGCTCCACCCTCTTCTTCGATCTATAACCTTTAACTCCATCTCCATCCACCTCTTGCACTCTCAGCTAAATTCTTCCCAGACCCAGTCCTCCCGTTTACCTCTCCAACCTCGAGGCTCCCAGCTTTATTTCTGATGAAGGGCTTTTGCCCGAAACGTTATTTTTTTTCTGCAACTCGGATGCTGCCTGACCTGCTGTGCTTCTTCAGCACCACTCTAATCTTGATTCTGATTTCCAGCACCTGCAGTACGCACTTCTGTCCAAATGATTCCCCTGTCCATTGATCTTGAATAGGCTGTTGCTAAAGTTCCAGCATCATTTCCCTGCTCTTATATTCCCACCTGCGGTCAAGAACAGAAGGTATCTCCAACCCCTCGAGACCACTTGATCCCTTGTCCAATCAACTTCAAAGATTCGTGAATGTCTACTCCAATTTCTCTTTTATAACTTTAAACCACTCTGTATTCACACTGTTATCATTCATCCTCCCCAAATTCATTATCACCCACTTCACTGGATTGAATTCCTTTCAGCACATTTTCTTGCCAATTGTTTCCAATCTCCCTGCAGTCTATGGCTTTCTTCCTCATGGTTAAAGTCATAACTAATTGTTACCTGATTTGCAAACTGCTAAATGATGGCCAAGACAAATAAATATAAATCATTAACCTATATGAGAAAAAAATGGAACTCAGAAGCCATGGTTCATAATCTTGTAGAGGACACCAGAATTGGAGACTGTAAGGAAGGTGATCTAAGTTTCCAGAAGGATCTTATTCCTATGCATCTTTGGGCTGAAAAGTTTCACACCGAGTTCAATCTGGATAAAGGGAAGGTATTGTATTTTGCTACATTAAATAAGAGTAGGGCTTATCCAATTAGTGATAGAGCGTTGCATAGTGTTGTGAAAAATGAAGGCCAGGGATGCAGTTAAATATTTCTTTTTAGTTTGCTTTACATATAGACAGAGTGGTTAAAAAAATTGTCATCCTGCCTGCGTTGCACAGTCCTTTGAGCGTAGGAGTTGGTACGTTATGTTGAAGTTGAATAGCACATTGTGAGAAGCCTCTTCTGGACTACTGCATCCAGTTCTTGTCGCCCAGTAAAAGCAAGGAAATTATTCAGCTGGATTAGGTTTAGAAGAGGTATACCAGCGTATGGCTAGTGGGGAATGTTTGAGTTATAACGAAAGGCTGGACAGACTGAGAATATTTTCACTCGAGCACTGGAGTTTGAACGGCGACCTGATAGAAATTTATAAATTATTGAGAGTTCAGCTCGAGTTAACTGTAACTGTCTTTTCTCCAAGCAGGGCACTTCAAGACGAAAGGGTAAATGTTTTCGTTGAAAAGAGAGAGATTTAAAATAAGACATGAGAGGCTTTTGTTCACAGAGGATGTTTGATGTGTGCAATTCGCTTCCTGAGGCAGTGATGAATGAAAGTACTTTTACAATTTTACAGGATATTTGGATCGACAAGTGAATTGTAAAGTTTCCGTGGGATTAGAAAAAAGCTATTCATTCATACCAAGTCAATGATTATTGCCCATTGGACAGTTCAGACTCAGCCACGATACTATGGATCTGAAGCCATATGCCAGCCATACCAGATAAGTATGGCAGTTTCCTTCCCTATCAGTCATTAGTGAATCAGATCGACAACAACTGATTCAACATCATCATTAGACTCTTCAACGCTAGGTATTTATTGAAATAAAATTCGAGCATCTGCAATGCCAGGATTTGAACACGTGTCCACAGAATTATATCTGGACATTAATATTAACAATGCAGTAATAATATTACAAGGGCATTATTAACCCTCAGCAATTACAGAAGCAATATGAGGTGGAAGGAGTGAAAGGCCTGTTTTCATGCTGCGTGAGTCTATGACTATGACGCTATGAATCCGGCAGCTGGTTGGGATTAACAGCAGCATTGACAGTTTAATTGAGCTCCATCTGGGATATGCAATATTGCTGGCAACGCTGGAGTTTTTATTGGCCATTGAGCCCTTCCATACATGGAACTGTTGAACAGTCCCCAGTTTGACTGAGTAAATATGTTTCCACTGCAGCAGGTATTTGAATTCCACATTGCCCTGGTTTCTCTGTGATATCGGTGTCTTTGTATCTACCCAGGGTGAACAATTGGTTCAAATCATGTCCACGCACGCGTAAGTCTCGTTGTCCATGTTGTGAATATGTTTTTATTCTTCCTGATATATCCACAGGGTGTGGATGTCGCTGGTCAGGACAACATTTGTTGTTCATCCTGTTTCGCTGCTGCCTCGCTGTACGAGAGACATGGATTCGATCCCAGTCTCCTGTGACTGTGTGCAATTTGCTCATTCTCTCTTTGCTTGTGTGAGTTTCCGCCCACAGTCTGAAGGTGTGCAGGTTACTGGGATCAGTCATGGGAAATGAAGGGGAATGGAATAGGTTTGGATTGAGGGTCTGATAGATGTGCTACGGAGGGATGGTGTCGACTGGAATGGGCTGAATGGCCAGCCAACACACAGTGTCCGCATTCTCGGATGAAGGGTCAGCTATGTTGTTCTGCACCTGGAGTCACAAGTAGGCAGGATTGGGTAAAGATGGTAGCATCCCCTGCAAAAGGGTCATGCATGAATGGGATTGCAGGAAATTAAAGGCATGTTCTCTGTTCCTGAGGTCAGGCTTCCATTCCAGGTTTTATTCGTCGAACTTTAACATTACCAGTTCGGAGTGTGAGTCCCCAAGGATGACTCGTTTATTATATAACCACAACACCACCTTTTACAGGTTGCAGAATTTACTGGGAACAAGAAGCTGATCCTAGGATGATGCAAACATAAGCAGCTGCTACTGCC
The DNA here is from genome assembly GCF_047496795.1 of Chiloscyllium punctatum. Lineage (NCBI taxonomy): Eukaryota > Metazoa > Chordata > Chondrichthyes > Orectolobiformes > Hemiscylliidae > Chiloscyllium > Chiloscyllium punctatum. Next base: position 130,017,731 of record NC_092744.1, on the reverse strand, counting down.
AATGTCAAGAACACTGATCGAAATAGGGAAATGAAATCTCGAACATTGCCACCCCAAAGTTAAAGGTTCAACACGCTTTAGATGCGCCAATTGGCTGTATCAGCAACATGTACTGTTTATGGCTATAATATAAAAAATGGCGGCAACTATTCCCTTCCGCCCTGCTTTTGACCAGGAGCAGTCCCAACCTCAGAAATACACACACCCCTCTCCCGTCATTCCATCTCAACTTCCAGTTGGATCTTCGTGGCTACTTCACACAGTTTCCCTGATTCCGGGTCTGGAACTGGAATTAAGTGTGATTGCCTGCAACAGTTGGTACTGCGTTGTGTGGGCAAAGTGATGGAGTAGCCGATGTTAAACTATAATGCTATTGAAGCATACGTTTCAACAATATCCTGCACTCTCCCATGAGTTTGGAGAGTTTCATTAATCCCATTCTCGAATACTCTCATTCATGGAATAGCCACAGACTCTGGGGACGTTAAAGTTAAAGATTTAGCCCATTCTGAGTTTCCACATGCCTGTCGCTAATTCGCGATATTGTGTATTCTTCCTGACATTTCCTCTGCCACCATACTGGCTGCAGTTTGCAAGTGGGGTCTGTGGAGTGCTGCAACCATTTAGTATTTCGTTTTCTGCATTGTAATTCCCACAACTTCGCATTGAATCCACATCATAGCGGTCAGTTCTCTCAAACTTTTACTTTTGGTGAAACACGGTAAGAAATAATTCGTTTTTCCATGATAATGTTCTCCGAGGTGATGATTTGTTTTCCATCGAATTTCGTTCTCTGATATTTCAGCGTTTCATGTATTAGGATTTAAACCCAAAAGTTCTCGAAGATGTCCCTCCCTCCCACTCGCCCTCACTCTCTTTTCCGTACCTCGTCCCATTTGACTGAGGCATTACACAATCACACATACACTTTCACGTTGATACCGTCCAGTCTATGCCATTGCACTTACTGTTGCTTGGCGACCATGCCCCAATCTCTTCATTGGCACCTTCAAATCATTCAATCTGTTTGGATATCTTGGCTGTGAGATCAATCCTCTTTTAGCAGCTTTTACTGACATGGATCAGAGATTATTGGAGCGTGAGACTCAATAAATGGACACAGAGACTAATTGGGGAAAAGATACTCTATTGAAAAAGATCAGCCATGACGGCTTTCTGCAGTAGCCTACTGATATTATCGCTGGATTGTTAACACAAAAGGCCAGGTCACATTCTGGTGAGACGGGTTGCATTCTCACCACACTACGCCAGTGGTATAATATAAATGCAAGAAATACCTCCAATTAATAATACGCTAAACCCGTTGTCTGAAAAGCCCATCCGTTTCACTGAAGGCCTTGACGGAAGTAATCTGCCGTCCTTAACTTCTCTGGCCTCCATGTGACTCCAGACTGCTAGGCAGAGCCACACCGCATGCTGATGCAGAATGTAAAAAAAATGTTCATTTGACTCTACCTACACAATTGTCTGTAGTTCACATAAGTCCAGGGATGTGATCACCATGGGAAATGTGCAGGAGAGATTCACTCGGATCGTGTCGAGGCTGAAGAGATTTGGTCATGAAGAGAGGCAGGACAGACTGGAGTTGGTTGTCACGGTGCAGAGGCATTTGTGAGAAGGCATGGTTCAGATTTACAAATTAATGAGGGGCATGGATAAGGTAGACTGAAAGTAACGTTTTCCATCGACGGAGAGATCGATCGTGGGGGGGAGCAGAAATTTAATGAGAAAGACAGAAAGGATTAAGTAGATGTGTGGAAAAACGTTACAGGCCGGCGGGTGTTGGAATTTGCAACACTGTGTCTGTAAGGATCAGAGAGGCAGGAACCCTTAGAACTTGAAGAAATCAAATGGAGTCACAACGGGTTGAGGGATCTCCTTTGCAACTGTTGTCCTCGGTAGTGTAGTGGTTCGTGTCGCCGCATGTTATGCGGGAGAGAGGAGATCAATTCCTCGCTGGGGCAGTGCAAATGTTTTAAAACTGTCGCTAATTTCTAAATTGCGGGTTAGTAATGCCTGTCCTTCCATTTTCCATTGGATATGTCACAGGAAGGACTGTGCTGTCTGAATCAGCGTGGCGAAGGACTGCAGCTCCAGGCGAGACAGAGTGTCAGTGAAAGTGCAAACACGTGACTTCTGCAACCTGCACCGTGTGTCTGTATTGGAATCTGAACAATTTAATAGAAAGAAGAAGGAAGCTGAGGAAGAAACAGGGTAAACCAATTCCGATGTGAGTACAGAAAAATTTTCCACAGCATCTTGAGGAAAACTGACAAACGGCTCTGAGAAAGAGTTTCACTCTCAGAACTGTTAGTTCACAGAGTTGTCTTGGTTCCACTGAAGCACTTAAGAAATTGAATAACAATTTAAGTGAAGACTTGAAATGTTAGAACACACCAGGCGATGAGTCACGTGCTGGAAACTGTGTTTACAAGCCGGATGTTTGATGACTGATAATGATGCAATAAGCTGAAGGGCCTCTCGTCATGCTTTTAAAAACTCAATGACTTTCAGTTTTCAACTGAACCAATAAGGCAAAAGCAAAGTCACCAAGAAATTTTGCAAACATTGCATATGTTTTCCTTTGTGCGAAAGTATTCAAATTCAGCTCTCTCACTGCTATTTCCCAACGTGGATTTCCAGTCAGGGAAAAATATTTGTTGTTCCTTATGAAAGTCGTAAATTGAACATGAATTCCTGACATTACAAAATAGCAAAGGTAACAGTGCTGTCAGAGTCAGTGAGAATTTCATATCGGAGATGAATTCAAATGGAAATAAAAGTTGAAAGCAGTTGCCTTTGCCTGCTCAGACTCAGTACTACAAAAATAATGTTTACTGAAACATTTAGGTTTTTTCAAGGACTTAATAAGTTGAATGCACAAAGTTTGGTTCTATGACCAGAATGCCTTGGATCGAATGATTGGAGATGCGGGTTTTGGACTAGGGTATGCAATTTTGAAAATCACAGAACACGAGTTTATAGTGTAGCAGGTTAAATTGGAAATACTAGCTTTCGGACTGCTGCTCATTCATCAGATGGTTGTGGAGTACACAGTTGTAAGACACAGAATTTAAGCGCAAGTTTACAGTGTGATGTAACTGAAAGTGTACGTTGAAAAATACCTTCATTGTTTGCTAATTTTCCCATCTGTTAGAATAACCATGTTAGCTTCACTTCTTTCATTTTTAAAGCGCAAAAAATTTTATTTTAAAGTTACATTCTCAGGTGAGTTTTAAGAATTGGTGTCAGCCCCCGTGTGCTGTTGTCTGTTCCATAATGTTTAGACTGATTCTAATTTTATAAAATGAGTTAACAGAGACTGACATGGATTCATGCAGTTTTTGAACTAAGTACAATGTAACCCTGCAAGTACAAATTCACCCCACATACGTATATATGCGTGTGTGTGTGTGTGTGTGTGTGTGTAGGAGGGTCGCTGTGTGTAGATTGGGCAATGGGATCACCTGTACTGTGACATGAACCCTAGGTCGCAGTTGAGGCCATCCCCATTGGTACCGAAATTTGCTCACAGCCTCTGCTCGGGCCCATTTAGCTGCTGCCTGTGTCGAAGTCCGCCTTGGAGGATTGTCACCTGAACGTCCGAAGTCGTATGTCCTGGACCACAGAAGTGCTCTCCAGCTGGGAAGGGGGACACCTGTCTATTTGATGTGCAGTTCCATTCATCTGTTGCTGAACCCTTTGCTCGGTTTCACCAATGTACCATGCCTCAAAACATCCTTGCCTACAGCGTGGTTTTTTTTAGATTAGATTGCTTACAGAGTGGAAACAGGCCCTTCGGTTCAACAAGTCCACACCAACCCGCCGAAGCACAACCCACGCAGATCCATTCCCCTACACATAACACTACGGGCATTTTAATATGGCTACTTCACCTAACCTGCACATTTTTAGACTGTGGGGGCAAACCGGAGCACACCCACACAGACACTGCGAGAATGCGCAAACTCCACACAATCAGTCGCCTTAGGCGGGAATTAAACCTGGGTCTCTGGCGCTGTGAAGCAGCAGTGCTCACCATTGTGTGGAGACTAGCGTCAGCCTAAACATTATGGCACGGACACAGCATACAGGGAGTAACACCTTCAAAATATTATCGGGGCTGACACTAACTGTTAACGTTCACCTGAGAATGTGACTTTCAAAGAAAGTTTGCAAATTACATAAGAAAGTAGTGAAGCTAACATGGTCATTCTAAAAGATAGAAGATTTAACAATCAATAAAGATATTTTTCAATGCATAACTTAAATTACATCACACTGTAAACTTTTGCTATAAGTCCTGTATCTTATAACTGTGTACTCCACGAACACCTGATAGAGGAGCAGCTCTCCACAAGCTAATGCTTCCAATTAAACGTATTAGACTATGACCTGGTGTTGTTTGACTTATAACTTCGTATTAGAATGCGGATCTCACAATTAAAACAGAGGCGAGGAAGCTTTTCATATCTCAGACAGTTCTGGATCTGTGGAATTTCTTGTAGCAGAAGGCTGTTGAGGAAGTGTCATTAGGTGTAATGAGGCTGAGATCGCCAAATCTTTAAACCGCACAGACATCAAGCGTTATGGATAAAGGAAAGAAAGTGCAGTTCAAGGTTATCCGATCAGATATGAAACCACTCAATAGTGGAGCAGACTTGATGGTCTAAATGGTGTCTTTGTGTTCCTAAAATTGTTGGCCTGAATATGAAGCTGCAAAATCGACCTGAGTAAAACGTGCCAAATTTTTAAAAAGCGTGGTCCCCCGGGAGCACTGAACCGAGGTGAAATGTACAAAGAACAACACAAATGGCAGATAATATGGATAATTGATCCGGAGTGATCAGTATACCAAGGTAAACAGGAAAACCGATATTAAGTATCAACATTGAACCTGGCTCCACGAGGCATGTAGTTAACTCTCACAAACCACCATTCCCCTTCCATTTTAGTGACGCCCCCTCCGTTCTTCATTTAAACTGATTGAACGTCAGGCAATTGCAGCTGACGTTGCTGATGCGGAACTGTAACATACAGGGAAGCGGTTCTGACTGCTGCACAACATCATTCTGCTTCGAAAGATCATGCAGTATTTCACATCGATTACTGTAAATGTTAACATTTAACAAGCCATGACAGTGAAAGCATTGAATCCTCATCACGATACTACCAGGGAAGATTTCTGTTAACACCACCATGGACACCATGAGATTCATCATTCTATTCTCTCATCCTTCTGTGCATGATGCCCTCGGCTCCATTCCAGTCTTGTTGTTTGGCTTATAACACTGAGGCTAACCAATCATCTGTTGCATTGCAGTTTCTAATGTATGAGACCTTACCTCTGAGCTGGCAATGTGCTGGCTCAGTGGTGATAACACTGGCCTTGTAAACGAGGAAAGTGTTTGAAATAACCCATTCCTGTTTGTCAGTCCAAGAACTTGAGGAAAACCGTTCGGCAGGACAGGAAATAACAGGCATGAGGAACGATCTCGTTTGCTGCAAGAACGAGGTGAGGCAGTATAAACTACAGAGTAATGGGGAAACAATGGGAAAGGAACACTCGGACGGGAGGGGCTGAATGGTTCCTTTTTTGGCTGTAACCAGACACTGGTGTTGAAGTCTGAAATTGGACAATATCAGCAAAGCTGGCGAAATCTTACTTTTTGTTTGTTTTCTCCCGAGGCCTGTTTAACTCTTGGGAAAATGTGCCTGCGTGCTTCAGTGTGTGGGTAAAAATGGGCTTCAGTTCCCCGATTGGGTGTGAACATATTTTACCTATCTCAAACCTCAATCCCATTTATTGCATCTTACAATATTAAAACGTTCCAGGGTAATTAGCATTGAGATGAACACGTGAAACATCAAGAGTTTACAAGGGTACAGACCAGGTGCTGGGAAGGGAAATGATGGGACCCATTTCTGTGCTGTAAACACTTGATTATTCATTCATTTTTGAGGGGAAACATATCTGCAGTGACATAATTTTAAAAATTGTGTTATGAAGAAACGGTGCAACAGTTTCTGCCCTCATCCCTGGTGGTCTTGTTGTTACTATTCGGCGCCTTAACTGAGTGGCCTGGGTTTCAATACCGTTCAGGAAATCAGGACTTCTTGTTCCTGATGCAGAGAGAGCAGGTCTACCAGGAATCTGGTTTAATGCCTTAGATCAGTCAATACCCCAGCTCATCAAAGAAGGGGAAAGTGCCTTCCTCCTCCCTTCGCAGTCGGACAGTTCATCCTTCATTCTCCTCTGATTCCACTTCCCAAAGAGTTTCAAAATACTGTCAAAACTGAGTCTCAGCTATTTCTTTTCTGTGCTTTTCATACACAGAAGCTGCAGCGATTGAATGGGATGGTATCTGAAAATGAAACGGACCTATGAACAATGTGCGTTGCTATTTCAGGATTGTTTTCTCTGACAGCGATGGGACATGACTGATGTTCTCTATGATATGGAAGTGGCAGTGTTTGAGTTGGGTAGACAACGTAAAAAATTACACAACATCAGAGCATAGTCCAGCAGGTTTATTTGGAAGCACGAGCTTTCAGAGAGCCGCTCCTTCATCAGGTGTGTGTCTTTCTGCCAAAACTTGATGTATGTGTCAACGTGCGTGATCTTGTGGAAGATCATCTGGACTTTAACCGATCGTTCGTGGTGTCGAGGGTACCCCTGACTTGGATGTGTTGGTGCTGGACTGGGGTGGACAAATTTGAAAATCATGCAAAGCCAGATTAGAGTCCAACAGTTGTCAACCGTCTGACGAAGAAGCTGTTGGTTCCACATACGCCTGTTCAATGAAACTTGCCGCTGTGGGATTTTTAACTCTGATTGTCCTTGGTAACGTTTATCTTATCGAAGACAGTGAAATAATTTTCGTTCGTAGAGATGAAAATTCCAAATATTATCCACCTCAGTGTAACAAAAAAAAAAGCTTGGATGTACTGTGAATCTCCACAATGCTCTTGCGCCAAGTAAATTTCGAACCTATAACCATCTGATCCGTAGCCAGGTATACGAATGGTTCTAACACTGGCCAGATGCACAACTGAGATTTTACACTCTGCAGACCTTTGGTGTTAACAAGGACATGAGCAATAACAGTAACAGTCCCAAGGTGAACAAAAATCAAACATAATCACCATCAATTATTCACTTCAAGTCGTCCTCAAATAAAACTACCATTCACAATCTGCTCAGCCAATCAACGAGGTCACTGCTGATCGAGGAAATTTCAACTTATTTTCCTTCGTTTCCACTATAATTCGAGGTAAACTCCAGCCTAATGACAATATCGCATTTCCCACAATTTTCAGATTTAGATTGCGTCAATGATCTGTTCATATTTGCAGAAAATAAGTCACATAAAATGAGTGAAGAAGTCCTTTTGGTGATCTAATCCAGTGTAGACTCGGTCAGAAAAGGAAAGTCAAAGACCTGAAACATCACTCGCATTTCTCTCTATATTAATCCGTGTTCCTGAGTTGAATATTTCCAGGACTTGTCTTCAATATCTAAAGAATTATTTTTTCCCACGACAGATTCTTCATAAATCAACTAACATCTGAGGTGTTGAGACTTACTTTACTTCAGATTAAATTGGTTGAATATCCTTTCCCCCAGCCTAATATCCCAATCCTCCCTCCTCTTCCATGTATATACAAGCTGCTCCAGGTGAGGTTGCAGCTCCCAACCTGACGTTCCATTACTCCTTCCTGCTCCATGTAAATAGAAGCTGCTGCAAGTAAGATTGGAGCTCCCACTCTGATGTCCCAATGCTCCATGGTGCTCCATGTCATTAAAAGATGCTCCAGGTGAGAGTGGAGCTCCCAGACTGATCTCGCAAATCTCCCTGCTCCATTTCAAATGAAGCTGCTCCAAATGAGATTGGATCTCGCGGTCTGATGTCCCAATGCTCCCTGCTGCTCCATGTCATGAAAAGCTGCTCCAGATGAGGGTGGAGCTCTCAGACTGATCTCGCAAAGCTCCCTGGTCCATGTCAAAAGATGCTGCTCCAAATGAGGTTGGATCTCGAAATCTGATGACCCAATGCTCCCCGCCGGTCCATGTTAATAAAAGCAGCTCCAGGTGTAGTTGAACCTCCCAGTCTGATGTCACAATGCTCCCTGGTCCATGTCTACAGACGCTGCTCCAGATGAGGTGGGAGATCCCATCCCTGGCAGCTCCCTCACCTCTATACCATCATAGAAATATTGCCCACTGACCATTTCCACCACTGGAGCCATTGGTGGAATATCCGCAACATGAAAATCTAATTTTATTTTTCATCACCACCGAATTATACTCAAATACTTCCTTTCTTCAACCTTATTTAGCATGTGCATATTGCAGTCAATCCGAAGTAAGATAATCGTGTTAATTGATGGATGTTCAATAAAAATTACATCTTATTTTTCATGTTGAGTAACTGCTACTTAAAAAGGACATTGCTTGTAATGAAATCACAGTTTTATGCCGTGGGAGCGAACGTGATTTGTATTATTTAAATTGAACTTGTTCGCAGTGTAAAATGATGAAATAGATCTCAATTTCAAAACAATACTGGTATTGTTGCCATCCATCTTGAAATGTGGTCAAAGAGATGTCATTGAAACAGACCCTTCAGTCCAACCTGTCCACACCGACCAGATATCCAAACCCAATCTAGTCCCACCCGCCAGCACCCGGCCCATATCGCTCCGTACTCTTCCTCTCCATATTCCCATCCAAAAGCCTCTTAAATGTTGCAATTGTACCAGCCACCACATCCTCTGGTAGCTTATTCCATACACCTACCACCGTCTGTGTGAAAACGTTGTCCCTTAGGTCTCTTTTATATCTTTCCCCTCTCACTAAACCTATACCCTCTAAGTCTGGACTCCCCGATTCCAGGGAAATACTTTGTCCATTTATCGTATCCATGCCCCTCATAATTTCGTAAACATCTATAAGGTCAGCCCTCAGCCTCCAATGCTCCAGAGGAAACAGCTCCAGCCTGTTCAGACTCCCCCGAAAGCTCAAATCCTCCAACCCTGGCAACATCCTTGGAAATCCTTTCTGAACCCTTTCAAGTTTCACAATCTTTCCAATAGAAAGGAGACCAGAATTGCACGCAATATTCCAACAGTGGCCTAACCAATGCCTTGTACGTCTGCAGCATGTCCTCCCAACTCCTGCACTCAATACTTTGAACAATAATGGAAAGCATGCCAAACGCCTTCTTGCCTATCCTATCTACGTGCGACTCCACTTTCAAGGATCTATGAACCTGCACTCCAATTCTCTTTCTTCAGCAACATTCCCAAGCCCTTATCCTTATTTTTATAAGTCCTGCTAAGATTTGCTTTCCCAAAATGCTGCACCTTACATTTATGCGAATTAAACTCCATCTGCCATTTCTTAGCCCATTGGCCCATCTGGCCAGATCCTGTTGTAATCTGAGGTTACCCTCTTCGTTGTGCACTACACCTACAATTTTGGTGTCATCTCTAACTTACTAACTGTACCTCTTATTCTGATATCCAAATCATTTATGTAAATTATAAGAAGTCGAGGACCCAGCACCGATCGCTGTGGCACTCCAATGGTCACAGGCCTCCAGTCTGAAAAACAACGCTCCACTGGCACCCTCAGTCGTCTACCTTTGAGCTAGTTCTGTATCTAAGTGGTTGGTTCTCCATTTATTCCATGAGATCTAACCTTCCTAATCAGTCCTCCATGAAGTCCATATAGATCACATCTTCTACTCTGCCCTCATCAATCTTCTTTGCTACATCTTCAAAAAACACAATCAAGTTTGTGAGACTTGGTTTCCCATGAAAGCCATGTTAGGTATTAGAACGAAACGTCTGTTAATGACATTCGTTTAAAGACACTTTAGATGTTTATGCTGCATTAATCTGTAGTTATTGATCCACAGTTTACGTTCACTTCCTGTAGTTAACATGCTGATTTCTCCAGTTGTTCATAGTTCATTGTGATGCATCCAGTGTGTGCATAACGAGAGGGAGCTTGCTTCCCACATCTTGTGTTTATCTGTGTCTTATATCCAGCCTTCATCAATGGCAAGAGCAAGGGGGAAAGGGCGAGATCAATGTGTAAGTCTGTCCATGCCAATCATGGCACCCACATCGGCAATTCTCTACTGTGCATTCACAGCCAGTTTTCTGTGCCGCTACACCCACCCCCTGCACCTTTTGAAAATCTCTATTATTTTGTGGTGTCTCTCTGTGCTCTTACCACCAAGATGAATCACTTCTACCCAACCTGTTCCAGATTTCATGTGAGAAAACACTCATTAAGAATCCTATAGCATTAAAGATGCACATCGCATCTCTCGTTATTTGGTTTCCCTGGATCTCTTTCATAAGATTAACGTTCACAGCAAATTGACTTGGAAAAGAAAATCGCGTTCCTTTTCATTATCCCTTTTCAGTCTACATTTCATTAAGTTCAGGCATCTGTCTCAAATTATTCTTTGAGGTTTTATAATCTGGTCGATGCAGATAAACTATCCATTGGAGTTCCAATTTCAACTAGACAGCGTGATAATCCAAAAATAGCGACGAGAGTTGGATTCGAACCCACGCGTGCAGAACACAATGGATTAGCAGTCCATCGCCTTAATTTCTCGGCCACCTCGTCGCATATGCGTGAGCAGGTATGATATGATCTCCCAGACCATCACAATCTCATCACCTTTGGGGAATCTCCCATTCACAGCCTCCAACCTCATTTTCCATGAACCCCACACTGCCCGATTCTACCTCCTTCCTAAGACCTGCTGTCTCTGCCTGCACCTGTTTGACCCGACTCATCTCTTCCTACCTCAACACCTTCCTGTCTCCCCAGTCCAGGAAATTCTCACCTACGTTTGTGACACCACTTATGTACTTAATCTCACTAAAGCCTTTTATTTCCCTGGTCGACAACGTGTCATCTTCACCTTGGAGATCCAGTCCCTCTGCACATCCATCTGCCATGATGAAAGTCTCCAAACCCTCTGTTTCTTCATCTCGGCCCATCCCAACCAGTACCCTTCCACCGACACCCTCATCAAGCTGGCTGAACTGGTCCTCACCCTCAACAACTTTTCCTTCCAATCCTCCCACTTCCTCCAAACCAAAGGGGTAGTCATGGGCACCCACATGTGACCGAGCTATGCCTGCCTGCCTCTTTGTCAGATATGTGGAATTATCCGTCTTTCACAGTTACTCTGGCACCTCTCTCCACTTGTTCCACTGCTACATTGATGAATGTGTTGGGCGTCACTTCGTGCTCCCACGAGGAGGTTAAACAGTTCACCAACCAACACCTTTCACCCCGACCTCAAATTCACCTGGATCTTCTTGGCAACTCCCTTCCATTTCTTGGAATGACTAATGACAGACATATATTACAACCCCACAGACTCCCACAGCTAACAATACGACACCTCCTCCCACCCCACCTCGTAAAAATACAGAATCCCTTATTCCTAATTCCTCCACCTCTAGTGCATTTTTCCCCCGGATGATCAATTCCACCTCAGAAAGTCCAAGTTAGTCTCCATCCCACGTGTTTGACGATGCCCGCCAGTGTATCTCCTCCACTTCACTCACCACCGCCCTCTAACTCCACCCCTCCCGCAACAAGGACAGAATCCCATGGTCCTCAACTTTCACCCCACCAAACTCAGCATAAATCATATAAGACTCCACCACTTCTGCAATCTCCAAACAGACCCCACTATCAGGTATATATTTCCCTCCACACCCCTATCAGCATTCAGAAAAGACCATTCTCTCCACGAACCCCTAGTCAGGTCTACAACCCCCAATAAACACACACCCCACTTCTGGCATATTTCCCTGCCACCGCAGGAAGGGTAAAAGCAGCTCCCACACCACTCCACTCATCTCCGTCTAAGGCCCCAAGGGATCCTTTCACTTTAGTTAGAAATTCACCTGCACAACTTACAATGTCATCTACTGCATCTGTTGAATCCAGTGTGGTCTCCTCGACAGCAGGGAGACAGGAAACGTTCTTGCAGATCATTTCAGAGAACATCTTTGGGACACCCGCACCCACCAACTTCACCATCCAGTGACTGAACACTTCAACTCCCCCTCCCACTCCGTCAAAGAGTGCAGGTCCTGGGCCTCCTTCAGCGCCAAACCATAACCACCCAATACCTGGAGGACGAACGCCATATATTGCGCCTTGTGACTCTGTCACCTCACGGGATAAATGTGGATTTGAACAGTTTCCTCATTTCCCTTGCCCCAAGTCCCAAGCCTCAAACTTGGCACCGCCCTCTTGACCCATTACATCACTGCTCCTTCTGAACTATCATCTTCTCCCTCACCTTCATCCAACAACCGCTTTCCCCCATCCCCCCATCCCCAAATCCCTTCCAATTATCTCTCAGTCCCGACTCACAAGCCTTATTCTTGTTGAAGGGCTTATGCCTGAAACGTGGATTCTCCTGCTCATCAGATGCTGACTGACCTGCTGTTCTTTTCCAGCACCACACTCCAGACTCTGATCTCTAGCATCTGCTGTCCGAACTTTCTCCTAGGAATAATCAATGACCTTGGAGTGAAGATGTCCCTGGATTGCATTGATCACAGTGTGTCTGAGTTTTGCGTTTATTTTGGGTGAGGGCAGGCTGGATCTGAGACGAGCACTTAACAGCCAGACAACGGGAATGATATCAGATACCGATGTTAGGGCGGGCTGAAGTGAAGTGGAAAATTCTATCAGAAGGTGGATCAGTACAAATGCATCATATCAACCAGACTGTAAAAGACACGCAGAAGGAGCAAAGCAACTTCAGTGCAGGCACAATAACAGGTAAAGTGGAAAGAAGACAATACAATACACTGAGATGGAGTGGAATTATTTATGAGAAAGAATTAAATATTTAAGCTATTTTACATAAAGACTGCCCTCACATTGGAAAAAGGAATTTCCTGCAGTGTAACGGTGATCTTTGCCTGTGACATCACAATTCCGAGAGACACTGACATATTATCAACTGTAGCAGCGTGGTCTAGTGAAAGCATGATCGGCCCATCAATCAGAATTCAATACTTCAAAGCTCTCCTCTGCGCTGTACAACCTATTTGCTGCTCCTGTCGTCAGATCCCAATCGCTTCACAGTGTATCTTTTTCTGCTTCCTGCCTCACGTAAACACTTGAAACATGATCCAATCCCCACAGTTTCCGCTTTAACCCGTATTTTGTAACTCCCGAGCTGATACAGGTAAGAGTGACCAATTGGCCTTTTCGAGCACTCTCACTCTGAATGATCTGTGCACTGTATCTGATCCGCAGGACACATTGCAGAAATTATCCCATCCCAGCGGACTGAGCTGCCTCCATTGATAGAGCTGTCTCCATTGGTGGAGTATCACACAGTCACAGCGAACATCTTTTGATATCATCCTCGAAGGTACTTTCTCCAAAAAAAAAGGAAGACTGCTGGAAACTGCTGTCTTCAGCGCGATGTACAGAGGCCCAGAGGGAGCCTTGTGGGCCCATAAACCAGAAATCAATGGATAAAAAGATTCTTCTTTTTAGAAGAATCCAATTCAGACCATCAAGTGAACACTTCCTGGGGAGAAAATGGATGTGGGAGAACTGACAGTTTCAATTGGTTCCAGCATTTACAATCTTGGTCCGTGTGACAACAAAAGCAGAAACCTGGAACTGTTCAACTTACTTCTGAAAAACAGGTTATTAAATTTTGAAGAGCATTGATATTTCTCCCCGATGTTCATGAAATGATCAAGAGCAGAGTACGGTTCCCTGAGTATGGTCTGACTTCTGGGTTATGGACTGTGATATTCTGCTCACATGATCTGAAGACATACCAAGTAATGACTCAGTAACAAGATCTGCTGAATCGGATTCTGTGAAGAACAGAAGCCGATGTAATGAAAAGAGCCATAAGAGCGGGAATGCAGCAAATTATTTTCCAGACTCGAGGCGAGTGCACAGTGCTGTTTCCAGGGGTCAATATCTGTGCAAGTTGACTGAAACAGCGTTGGGTGTTATTGTAGTGCATCTTTTGTATAATGGTGCAAAAACACGGAACTTTTGTATAGAGAGGATAACTTCAAAATCCCCAAAGTGGCAAAACACACAAATGAGGTAAACAACAAAGTAACCACACAAATTGGTGTTCCACCATGGAGTAAACTTCCCTGCTCAAATTTCGTTCAAAATCGCTCTCTGTCTAATTCCTAAGACTGATATTCGAACAGTGAATGGTCTATGTCAATAAAAACTGCTCTGATCTCACAACTTCAGCATTTCATACACAACCGCTTAAGTATGACTGGCAATAGTAATTGATCCCTCACTGCGTAAATTCAGCACACGTAGAGAACAAATAACTATAAGAACAACAGTCATGTATGTGACTGAGATTTGACCCGATTCTGTTGCAACCAATCCATTCAGCTGTAATTGAAATTGTTTCCACCGTTCCTGTGTCGGTTATAAGTTTGCATAGCTTAGTGGTGAGTTTTCATTCATTGAATTGGACCCAGCATCCTTTCTCAGGTTGAAATATACAGGGATATAAAGACATGATGAAAGACACGGGCAGTGTTTACTGGACTATAAAGACGCTAGGAATGACACAGCCATGATATAAACAATGGAAATGAGGTTTACTGGCAGATAAAGCCACTAGAAACGAAAAGAGGGGATTTAAAGGGATGGTAGCATTGAATAAGGAATAATGCGGGAGAAATCAGGAACGACTTAGTTGTGTCCGAAGAGAGGTTATCCAGCTGATGTGAAGTTGTTACGAGTAAATAGGAGGGAAATTCCGTCGTTTAGATGAGTGGAAACTGGACGTTAGAACTTCAAACCCATCGGGACATGACAAAGAAGTTTGGAGTAGGTATTTTTATTCTGAGAGTTATTGAATTCGGAGATAAATTTTGAGAAATAGAATCATTTTAGGAGCTGATTAAAGAATATTTGAAAAGCGAATGCAAGCAGACAAGGAATGAATTATATTATATTATATTATATTAGATTAGATTAGATTACTTATAGTTTGGAAACAGGCCCTGTTGAGCAACAAGTCCACACCGACCCGCTGAAGCGCAATCCACCCAGACCTATTCCGCTACATTTACCCCTGCCCCTAACAGTACGGACAATTTAACACAGCTAATTCACCTAACCTGCACATGTTTGGACTGTGGGAGGAAACCGGAGCACACTCAGCAAACCCACCCAGACACGGGGAGAATTAAACAGCGACTGGGATTCTGGTCTGCCTGGATGGGGATGCAAAATGGAAACATTCTCGAATTGGTTAACATTCATAGGAAAGAAATTGCATAACACCTGCAACTGAAAATGTTAAGTATAAGAAGAGCTGGTGGAGTTGGAATGTGCAGCAGCTCATTCTACATGAAATATTTAATACTGTAAATGCACTGAGCTGTTTGGTTTAGCTCTGCATTGAATGGAAGTCAGTTAGCTCAATTCACTGACTAACTGGTTTATGAGGAAAATGAGACCAACAGCGTGGGATTAATTCTCTCACTGTCTCAGGTTTCCACAAGGATCATCATGTCCCTCGCTCTCCTGGTCTCTAATACTGTGGTGACTCTAGTGAACAAGATTTGGCCTCTCAATGTAAAACATCATTGTTATTGCGATCTGTTTTCTTGAACATTTGGTCATAATCAACCGAAAGGGGAGTGAGTCCATTTAATACTTTTATCTCCGCTTGAAAAATCCTGCGCTAAGACTCAACGTTATTCCAGTTTGAACCTTTGTTCCTCCCAACAGCAAAACTACTTGCCCACATACTTTACCAGGTTTACTGACAACAGTCAAACTCCACAAGGAGTTAAATCTAATAGTTTCGATTGATTGAATGAGCTGTGCAGCTTGCCGGAAATTGAATGATGTGAAACGATTTTTACAGACTTTCCCAGGATGTAATCCAGTGCTGGGTCAGCAATTTTAGGAAGGTCATCACGCTAAAACTTCACCTCTGGTTCTCTATACATAGATGGATATTCACCTGGGGAATATTTGCAGATTTTCTGTTAATAATTGGCATATTTATCAAAGACAAAACATTTCCCCACGTCAGAAACTGGAATTTCCAAGCAAATGCTACTTCACTCAACATTGTTTCCAACTGCGCTTCAGTCTGATGCTTCAATATTCCCTGGTAAATATCAATAACAGCATCTTTAGATAAGCATTGAACTTACAACCTTGGCATGTTATGCACCTTTAAGTATTCGGCGCTGACGAATTGCGTGACTGGAGCCGCAGACAACGAACCTGTCATGTGACCTTCACGTACCTTGGGAACTGTAACTCAACTACTCTAGTTTTGCTGTGATTATTATATTCCCTACAGTATGGAAACAGACGCTTCGGACCCAAAAGTCCACACCAACCCTCCGAACCAGAAACATTTCCCCTTTGACAAATGTACTATGGGCAATTTAGAATGACAAACTCACCTGACCTGCACAACCTTTGGACTGTGAGAGGAAACTGGAACACCCAGAGAAAACCCACACATTCACGGGAGAATGTGCAAACTCGACACAGACAGTCCACCGAGGCTGGAATCGAACTTTACACCTTGTTGAGGCAGCAGTACTAACCACTGAACCACAACACTGTGGGATCTTTGGTGGTGATGTACTTCCCCACTGGTACCTCAGTCACTCACCCTGCTTCATTTCCCTGAACTATCTGGTTCTGAAATTAAAGCTATTGCAGACAAGGTGAAACTGACATGAACCTGTAATTATTGAAGCATCAGGTTCACGAAAAGGATACAAAAGGGACACAAAAAATGTGAAAAAATACACGACATTGAAAAATGGGTTTCTGTTGGTTCCTGCGTTGCTTCCAGACAATGTTACATTGCCGCTGTAGCAGGGCTTTTCCTTCGATCGGCTTCATTCGGCATAGAATTTGAATCAATGAAACTTTGCCAAATTCCTTCTGAAAATTCATACAGGTAACATGAAATATTTTGCGTTCAGTAATAATCTTCACTATTTCTACATCCAAGAACACGTTGCACAGTTTGCATGAATACTGAAGATGTAAGAATGTTATGCAATAACAAAAATCAATTACAGTTTAAATCGTAAAGTAGGAAGAATACACAGAAAGACTCAGATTGACAGAAATTCACGTGACCAGAACTGCAGCCCAGCAGAATGGAAATCTGTCCCTGAATCCCAATATCCACACGTTTGCTTGCTCCATGTACCCAGTTGGAAACCTGTGTGAAGGAGCATGCAGTCTGACAGAGCACCTGAGAGAATCCTTCGCTGTCTGATCTAAAGCAGCAATACTAGCTGTCTGTTCTGGCTGTGAGAGCGGTGGGGTAAAGGGAAGGACTTTGATATTCCGTAGTGTAGATTCACATTGCCCCCATCAGGTTAATTTTGTAAACCTTCTGTACAGAAAGCACAGAAAGACAGGAACAGGAGGAGGCTTGTCCAAACACGTGTCCTACATACCGTTTGATATCATCACGGCTGACCAAACACGTCAATGTCTTTACCCAGCTCATCCACAACATCCTGCCACAGAACGGGATAAAGACATTTAAGCAATCGAACATTTCAGTGCATTTGGGAGGGAAATGTGTTTAGAGACAATGGGTTTCTGCACGAAATTTGCAGGTTTTGCGAGTGAGCATCTGGTTCTGGTCTGAGCATGATTCCGTGAAAACTCACAACCAAGAAGGTGAGGAATTGCCTCTGGTCAGTAGCAGGGACAAGAACTCCAGAAGACAGGAATTGGCGATGAATCAGCACAACAGTCAATGATTCAGCTGAAAACTGAACTAAACTCCAATTCTGGTGCGGTTCAAATTCACAAACTTTGTGGTTCAATGAAAAGCGTGTTAGATTTCTACAAATTTGGTAAATTTGCTATTCTCAGTCGTGGTCACACTGCAGCTCCATGTCCATAATCCCAGCTCAACCTGACTGGGTTCACACTATTTAAAGCTACCATTTCACTGGCCTTATTGAAAAGTTCCCAGCTTCATTCTTGCCCCATTGAAGGCTGCTCTCATTCAACTAATGTTTCTCCATCTCAATTATTGCATGTCATTCTCTACCATCATCTTGAACTTTACAATAAAATGATCGCTGTGCCCCAAAACCATCCCCTACTGACAGTGGATCCACTTGCACCCCCTCTTTCCCAAATAGCTGGTCTCTTGGGCTCTCTTGGGCTGGACACATACTCCTGCAGTCAGCTTTCTTTCATGTAATCCTGTAACACTTGCCCCTCGTGACTCTTCACCACCAGTATCTCTGTCTATATCTGGATAAATTAAGTTTCTCGGTATAACTAATCTGAAGTATTGTCATCGCTCTGAAATGACCCTGCATATTTATTCTCTCCATCATTTCTTTGGTTCCTGGCCGACAGACTGTACCTCACAGTGTATTTGTACACTTTTTGTTCTGTAGCTCCAGCCAAATTCATTCTGTCCTTGGACGGATCGTCTTTCTCTTGGACCCCTTAACTAACGCTAATCTAAATCAATACTTCTATCTTCATCCTTTCCCTTCCCTTCTATCATTTTGGAATCCTTTATACCCAGCACTATTTAACACCCAGTCCTGCAATTCTTGAGCCAGCTCTCGGTGATCAGTCCATCAGATTTCCACACACCAATCTGCACCTGAAACTCCCTGCACTCCGGGTATTCATGTCTATGCAGAGTACCTCAGATTAAGGCTTTCTTTCTTACTCCATTTTCCACTGATAAACTTGTTGTTGTAAATTAGTACCAACTGTATCTCTCATTATTTTTTAAATCCTGGTAGGCTGCTCTACGATTCCTGTTTGGATCCTAAGCACACACCAAATTATTTGCAACCCCTACCACACACCCCGTATGACATTTAGTCCCAGCTCTGTCACGTTAGCCCATCCAGCTTGTACAGTTGCTGCCTTCCCCAGAACCAGCCCCAATGTCCCAGGATTCTGAAACCCTTCCTGCTGCATCATCATTCCAGTCATACTGTCATCTACCTAAAACTCCGAGGACTGTTTTCACTTAGACACGGCACTGGGAGTATTCCAGCGATTGCCACATTTGAGGTCCCGCTTGCTAACCATCCACCTAGCTCCCTAAATTCTGATGCCCAGACCACTTCACCCTTCCTACCCAGGTCATTCCGACCAACGTGGACATGACATTTGACTGCTCACTGGCCCTCGGACGAATGTCCTGCAGACACAGTGACATTCTTACCCCACTATCCTGGAATTACATACATGCTGACACCTTCTTCAATTTCCTCTCTCCCGTGTGTCTTTTACTCCTCCTTCCTTCTCCTTCCCCTCCTGTACAGTTAGGCTGCTTGTGGTACCACAGACATGGCTCTGACTACACTCACCTGAGCAGCCAACACCTACATCAGCTTCCAAACTAGGAAACAGAATTGGGTGGGAGACATCAAGCTATTCCTGGATTCCCTCACTGTTTCTCTTCAACTGCCAAGTCCCCTATTCCCATCCGTATTCCATGCCGTCATGTCTGCTGTGTGATCTGCTCTGTGTGTGTGCTATCCCCCTAACTCTCAGCATAACACAGTCTCTAGTCACTGTCTGAGCTCCAAGACCCAGTGTACATCTAGGACATCAGCAGGGGCTATGACTTCCCAATGTAACAGAATACATTTTCCATCTGACAAATATGTCTTGTCATGTCTTAAAATGCAACATGCCTAGAGTTAATTACTTAATTAATTACTTAGAATGAAGTTAACATCAGGGAAATAACAATATGGTAAAGTCCCTTATTCAACTGTGGCTTACTGAGAGAAATTTACTATACTAGCTCAGAATTTCACTTCTCCCTCTTATTTGTGTGTTCAACCCTTATTTTAGAAGTTGAAAAAATAAATTTGCTGACTTATAGCAATTAACGGACAGTTGCTTATAACGGTGTATTTATCAGTCAATGAACTCACAGCCTTTTCTGTGATGGCTCTTGCACTTCTTCCAAACTCAGTGTAGGCAGGTCCCAGCAGCAGAAAGTTGTCTCTGTGACTCCCAGGTACGTATAATCCACCAGCTCCCACGCCACTCTGCTCCATCACAGGGTCATCGTCTCTGTGACTCCCAGGGACGTGTAATCCTCCAGCTCCCACTCCACCCTACTCCCTCACAACGTCACCGTCTCTGTGACTCCCAGGTTCTTGTAATTCTCCAGCTCCGACTCTACTCTGCTCCCTCACAGAGTCACATTCTCTGTAACTCCCAGGTACGTGTAATCCTCCAAGTCCCATCCACTCTGCTCCCTCACAGGGCCACCGTCTCTGTGATTCCCAGGTATGTGTAATCCGCCAAGTCCCATCCACTCTGCTCCCTCACAGGGTCACCGTCTCTGTGACTCCCAGGGATGTGTACTCCTCCAGCTCCCACTCCACTCCACTCCCTCACAGATTCCCCATCTCTGTGACTCCCAGGCACAATTAGGCCTCGATCCTCAGTGCTGATTTATATCCTCCCACTTTGCTGCCTCTGTAACTCCCAGGTGTAAGTTAGCCTCAAGCCTCTGCTCCAAGTTACTCCCTCACACAGTCACTCCCTCTGTGACTCCGTGCTGATTTCCAGCCTCCTGCTCTGCTGTTTCTCCAACTCCAAGTCCCAGTCGGCCTTGATTCTCGTTGCTGATGTATATTTTTCCGCTTTGTGCTGCTTTCACTCAGGTTCCCTCCTTTTGCGACTCCCAGGCAATGTTAGGCCTCAAGCCTCAGCTGAGATTTATAATATCCCATTCCGCACTGTTCTCTTATAGGATCGCTGTTGTGCCTGGAAAACAGTGGAAACGAGGAGGATTAGACAGAGCAGATGGTGTTACAGTGATTGAGCAAGCTATATGGAATGGAACAGGTTATGTGGGGAGCAAGGCAGACCTGCAGCAACTAAAGAAGTTTACTGAAGAGACAGTGAGAGTTTCAAACATCGAAGAAGGCAAAGAAAATAGAAAGATGGTAGCTTGTTCATGACGGAGCTTTATAGAGCCTAAAGGGCTTTTTCAGAACTGCTTACAGAGATGTGCAGACTTCAACAATTGCAAATTGACATCCAGCAAGTGTTGACTGGTTCTGGAGACTTCGATGTGACAGACTTGGAAGTGACAGACTTGGATATGACAGAGTGAGAAGACTTGCAGTAACTGGGGTAATATAAACCTTTTGGGCACTGATGGTTTTCAAACACCCTCAGGAAATGAGGAGGTGCAGAGAATGGGAGCATTTCAAATAGTGAGATTGTGGGGACTGGAATCCTGAGATGGATAAGGAGGATGAAAAGTTCCGATTTACCACACGCAACCATTGTAATTATAGAGATTTAAGGAAGGGAACCTGTGCTGCCATTGATTACAGTGATATGGAGAGTTACAGAAACTGAAGGGGTTACAAATTTTAAAAAGGAGAGAGTTTGGGCGATCAGATGTTTAAACAAGAATAAAGTAATTTTAGAGATCGCAGGCACAGATGTGAATGGAGGAGGTGAGATATTGTGAGGAATTGTCAGGTTTATAAGGCGGGGAGGATGTCAGATATGAAAGGGAGAGCTGCATTGTCTGTCTGCAGTTACAGACATGAGGAGTGTTGTAGCGCCTGCTGGAGGGGACAGAGATAACAACAGTTCCAACAGCTGGTGCAATGGCTCAGGAAGGCAGCTCACTACCACTTTCTCAGGGACTACTCCAAATCAACAATAAATGCTGGTCCAGCCAACAAAGCTCATGTTCATGAATGAATGAATGAATAAAAGATCTACAAGTAGCACTGAGGTCACTCAGGAAGGGTCTTTCAAGAGCACTTCACAAACCCGGAACCACTATTCCCTGGAAGGACAGGAGCTCCAGGTGCACGGGAACACCAGCATTTCCAAGGTGCCCAACAAGTCATGCTACATCCTCCCAGCACTGTGTCTGTCCCTACACCCAAAGGTCTGCAAGGGGTCAGGAAGGCAGCTCCCCACCACCTTCTCCAGGGAATTACAGATGGGAAGGTAATGATGAAACTCTGCTGTTTACAGCCAGACAGAAAAATAAATCCAGCAATGAGTGTGAATTGAAATGTCCCTGTCAGAACAACATGTTGAGCATGGATAGAGGATTTGTCTGATTAGCACAAGGCAGAGAGTGTGAAGACAGGGGTCTTTTTCACGATGGAAATTGTTGATGAAGGGAGCCCCGCAGGAATCAGTGTTGGGACTACACTCTACACGTTATTCATTCAGAGTCTGGACAAAGGATGTGAAGGGGTACGAGAAATGTGTTTCCAAGAAATATCCCAAGGATGAAATTCGTGCCACAGGAGGACCAGGTGAAGTCTCTGGGTCTGTACATCATGAGGTTTCAGAGGGGGCGGCAGAATCTCATTCAAACTTTCAGAATACTGAGGATCCTGAATGGAACGGACGTGGGGAGGATGTTTCCACTAGTATGAGAGACTAGGGTCCAAGGGCACAACCTCAGAGTGAAGGGATGACCATTTGGTATGTAGATGTGGAGGAATTTATTCAGCCAGAGGGTGATGGACCTGTGGAACTCACTGCCTCATGGGGCTGTGAATGCTAAGTGATTCAGTGTATCTCACTCTGAGATAGCTCGGTTCTTGATGAGTGAGGGGATCAAGGGTTACAGTGAGTAAATGGAGAATGGGGTTGAGAAACAATTCATCCATATTCGAATAGTAGAATAGACATGATGGAATGAATGGCCTAATTCTACCCCGATACATGATGGTCTTATGGACTGCACTTATTCCATGGGTTTCTAAGTATGCAGTTAGCATTTCTGGCATATCTTTTACCATACATTCCAGGACTTTCCTGATTATTGCTGTGACCTCTTGGTTTCAGATCAACGGCAGAAAGCTCCGCCACTGAGTAACGTTTAAATCTCCGAAAAGTGGAATACAGGGACAACAGGTCATAGAAAAGGTAAATGGAATACTGGCATTGCTTTCAAAGGGAATGGAGAATAAAAATAGGAGAAGCTTGTAATAAATATAGAGGACTCCAGTCAGCCCACACTGACAATACGGTGAACAGGTTTGGTCCCCTATCTAGAGGGAAAATGTCCTTGCATTGGTGGCAGCCCAGAGAAGGTTCACCAGGCTGATCTTCAAAATGCAGGGATATTGATGAGAAGAAGTAGAGAAGGTTGAACTTGCAGTTGTTAAAATTTTGAAAATGAGGCAAATTTATTGATAGACCAAAGATTCTTTTGTTCTTACAGATTCGGTACTGAAACATTGTTTCACTGAGCAAGGATCTGTAACCGGAAATGAAGTGAAATACAGATATCAGAGAAGCTAACAGAGAATTGCTGGGCTGTAGAGACTGGAGGATGTTACAGAGTTCAGGTGGTTTGAGATCACTGTTGGTGGTTAGAGATCAGATCGGTTGTTGGGCTGAAAGATGTTAAGGAGAGTTACGGGGTTATCAGTTCTGAAGGATTTACAGAGATCGGGAGGAATATAGGGACTAGAGATTACACAGTACTAGTTGGAGCTACAGAAGTTTTTAGAGAAAGGGAGGGTTATAGGCAATGTAGATTAGACAGATTGGGTGGTATTTGGAGCTACAGGAGTTTATAGAGAAAGCGAGTGTTGGACGGACTGGGGATTACACTGATAGGGGTGGTAGTTGGAGCTGCAGGAGTTTATAGAGACCGGGAGGATTGTTGGTGCCGGGAATTACACTGATATGGACAATAGTTGAAGCTGCAGGAGTGAGTGAGATAGGGAGGGTTGAAGGGGCTGGAACAGCTCACACAGCCAGGGAGAAGTGTAGGGATTGTAGGAGCCAGAGATACTGAGGGTTGTACGACTGCAGGAGTTCAGAGAGTTAGTGAGGACTGTGAAGGTAAGTTTGCAGCATTCCCATCAGTTACACAGAGATGTGGAGTGCTGTTCTGGAGGAGGTTACAGAATTCAACAGGGTTGCAGATTCTGGAAGATATTACAAAGACAGTGAGCTGTAGTATTTGTGGAGGTTACAGCGACAGAATGTATTGAGGAGTTGGAAGCTGCTACAGGTGTCAAACATGCTGCAAGGGATCAATAACCTTACATCGACCAGTTGGATTGGAAGCTCTGGAGATACAGAATGAGAATTGCAGTAACTGAAGAATATCACAGAGATGGGGAGTAACATATGAGTTAGAGGAGTTATAACATGAGATGGGCTGTATTCAATGGAGTCAGGGAAGATACAGGGAGATCTGAACGGACCACAGGTGATCAAAAGGACAGTGAGGCTTCTCACTGTCGGATTGCGGTAGTTTACGCAGACATGGAGTATTTTGTGGAATGGTGCTATTTACAGAGATTATGAAGTTATATGGAATTGAGGAACGAACAGAGGTAAGAAAGCTGTAGTTAATGAAAACATTTGTTGATGTCGGATGCTGAGGTTCTGGAAATTAATTGGACCGGAAAGCTGGACAATCTGTCAGAGCTTACAGAGACAGGAACAGCAATAGAGACTGGAGACACGAACACAGATAGGGAGCATTGCACGCACTGGAGGAGGTTTCTGCTTTAGCGATGGTTGTAGGGGAGTGTAACGTTTACACAGATAGGGGTGTAAGAGCTAGAGAAGGTTATGGAGGTGATTAGATTGGTGGGGGGACCGGAGGAGCTTACATTGACAGGACGGGTGATAGCGACGGGAGAATGTTACATAGATAGTAAGTCTTGTAGAAACTGATCGGGAGAGACACAAACATTGGAGTTGGTTCCACACATCGGGAGTTTTACAGGGATCTGAGAGGATTACGCAGATGGGAAGGATTGTAGGATATTCACATTTTCAGAGTGTTCCAGTACTGGAAAAGTTACACAGTTGAGGAGGGATGAGTGGGAGTTCACAGAGACTGGGAGGTTTGAAGGGTTTGGGGCTGTTTATGGATAGATGGATATATTTAGGGACAGTAATATGGAACGCAGTGGGAGAGTTTAGATTAGATTCCCTTTAGCATGGGAACAGGTACATCGGCCCAACAAGTCCACAAAAAACTCTCCAAAGAGTAACCCACCCAAACCCACTTCTCTCTGACAATGCAACAAACATTATGGGCAACTTAGAATGGCCAATTTACCTGTCCTGTACATCTTTGGCCTGTGGGATGAAACCGGAGCACCCAGAGGAAACCCACACAGACACAGAGAGAATGTGCAAACACCACAAAGACAGTCACCCAACGAACCTGGGTCAATGGCGCTGTGAGGCACCATTGCTCAACATTGAGTCATTGGGCTGCCCCAAATTGCAGAATTACACAAAGAGAGGGTGTTTGAGGTGCTGGGAGGGATGTAGGGAGTGGAGGAGCAAACAGAAATGTGGAGTGCTGTTGTTGTTTGAAAAGTATTTGGAGATGTTTATGTTGATAAGGAGCGCGGTAGGGATGGGAGAAGGTTACTGTGATCGTGTGGTGCTGTAGGCCAGGAGGCAGGTGCGTTATAGGGCCTGCAGAACGTTACAGTGATATCATGTTCTCCTGGGGCTTGAGGAAGGTAGACAGGTGGGTATCTTGGTCCAGGCTGGAGTATTTAATAGAGACGGGAGCACTGTAAATATTGTTCAAGACTACAGAAATAGGGATTATTGTACCTAGTGCAGAATGAGATTATTGAGATTGGGCATGTTACCGACACTGAAGCAATTTACACATAGGGAGAGTCGTCAGCATTGGAGTAGATTTGAAATATACAGTGGGAATATGGGAGGGTGGAGATTATAGAAACATGAAATTTTCTGGGAAGTACAAGTATTCAAGACACTGGCGCAAATGAGTTGGACCGAAAGGTATGTCTCCTTGCTGTATGATTCTATCACACGACATGAGACAGCGTGAGGGGGAATATAGAACAGAAGGATCCTAGGTTTCAATGCCATCTATGTAGGGAGGCCTGCTTTCCCCTCTGTTGTAGGGGAACAGGGCCATGAGATAGTTTTGGCAGATAAGGTTAAGGAGAATCCAAACAAAGTTTACACATGTGTTAAGAGCAAAAGAATAGCGAACGACAAAACCATTATCCATAATGATCAACGAAGCCAACGGTGTGTGAAACCACAAGATCCGAAACAAATATTTCACTTTGCGACTTACTGTGGATAAAGACTGAAGAGCTCAAGCAACTAAACAGTGTTTGGCTTGACCACTTCTTGAATACTGTGTGCAATTCTGGTCACAGTGCCATCAGAAGGATGCTGTGGAACTTGAAAAGGTTCAGAAAAAATGAGCAATGATGTTGCCAGGATTGGAGGGTTTGAGCTACAAGGAAATACTTAATTAACTGGGCGATTTTCACTTGAAAATGGGATGCGGAGGAGTTATCTTATAACGGTTTTAAAAATCATGATGGGCGTGAATAGTCAAGACATTTTCTCCCGACTTGGGGAGTCCAAACTACAGGGAATAGCTTTAAAAGTATGCGTGGAACTGTGAAAAGCGACCTAAGAGACAGCTGGATCCCACAGAGGGTGGCACATATATGGAATAAGCTGCCAGACGAAGTAATGGAGGCTGGTACAGATTTAATAGGCATCTGAATGAGTATGTAAACAGGAAGGGTTTACAGGGATTTTGGCACGATTCTGGCAAATGGGACTAGAAACATCATGCAGGAGTTGGTACGAAGGGTCTGTTTCCATGCTGTACATCTATATGACTCTATGTTTTGAAATGAGTCCACATTATAGAAGAGGTGCTGCAGGCTGTAAAACTCAAAGGTCGATGAATTCCCAGGACTGATCCAGAGTATCTCAGGACATTTGGCAAGCTGGGAAAGAGATTGCGGCAAGATGATCAAAGATATTTGTACCATTGACATCATGTGCGTGATGTACTGGAAGACTGGAGGGTGAAACAGTGGACAGTGAAGGAGGTTTGCTTAGATTACAAAGGGATCTTGAGGATATGGGTGAAATGGCTGAAAACCCTTGGATGGAGTTCAATCTGAATAAATGTGAGGTAATACAATTGGTACAACAAACAAGGGTAGATCCTATTTAATAAATGACAGGACATTCAGTAGTATTGTAAAACAGAGACACCTCTGGGTTGAGGTACATAATTCTTCGAAGTGTGCCACATGGAGAGACAGGATGGTTATGAAGGTGCTGCCACACTTGGTTTCATTGTTTCGTCCTTTGGGTATAGGAGTTGCGAAGTCACGTTTAGATTGTACAGGCCATTGGTGGGGCCTCTTCTGGAATACTGTGTCCAGTTCTGGTCGCCCAGTTACAGGAATGATATTATTAAGCTGGAGCGTGTTCAGATGAGATGTACCAAGATGCTGCTGGGTGTGGAGGTTTCAGTAATAAGGAACGGCTGGATAGTCTGGAATTTTTCATTGAGGTCTGAATGTTGAGAGGTGACCTGATAGAAGTTTATACAATAATGAGGGAGATAGATATAGTTATCTTTTACCGTGGACAGGGGAGTTTCAAAACGGTGTACATTTTTAAGTTTAGAGGAGAGACATTAAAAAGAAAGACATGAGGGGAAAATTGTTGCACATGGGAGGTTTGCATGTGGAATTAGTTTTGCGAACAAGGGGTGAATGTCAGGTCAATTACAATATTGAAAAGACATTTGGATTAGTACAGGAATAGGAAAGGTTTGAAGGGATATGATCCCGAAACAGGCAGGTGGGATGGGATTAGTTTTAGATTTTATTCAGTTGACGCTGAATAGCTTCCATGCTGTATGACTCGAAATATAATGTGTCATTATTTGATATGGAATGCAAGGGAAAGCCAGGGAACAACAGATCGATGAGGGTGGGTAAGTTATTGGAGATCATTCAAAGAGGTAGGATACCCATGCATTTGGAAAGACAAGGACTGAGCACGGACAGGCAGCATGGCTTTGTGAATGGGAAAACATATCTCATAAACTTAACTAAGTTTGTTAAAGATGTGGATGGGTATATGAATAGGAAGGGTGAGGAGGGATATGGGCCGGGTACTAGCAAGTGGGACTAGACTGGGTTGGGATATCTGGTCGGCATGGACAGATTGGACCGAAAAGTCTGTTTCCATGCTGTACATCTCTATGACTCTATCTGAGCAAGGAGAGAGATGAAGACAGAGCAACAGACACCCTTTCTCGATTCAGCAAGGGAATGAAAATGGTTGAGCATGATACATTGGTTATTTAGGTTGGATCCCAAGGGATCAGGGAGAGCTAGCCATCTGCATACAAAATGGGATGACAGTGGGAGGCAGAGGGTGGTGCTAGAGGGTTGTTGTTTAGATTGGAAGCCTCTGACCAGCGGTGTGCCATAAAGACTGGTGCTGGGACAACTATTGTGCATCATTTACATAAAAGATATGAGTGAAAATATAGGAGTCCCTGTTAGTATGTTTGTGGATACCAGGATTAGTGGGATAGTGGACAGGTATTACAGTTATCGAAAGGGGTCTTAATCCACGGGGCCACTAGGCCAAGGAGTGA
Organism: Chiloscyllium punctatum; assembly: GCF_047496795.1. Lineage (NCBI taxonomy): Eukaryota > Metazoa > Chordata > Chondrichthyes > Orectolobiformes > Hemiscylliidae > Chiloscyllium > Chiloscyllium punctatum. Next base: position 129,989,196 of record NC_092744.1, on the reverse strand, counting down.
AAAATGAAATTTAATTCAGATGTTGGATATTTGTTAAGATAAACCAGGGAGGACTAACACAGTTAATGGTCGGGCCCTGGCCAGTATGCTCGAATGGAGAAAGACCAAGGGGTGCAGTGACATTGTTCCTTGGAAGTGGCATCACAGGTGGACAGCGTTGTGAAAGCAGCATTTGGTACACTTCATGGGTCAGAGCATTGAGTACATGAGTTGGAGATATTTGTAACATTGTCATCAATATTTCTCCTAGGCAGAGGAGGCTACGGGGTGACCTTATACAGATTTGTAAATGCGTGCTGGCCATAAGTAAGGTGAACAGCCAAGGATAGGTGAGTCCAAAACTAGAGGGTAAAATGCGAGGTGAGAGAGCAAAGATTTAAAGAAGGAGCTGAGGAACAACATGTTCCACAGAGGATGGTGCATAGACGGAATGGACTGCCAGAGGAAATGGTAAAAACAAGTACAATGACACCATGAAAAAGACACTTGGGCAGGAACATGGAGAGGAGATGGTTTGAAGGGCCATGGGCCAAATGCAGGGAAACGTGACTTGTCACATTTAGGAAAGTTGGGCAGCATGGACAAGTTCAGCCAAAGAGTCATGCAGCACAGAAACAGACCCTACGTCTCAGTTATTGGAGGAGAGACTATCAAGACAGACATGTTGTCAAGACTGAAGCATGTTAGAGAGATATGGATGGTAGCCTGGACTGGATCAAAATTCAAATATGTGAAGGGATTGGTGAGAGGGGAGGAGAAGACAGAGATAGGAACTGTTTTTGGCGTTAGAATGATTAAGGTCACTGATCCACAAGACATGCATAGATAGAGCATTGGAGAGGGAACACAGAACAGAAAGTTCCCAGGCAGCATTCCCACCCTCTCGTGGGAGGCCTGCTTTCCTTTCTGTTGCACTGATGCTCACTAAGACAGCTCAGGCTTGGATTGAGAACTGTGACACTCCCAATGCTGTCCGAGTACAATAATACTTAAAGTAGGGTTGGTGATTGAGTCTGGTGTGTGTCTGTACCGTGCTCCCCCTCCAGCACTGTATCTGTGTCATGTTTTGTTAGCCAATGTTTGGAGCCCTCTCATTGCTCTCTATACACTGTGAATGATCTTACCTCGCTGCAGGATTTATTGAAGGCTCCATATCTCCCTGCCCTTCGTACTTCTGGCTGACTAATCATCTTCAATGAGGTGATGGATACGACACCCAGCAGTTGGAAAGTCTATTGAGTCAGGAACTTCCTGAGTATGTACAGGAGACAGAGAAATGGACAGAATGGGGAATTATCTGATGCAGTGAGGGCTACACTGGGAATGGCACTGTGTCCCACAGAGATCTAGAAAATCCCAAGCTCCATCCCTGGCCTATGCAGCCTCGTCTCTCTGGAATAGAGAATTCTGTTGGCTCAGGACCTGGCGTAGCTGCAAGAGTGAGAGGCACTGACAGAGGCAGCAATGAGACCCACAGTGTGATGGATACCACATGGAGAGATGCTGAGTGATATCACCAGAATGCAGGAAGGTGTCAGTATCAAATAATTGTGCAGGAAGAAGGGGTTTTGATTCATATTGCACTGGGATGAGCAACCTGTCAGCAGGGGAAGTGATGGCCCTGTGGTATCACTGTGAGGTAATTTATGCAGAAACTCAGCGAATGTTCTCTGGACACAGGTTCAAATCCCACCATTGCAAATGATTGAATGTGAATTAATTGCTTCAAAAAAGATGTAATTAAAAACCTGTAAGTGAGTATTAAACAATTGCTGATGTTAAGAAAAATCCAACAGGTGTATTCAAGTCTTTAGTGAAGTAAACTAAGATGGGACTGGGATATCACAGGTATTACAGAACAACAGCTGAGGGAGGGACAGGACAGGCAGCTCAATGTTCCAGGGGACAGGTGCTGCAGGAAGGACAGAAGGGGAGCTGAGAGAGGAGGAGAGCTGCTGGTTCTGACTGGGTGAAACATCCCAGCAGTCCTGAGAGAGGATATTCCTGCAGGATCGCCCAGTGAAGCTGTGTTCGTGGAATTAATCAATAACAATGGGTCTTCCCTTTCCTCTGATTGTTCTATAGATCCCGAGAGCCCCACCCTCCTGCACCTTGACCTTCTCAAGATGGCGGCCCTCAGGCCCGCGCTCCCTCTTCCCTCAAACAAATGGCGGCCGTGACCCAGGGCCACTTCCCTGATCAGAGACTGCAACCTCCTAAACCTGGCATAGAGGGTCTTTTTAACAGTTTTTCCGGAATTTGTGAATTCTCTCCGCTCCTTTCTCCCAGCGAGACTCCTACACACCGGCTCTGGGCGCCGCTCTCTGAAGCAGATCGCAACAGCTGCCGGAAAAGCAGCTCCAGGTCTCTCTCTATCTCTCTCTCTGTCATGATCAATGTGACACTGCGCATGCTGTCCATAGAAACCAAACTGCGCATGCGTCTGAGGTTATTGGTGAGTTTATAGACAATATTCATATCCGCACGGAAACATGGGTGAAATCTTTGACATTAACAATCGCTCTCTCGAGCTACGGTCATAGAGATGTTTAGCATGCAAACAGTCTGTTCGGCCCAACCCAACCATAACAGCCAGGTATGTAAATTACCAATTGTTCTGGGAGTTTGAATAGAAGTTTCTTACTCGAGTTGTGAAAATCGATTGGAAACATGTACGTTATCAGATTTCCATCTCAACTATTTCTTAAAATCTCACATTGATTTATGCTCCACTATGTAGTGAGAATGACAGTTTGCTTTCTGACCAATCTTGAAGCGTTCACTCCCCAAGAATGCGTTGGCCCCGCTCCTCATTCACTCTATTTGGAGTACTGGCCGCTGTTCGGTCCTCCAGTTCTGCTCCTTCCTCCCAATTGCAGAGTTGATTTAGGCGTGACTCACAGGCTAAGGGACAAGAAAACTTAGAGTCGATACCTTGTGATGCAGTGAAAATACCCCGAATCTTGTCCTGAGAGGCCTGGGTTCAATTCACAGCTTGTGCAGGTGTGTGTAATAACAACTTTGATCAGGCTTATTAGGAAAACCAAGGGAAGTCAGGAACAGGGTTAAAACGATAGAAAATGCATGCAATGTGGTGGGGCTCTCAATGTCAGATGATTTTAGTCTTTAGCAAGTGTTTCAGGGCCCCTGAACAACAGAGTGCACTCCTAGTGCATAACCAGATACCATGATTGTGGGGCAAAGTGTTGTGGTGGGATATAGAGGTGCTTTTGTGGAAGGTGCTCGATTTTGGAGGTGAAAATATGTGAGAAGGTTTTGTATGGAGCTACCTGTTCCTCTCCTGTTTCAGCATCTTATTATTGTCCTGGCTCTACCTCATACATGTTTGGTAGAGATCAGTGACATTTCGTAAGCCCAAAATACAAGATCTGTCACTCTGGTTAAGACAGTAGAAATCTCTTGTAGCACTATAGTCACAGAACAATACAGCGCAGAACAGGCCCTTTGATGTTTTGCCAAGCTGTGAACTATTCTCAGCTCGTCACTCTATACTATCCCAAAATCACCCATGTGCTTAACTAAAGGATAGTTTAAATCGACCTAATTTGGCTGAGTTAACTACATTGGTAGGTAGTGCATTCCACGCCCTAAATACTCTCTGAAGAAAGAACCTGCCTCTAACATCTGTCTTAAGTCTATCACCCCTCAATTTGTAGTTATGATCCCTTGTACACACTGATATCATCATCCTTGGAAAAAAGACTTTCACTGTCTACCCTATCTAAACCTCAGATAATCTTTTATGTATCCATCAAATCTCCTCTTAGCCTTCTTGCTAATGAGAACAGGTACAAATTTCTCAACCTTTCCTCATATGACCTTCCCTCCAGACCAGGCAACATCCTGGTAAATCTCCTCTGCACCTTTGACAATGCTTCCACATCCTTCCAGAAACATGGGCAGCAGAACTGCACACAATATTCCAAGTGTGGCTGCACCAGTGTTTTGTGTAGTTGCAGTATGATATTGCGGTTACGGAAGTCAATCCCTCTATGAGTGAAACCTAACACACCTTATGCCTTCTTAACAGCACTATCCACCTGGGTGGCAACTTTCAGGGATCTATGTACATGGACTCCAATATCCCTCTGCGCATCCACACTACTCAGACACTTTTCATTGACCCAGTACTCTGCTTTCCTGTTATTCTTCCCAAAATGCATCACCTCCCATTTAGCTGCATTGAACTCCATTTGCCACCTCGCAGCCCAATTCTGCTGTTTATCCAAATCCCCCTGCAACCTGTAACATTCTGCCACACTATCCACTACACCACCGACTTTAGAGTCGTCTGAAAATTTACTAATCCATCCACCTATGCATGCGTCTAAGTCATTTACACAAATGACAAACTGCAGAAGTTGCAAAACAGATCCTTGTAGCACATCACTAGTAACCGGACTCCAGGCGGAATATTTTCCATCAACCACCACTCGCTGCCTTCCTTCAGAAAGACAGTTTCTAATCCAACCTCCAAAATCACCCTCAATTCCACCTAACACTACGGGCAATTTAGCATGGCCAATTCACCTGACCTGCACATCTTTGGACTGTGGGAGGAAACCGGAGCACCCGGAGGAAACCCACGCAGACACGGGGAGAACGTGCAAACTCCACACAGTCAGTCGCCTGAGTCCCGGGTCTCTGGCGTTGTGAGGCAGCAGTGCTAACCACTGTGCCACTGTGCCGCCCTTTGTCAATATCGCCATGGTCTGACTCCCTACATTCTGTCGGTCGAACTGTGATTCCACTCAGAATCACAAACCACCTTAGATGTGCTGGCTCTCCACAGAGGTAAATGTGTTTCTCTTTTGGTACCATCCTCTTGCCTTCTCCCTGTAACTCTGCACACTTTTACTTTCAACATAAACATCGAATTAGTTTTTTAAAGAACTCGATTGAAACTGTGTCTTTGTCAATGTCAGGCAGTGATTTACAGACCCTAACCAATCCCTATGTGAAAACGTTTCTCCTCATGTACATTTCTCTTCTTTTATTAATGACTTTAAAACTCTGCCGAATAGTTCTCGACCCTTTCATGCGTAGCGAGCATTCTCCCTTCCTTATTTCCTCCGTCTAAATCACTCATGTCTTGGAAAGGTTTAACACGTCCAGCTTCCGTCCTTCTGCTCTCCAGGGAGACCTGTCCCAACGTTCTAAATGACCTTTATTATTGGCAGTGACATTGGCTTCTTTGCTGCAATCTGACAGCAGTGATCACCTGAGCCCCAACTGTCTCAGATGAAGACAATCCGAGTGAAATCCTCACTCACTGAGAGTCATCCCCACGGCCCTCAACTGTAGGGCTGCAGATGCCTAATGCAGACGATAGGTTAAAAATGAGACGTTGTTTCACCATCAGCCACTCTGTCCCAGAGACAGGAAGAGTGGCAGCATCAACGTGTGGCGTCACTCACGCGCCGACTGAAGGTGTTCAGCCCATCGAGTCCATGGCGACTCTCTGTCGCTTGTATATCTCTGTATTATTCATAGTTGGTGATGTATGTCATAATAATGCGAAGCTGTGTCCGTATAGTAATGTGGTCTCCAACAAGTTGACTAATTGTCACTCATGGCTTTTCATTTCACGGGGAGGACACTGCTGTGTGAAACAGCGTGGGGAATAACTGTAGGGCGTCATGCGCATAGAGCACTCTGCAACTGAAATATCGCACCTTCTCCAGTTTAGTCCCAGCTCTGCCAAGTTATTTTGCGAATCAGATCAGAGCAGACCGACAGTGAACAGGAAAAGAGCTTCCAGAACTTCACAAGAGTGTTTTCTCAATTGTGTAAATTTCCCGGGTGTATCAGTACGAAATATTCATTTCAGATACATTACGAGAAAGGAAGCAGAAAGTGAAACAACGTGCAATACGTGGATTGGAGCTCTTTTATAGAGAAACACTAGCAGGGGCAGTACACACACCGAAAGCGGGAATGGTCAACGAGCAGAGGATGTTTTCAATCCATTAATTTTAGGACTATCAGCCGAATACTCTCCCCCCTGGGCCGCTCTGTTAGCGCTAACCATAGAAGTTTCACACAGTCTTCAACTTTTCGTCTGGCGTGTGGCATGAATCACAGAGGATGATTTCAAAAGGTCTTCACTATTACTGTGTGATACTCTGTGGCACAGATATATTTTGGCTGTGTCAATATAACCTGTGAGTAACTTCTCATATTCAGTTGGTTAAACTGTGATTTTACTCAGAATCCCAAAACATGTCACAGTGCAAAGTGAGGCCATACAGCCCGCCCTCGCTGTTCTGGCATCAAACAATAAAGAAATGTAGCGTGTTCGTTTGCTCGCTGAGCTGTAGGTCTGATATCCAGACCTTTCATTACCTGGCTAGGTAACATCATCAGTGGCGACCTCCAAATGAAGCGAAGCTGTTGTCTCCTGCTTTCTATTTATATGTTTGTCGCTGGATTGCGTTCCTGCGGTTTGTGATGATTTCATTTCCTGTTCCTTTTCTGAGTGGTTGATACGTGGTATCTAGATCTATGCATTTGTTTATGGCGTTGTCGTTGGAGTGGCAGGCCTCGAGGAACTCTCTGGCATGTCTTTGCTTAGCCTGTCCCAGGATAGATGTGCTGTCCCTGTCGAAATTGTGTTTTTTTTTCATTCGTGTGTAGGGCTACGAGGGAGAGAGGGTTGTGTCTTTTTGTGGCCAGCTGGTGTTCATGTATCCTGGTGGTTAACTTTCTCCCTGTTTGTCCTACGTCGTGTTTGTGGCAGTCCTTGCATCGAATTTTGTAGATGATGTTAGTTTTGTCCATGGGTTGTATTGGGTCTTTTAAGTTTATTAATTTTTGTTTGAGAGTGTTGGTGGGTTTCTGTGCGACTAGGAAATGTCTGTGTGGTTCGATTGATTGACGTTATTTGATTGATTGATTGATTGTCACATGAACCTGAGTACATTAAAAACCTTTGTTTGCGATTGGTAAAGGCAGATCATAGGAATCAAGGGCATGCAGATCACACCATGAGAAAAACAAAACTTTGAACAAATTAAGGCTTTCGGTTACTCCACACAGGACTTGGACTCTGCAAAATCCACATTAACAGGATCATCATCATTTGAAGTTAGAGAATCCATTTCTCAGCCGGGTAACGGCCTACAAGAAACTGTTGTTGTGTGTCTTTAAGCTTCGGTACCTTGATCTGACCTCGATCTCATCAAAATTATACTTTCTGAGTCAAACATGGATGCAAAACTCCAGGGCTCAAGTGTGACTTCTCGCACTTACATCACCCACCCGAGGTGATATCACACCCAAGACCAACAAGCCAGACCCCAGCAGAAGCATGATCCATAAACCAGGTGAATTTGCTTGTTTAAAAAAAAAACAATTCTGTTGCTTCGGAGTGAAGGTAGCATTTCAGTTTTAATAACAGTTCCTTACCATTCTGAATTCCGATTCCCCGGAGGCAGTGCGAGCCACTTTACCCGCGAGTGGGCCCCTACCAGTGGCAGCTGGATGAACTCATCTTTTCTTGGCAATCAGTGTCGTGGGAGAGCAATATGAGTCCGCTCTTCAGCTTCCTATCAAACACGGGCTTGTGGATCGCGGGAGGGGGCGAGTGGGAGTGGGAGGTATGGAAATTCTGGAAAGTGGAACAAAATGGAGATCATGCATTCACAGGACCTCATATTCTTTTGGGAACCTTGAGCAAATAATGCCGTCGGAGATAAATAGGAATGTGTAGAACTGCAGGGAAAGAGAGAATCTCTCTCAGTCATCGGGAAGAGTTTATTTGTCCTTCTCGAATTCAAAGGAGGACTATGCTGTCTGAATCAGCATGGAATGTTACTGCAGCGAGTCCTGTCGCTCAGACACGTTGCACCTGATGTGTATAAGCTTTATCACGTTACCCCCAGCTCAGAGAGTAGATTTCACAACTCACATCATCCCAGAGTGACAGGGAACAGAAAAAGGCGATTCAGACCATCATCTTACCACCTGCTGGGGAGAAAATGGATGTGGTAGAGCAAACAGTCACGACCAGTGCATGTTCCCAGCATTTCCAATCTTGGTCTGTGTGACAACAAAAGGTGGAACCAGGAACTGATTGTCTTGCTTCTTAAAACAGGGGTGAAAATTTGCAGAGCACAGATACATCTACCTGCTGTTAGTGAAACGATGAACAGCAGCGTACAGTTCACAGAGTATGGTCAGCCCTCAGAGTTATGGGCTCAGCACGCTCCAACTGTGACCCTCTGCTCACAGGATTTGATCACAAACAAAGGAATGACTAAGTGACAAAACCTGTTGAAACGGATTCTGTGAGGAATTGAAAGCGATGGAATGAAAAGCCACTTGAGAGCGGAATGCAACATCTGTGTAGGGATCGTTTTCCAGACTGGAGGAGAGTGCGCAGTGCCGTTTCCATGGGTCAATATCAGGATAGATAGACTGAATGAGCGTCGAATTTTATGTAGGGAGCCCTGTCACCGAGACCCCCTGTTCCTGTTGTACAATGGTACAAAAACACGGACCTTTTGTGTAGAGGGGACAACTTCAAAATCGTTCATGAGGCAAAATGCACAAATGAGCGAAACAATAAAGCAACCACGGGAACTGGTGTGACGTGACGGGGTAAACCTCCTCTGCTAATGTCAACCAACAAGACAGAAATGATTCACCCCGTGCTGTCTTCTGTTAAAATTCAACAGGTAAGAACTAACACAATAATCACTACTTAAAGTTAAAAATAACAACTTTATTGTTTTTTACTGACAGAGAACAATCAACCTACAACTCCTTTCTCTAAACCATATGCTCTACAATACCATCCCCAACCTTGACCCCAATAACCTTTACAAAAACATTCAAATTTAAAAACTTGGTAGTTGTCGAATCTTGTCTTTGTATCTTCCTCTGCCGAATTTTTCTCCAGGTCGGTGTTGATGATTTTTTTCTATTCAATCTATTTCTCCAGATAGGCACCTCTTGGAGATTTTACTAACATCCTACATCTGTTGGTCTTTTAGCTGCTCTCTTTGCTATTCTTTGCCGCACTGGGTAATTGTTCAAAATGTCCGATATTTGTCCCACACAACGTTGGATCGTTTCATTGGTTTTAACATTGTAAAAATACCAAATTCAAACCTGATTGGGGCATAATTTAAACTGATTGTCCAAATTCAAATTTGTTTTTTGTATCCATGTAACACAGTTCTTAGTTGTTTCGAGCAAATGTTATGTTGTTGCCTTGTTCTGGACTCCTTGTGCTAGCCAGACATTTCAGCACCATTAAACGTACGTTAAACCCACAACTTCATAACACCGGCATTTGCTAAGACAGTCTATTTCTCTCAACATCACTCTCTATCAATCTGATGTGCCTGAGATTTGAACAATCTCTGGTCTATGTTAATCAAAACTGCCCTATTCTCATAACCTCAGATTTAACATGCCCCCTTACTTATGTCTAACAATATTAATTGAGTTCTCACTGTGTTACCTCAGCACACGCTGAGAAGAAATGAAAATAAGAACAGCAGTCACCTATGTGACTGCGATTTGACCCAATGTTGCTACAGACAACAATTCAGCTGTAAGTGAAATAGCCCTCATCTTTCCTGTACCATTAATGAGATTGTATTGCAAAGTGGTAAGTTTTAATGAGTTGAATTAGACCCAACATCATTTCTCAGAACGAAATTTACTGGGATATAAAGACATGATGAAAGACACGGGGGTTCAATTTGGTTAAGAAGGATATGGTCAGAGTTTCCTTGATACAATATCGTTAGAGACGACGGAAATGAGATTTACTGGGAGATAAAGACACGAGAAAAGAAAAGAAAGGGGTTTAATGGGATAGTGGAATAGATGAAGATTCATGCGACATAAATCAGGAATGACTGAGTTGTGTCCTAATGGAGGTTTTCTAGCGGATGTGAGTTTGGTAAGGGCAAATAAGAGGGAAATTACCTCGTTCAGGTGAGTGTATAACTAGAGGTTAGAGCTTCAAAACCAGCGAGAAACGACAAAGACGTTGGCAGCAGGTACTCTTTATCCTGAGTTTTTGAAATCGGTGATGATTTTTCAGAAAGAAAAAAAACATTTTAGAAGATGATTCCAGCATATTTGAAAGGCCACATGCAGACACACAAGGTGCGAATTTAACAGGGACAGGGATTCTGTGCTGCCTGGATGGGGAGGCAAAGGTGACACACTCACGAATTGTTTAGCGTTCATCGGAAAGGAATTGCATAACACCTGCAACTGAACATGTTAAGTATAAGAAGTGGTGTTAAAAGGTGTAGCAGCTGGTTCAACATGAACTATTACAAATTGCGAATGCACTGAGCTGTTTGTTTTAGCTTTGCATTAAATGGAACCCGTTAGCTCAGTATAGAGTGAGACTAACAACGTGGGATTAATTCCCGCACTGTCTCAGGTTGCCATAAGCATCATCATCTCCACCACTCATGTGATCTGTAATACAATTATTACTCTCGTGAGTAGGAACGGACCGTCGATGTCAAGCCATCTGTTGCCTTGAACATTTGGTCACAATGACCAGGAACGGGACTGAGTCCATTTAATACTCACTGATTTCCTCATGGAAAATCCAGCGACAAGACTCGTCCTTATTCCTGTTCGAACTCTCTGTTCTGCACAGCAGCAAAAATATTTGTCATGACGTTACCAGATTCTCTGACAACATTCAGTCTACCCAAAGAGATAAATCTAATTCCTTTCGAACGGTTTAATGAGCTGTGTGGGATGATATGAAACGAGTTGAACAGCCTTTTCAAGAATGTAATCCAGTGCAGTGTCAGAGATTTGAAAAAGGTCATCAAGCTAAAGTATCACCTCTGTTTCTCGATCCACAGATGGATAGTTACCTGGGGAATATGTGCAGTTTTACAGTTAATAATTGATTCCTTTCCCAAAGACAAAACAATCCCACAAATCAGAAACTGGAGTTTTAGATTCGATGCTGTTTTATTCGACATTATTCTTCAACTAGGCTTCAGTCTGATGCTCCAATAATTCCTGATTAACGTCAGTAAAAGCAGCTTTAGATAAGGATTGAAATTACAACTGCGGCGTTTTTTACACGCTGTTAAGTACCAAGCGCTGATCAGTTGCTTCACTGGAGCCGCCGGCAGCAACCCTATAACGTGCCCTCTGGGTCCTTCGACCCGCCTGTTCTACTTTTGCTGTGGTTCTGAAGTTAAAGTTTCGGCAGAAGAGGAGGAACTGATATGGACCTGTGACTTTTCGAGCATCAGGTTCAGAAATGGGACACAGAAAAATGATGCGCAAAATAGACTCGATTGAAAACTGGGTTTCTGTGGGTCGCTGCGTTGTTTACAGACAATGTCATATTGTCGCTGTCACAGGGCTTCTCATTCGGTCGGCTTCAATTTGGCACAGGATTCGATTCAACGACACTTCACTAACTTCCTTCTGCAAGGTCCTACAGACAACATGAAACATCCTGCACTCATCATCAATCTTCACCATGGCTACATCCAAGGACATGATGCACAGTTTCCATGAATACTGAAGATATAAGAATGTCATGCAAGAGTAAATTGAATTTCAGTTTAAATTATAAAATGATAAGAATCCAGAGTAAGATACTGAATTTCCCAAATTCATGATTATTACTGTGGCCAGACCTCTAGCCAGGCAAAGGGGAAATCTATCCCTGAATCGCCAATATCCCCACTGCCGTTTGCTCCATGTGCCCAGTTGGAATTCTGTGTGAAGGAGCATGCAGCCTGACAGAGCGCCTGGGAGAATCCTCCACTGTCTGATCTAAAGCTACAACAGGAGCTGTGTATTCCAGCTGTGAGAACAGTGGGTTAAAGGGGAGGACCTTGGTATTCCACGGTGTAGATTCACAGGGTCCTCATCATGTTATTGTATAAAACCCTCTGTCAGAAACAGCACAGACACAGAGGAAGAGGAGTGGGCCACTTCGCTCGCCAGCGCTACCCTGCCATTTGTTATCATCATGGCTGAGCTATCACGTCAATGTCTTTTCCCAGCCCATCCACATCAACCAGTCGCCCAAAGAGAAAAAAGACACTGAATAAACCAGAAAACTCTGCAACTGTGGGAGGGAAATGTGTTTAGAGACAGTGGGCTTCGGCAGTGGGTATTGTGAATGTGAAGCCGATTCTGGGTTGATCATGTTTCAAGTGATATGATTCCCTCACAACTCACCATCCAGAAAGTGAGGAATCTTCTCTGGTCAGTAGCAGGGAGGAGAAGTCCAGATGATGGGAACTGATGATGAATCAGCAGAACACAGCTTAAATCTGAAGTAAACGCCGATTCTGGTGGGACTTCAACCCACAAATTTTGAATCCCAATCATAAAAATGCAGTAGAAGTCCAACACGTCTTTCATTGTGCCACAGAGATGTACTACACTCCATTTTACTGCACCCAAAGTTATGGTGTTCAAGTCTTTCATCAAACATCTGTTTGTTCTCGCCCCAGTTTCCAGTGCCTGGTCCTTATCCGTGCATGTTCTCTGTCCTCAAATGTTCGGCTAAATACGCCTGAAGTGTTTTGATGACTCTTAGCTTTACCACACGTTCAAAAGTGACTTCCAGACAAACAACACTCTCAGGATGTAAACATTCTTCCTAAATATTCCCTGAACATCCTCTCTCTAGCGTTTCATTTATATCCCTGATTATTAACCCTTCCCATAAGAAGTTTGTTCCTGTCACACATGTCTATCCCCTTTCTGTGCACGTTAATCAATTTCTCTCTCAGCTTTCTCCACTCTCAGATGAAGAGCCCCAGTCTAGTTCATCTATCTTTGCAGTGGCGAGAGTGTAGTGCTTTCAAAGCACAACAAGTCAGGCAGCATCCGAGGCGAAAGAGAATCGATGTTTTGGGCATAACCCCTTCATCAGGAATGAGACTTTTGAGTCGGGGTCGAGGGATGGGAATGGGATTGGTTGTCAGGTAGCTGGGAAAGCGACAGGTGGATGAAGGTGATGGAGAATGTGATAGTTCGAGGGGGGGGGTGGAATTGATGGCCGGGTCCAGAGAGCGTCGCCTAGTTGGAGGCTTTTACACTGGGATAATGTAGGGGTAGGTGAAATGACGAAGCTGTTCACATACACATTTATCCCGTGTAGTTGCAGAGTCCTAAGTTGGAATATGAGACGTTCTTCCTCCAGGCATCGGCTGGTAATGGAAAGGCAGTGGCTTGCGCCCGAAGCATCGATTCCCCTGCTCCTCAGATACTGTCTGACGTGCTGTGCCTTTCCAGCACTACACTCTAGACTCTGAGCTCCAGCACCTTCAGCCCTCACTTTCGCTTATCTTCGCAGAGAGAATTGTGGAGCTCAGATACCACCTTGCTAAATCTCCTCTGACTAGCCTCCCATGCAAACACACGTTTCCTGAAGGCTGGCGATCCGAACAGAATAAAGTTATCCAAAGAAAAGCAGGAATGTCTGAACAAAATCAGCAGGTCTAGTGCATCCTGGGAGAGATTTTCGAGCCAAACGATCCACCTTTGGAACGAATGGTATGTGTAGGTGGTTCAGGAACGTGAAAAAAGGTGGACAGGTTCTAAACTGATTGAACTCGATACTGGGTATTGAAGATTGCACAGTCTCTCAGCAGGAAATGACTTACCGCTCTTCCCACTTGCTCTGTGATATGCGGGAGCTATGCAGCAGACCAAACTGAAATGGAAGCATGGGAACACAGTGGGATGTTGCAGTGACTGGAACCTGGAAGCTCAGGGTCTTTTTTTGCTTGCATACAGAATGTAGGTACTCACGTTTGTCACCCGCTCTGTTTTTCTCTCCACAGTCTAGATGAGATCAGATTGAGAGCAGGAAATGCAGTTTACTAAATTGAGTGATGAGCAGATAAATCATTGGAACCTTACACAATGAAGAGAGGCATCGTAAGCGAGCAGCATTACACATTCTGGGATTTCATGGAATAGTGCCAGATGGGGAGGTCCTGGGGTTTTTTCTGGATTATTGGTGCTGGAAGAGCAGAGCAGTTCAGGCAGCATCCGAGGAGCAGTAAAATCGAGGTTTCGGGCAAAAGCCCTTCATCAGGAATACAGGCAGAGAACCTGAAGGGTGGAGAGATATGTGGGAGGAGGGTGGGGGTGAGCGGAAAGTAGCATAGAGTACAATGGGTGAGTGGGGGAGGGGATGAAGGTGATAGCTCGGGGGGGTGGAATAGATAGGTGGAAAAGAAGATAGGCAATTAGGACAAGATTTGGGGACAGTGCTGAGCTCGAGGTTTGGAACTAGGGTGAGGTGGGGGGAGGGGAAATGAGGAAACTGTTGAAGTCCACATTGATGTCCTGAGGTTGAAGTGTTCAGAGGTGTAAAATGAGGCGTTCTTCCTCCAGGCGTCTGGTGGTGAGGGAGCGGCGGTGAAGGAGGCCCAGGACCTCCATGTCTTCAGCAGAGTGGGAGGGGGAGTTGAAATGTTGGGCCACAGGGCGGTGTGGTTGATTGGTGCTGGGGGCCCCGGAGATGTTCCTTAAAGCGCTCTGTTAGGAGGTGTCTAGTCTCCCCAATGTAGACGAGACCGCATCGGGAGCAACGGATACAATAAATGATATTGGTAGATGAGCAGGTAAAACTTTGATGGATGTGGAAGGCTCCTTTAGGGCCTTGGATGAAGGTAGGGAGGAGGTGTGGGCGCAGGTTTTACAGTTGCTGCGGTGGCAGGGGAAAGTGCCAGGATTGGAGGGTGGGTTGTTTGGGGGCGTGGACCTGACCAGGTAGTCACGGAGGGAACAGTCTTTGCGGAAGGCAGAAAGGGGTGGGGAGGGAAATATATCCCTGTTCGTGGGGTCTTTTTGGAGTTGGCGGAAATGTCGGCAGATAATTTGTTTTATGCGAAGGTCAGGAGGGTAGAACGTGAGCACAGGGGGCTTCTGTCCTTGTTACGATTGGAGGAGTGGGCTGTGAGGGCAGAGGTGCGGGATGAGGACGAGATGCGTTGGAGGGCATCTTTAACCACGTAGGAAGGGAAATTGTGGTCTCTATAGAGGGAGGCCATCTGGTGTGTTCTGTGGTGGAACTGGTCCTCCTGGGAGCAGATACAGGGGAGGAATTGGGAATACGGGATGGCATTTTTGCAGGAGGTATTGTGGGAAGAGGTATAATCCAGGTAACTGTGGGAGTCGGTGGGTTTGTAAAAAATGTCAGTGCCAAGTCGATCGTCATTCATGGAGATGGAGAGGTCCAGGATGGGGAGGGAGGTGTCAGAGATGTTTCAGGTAAATTTAAGGTCGGGGTGAAAGGTGTTGATGAAGTTGATGAATTGCTCAAACTCCTCACGGCAGCATGAGGTGGTGCCAATGCAGTCATCAATGTAGCGGAGGAAGAGGTGGGGAGTGGTGCCGGTGTAAATACGGAAGATTGACTGTTCTACGTAGCCAACAAAGAGATAGGCATAGCTGGGGCCCATACAGGTGCCCATGGCTACTCCTTTGGTCTAGAGGAAGTGGGAGGATTTGAATGAGAAAGTGTTAAGGTTGAGGGCCAGTTCAGCCAAACGAATGAGAGTGTTGGTGGAAGGGTACTGTTGGGAACGTCGGGAGAGGGTGAAATGGAGGTCTTGGAGGCCCTGGTCATGGCGGATGGAGGTGTAGAGGGATTGGATATCCATGGTGAAGACGAGGCATTGGGGGCCTGGGAAACAGAAGTCTTGGAGGAGGTGGAGTGCGTGGGTGGTGTCTTGAACATATGTGGGGGGTTTCTGGACAGGGGGGATAGGACAGTGTCAAGGTAGGTGGAGATGAGACAATGGATCGTCTGAGGTGGTCAGACTTGTGGGTCTTGGGAAGGAGTTAGAATCGGGCAGTGCAGGGTTCCCGGACTATGAAGTTGGAAGCTGTGGTTGGCAGATCTCCTGAGGTGATGAGGCTCTGTATGGTCTGGGAGATGACGGTTTGGTGATAGGGATGGGGTCATGGTCAAGGGAGCGGAAGGAGGAGGTGTCTTCGAGTTGGCATCTGACTTCAGCAGTGTAGCGGTCAATGTGCCAAACTACCACTGCATCCCCTTTATCTGCTGGTTTGATGGTAAGGTTTGAATTGGAGCAGAGGGAGTGGAGTGCTGTGCGTCACGATAGTGAGAGTTTGGAGTGGGGGAGGGGGTAGACAGGTTGAGGTAGTTAATGTCTCAGCGGCAGCTGTAAATGTACACATCTAGGCCAGGGAATAGGCCAGCACGGGGTGTCCAGGTGGATGGAGTGTGTTGGAGCCTGGCAAAGGAGTGCTGGGAAGGTGGGCGGGAGTCCTGATTGTAAAAGTGAGCACAGAGGTAGCGGAAGAAATGTTTGACATCACAGCCTGTATTAAATTCATTGATGTGTGGATGGAGGGGGATAAACGTGAGGTGCTATTGTCTTGGAGATAATCCTGATAGACAGCCTCCATTCAAAGCCATAAACCACAGATACTTTTTCCAGTGACACCGACATTTGTAATAATCATCCACAGACGGAATGCACACCTTTCCTTCCACAAGAAAAGGTCAATGATATTCAGATGGCACAAGAATTAAGATTAGATGTAAGGTTTTGAGACAGCGGGAGATGAGCAAGTGTGTCTGCTGACTGCATTGGCTGGAAATATGCAGAACATGCTGCCTGTTATGGTGATGTAAGTAGAGAAGATCAATGATTGATAAAAACAATGAAAACAGGTCTGAGGGAAATGAACTTGCTGGGTGTAGTGGACATATGGGGCATGAGAATTTGGGATTCTGCTACAGAGAGCCAGCTTGGATTTGATGGGCCTCTTTTTGTGGCATAATGCATTTTATTTGGGCTTGTTTAACTTGTTCTGGTCACTCTCCTTCATGGGGTTAAATTATCATTGAGGTAAATTTGCTCAGTGTTCCTTCTCAGACTAATGCTTTCTGACAGATTGAGGAAATGAACAATGGTTCCTTCCACCGTCATCAGGGCGATGATATCTATATCCTGGTGCAAGGAGTTACTACATAATGCCTGTTTGGAATCTGCAAATCCATCCCATTTTATAGAGACGTGCCTTGAATGTCCCAATCCTGTGAAGGGCTGGGTCAAAGGATCCAGGCAAAACCATATCCAGCTCTGACAGTCATTCTGTTTATCAGTGTCAAAAATTGTAGTGCTGGAAAAGCACAGCCGCTCAGGCAGCATGTGAGGAGCAGGAGAATCGATGTTTCAGGCGTAAACCTTTAATCAGGAATGGGGGTTGGGGGGGTGGGGGGTTTCACGGCCGCTAACAGATCATTGGAACCAAATTATCAAAAGGTTTTCAACAGGAAACAGCAGCATTCAGACTGGGCAGTAACACACCTACACGGTGTGTGTAACAGTCTGCCAGCATTTATCTGAAATGGCAAAACACCAGTGCAGCCACACCAGGGAGAGACTGTGGAAATGTGGGGAATGCCAGAAGGGAACTCTTTACCTATCCCACCTGGAGACTGGACAAACCAGTCAGACTGGGGAAAAACTATTCACCTCCTCTGTGTGTGGGGTGGATGGATTCCCTCAGGCATCCATCCGGCTGAAACATCAGGGAATTTACTCATAACCACAGGAGACGGATATTTTTCTCTTGTTCACACCAAGGAGTGAAAAATAATTTTGGCAGTTTTAATGTTAATAAAGTTTTGTATATAGAGAACTAAGGTTTGGAAATGTTCACAACATTGTTGAACATGTACAGATTCACACTGGGTAGAGATTTTTATTTTCCTTTATTCATTTACAGGATGAGGGTGTCGCTGGCCCGGCAGCATTTACTGCCCATCCCTAATTGCCCAGAGGGCAGGTAAGAGTGAACCACATTACTGTGGGTCTGAGGTCACAATGTTGTCCAGACCAGGTAAGGATGGCAGCTTCATTCCTTAAAGGGCATTAGTGAACCAGATGGGTTTTTCTGACAACCGATTAATGGTCACCATAAGATTCTGAAATTCCAGAGGTTTTTTCATTGAATTCAAATTCCCCCATCTGCTGCAGCAGGCTTTGGACCCAGGTCTCCAGAACTTTACCTGGGTCTTTCGATGAACTGTCTCGTGACAATACCACTCGGCCAATCCTTCCCCACATCGCTGTCTATCTGCACAGAGTGAACAGCAATTTTCTGGTTCATCAGGACTGATTAATCATGCATAAGTTTGCTGAATGATTACAGGAGTTTGAATGTTGATGGGCTATTAACATCCATCTCGGAACCGTGTATTCTCGGGTTTGTTTCTGATGGTGATTGGAAACACTGTCAGTTTTGTTATCTTTTGTGAATAAAAACAGTTTGAATTAGCTTTCTGTTTAATGCATGGCAATCAAGTCGATCCCATAACTCTCAGGCAGATTAGTTTCTTTTGAAGGGCTCTTTATCTCCCCAACCTCCTCCATCCTCACCTCCAACAATGCAATAATCTCACAGAGTCGCTTTGTGACTATGAATGAGACAATCTGATCAGCTGCTTCTTTCCGAACCTCTATGTCAAGTTGGCTCTTAATCTCCCCTTGCTGTAGTTGTGATCCTGCATCATTGTACAGTGATGCTCTTCCATTTCATTTCTTGGCCTATCAGTGTTGATGATACTGCATGTAGCTTCTTGTATATAGGGCCTACAGTGTAAGGGTTTCGCTCTTTACTTCCATCAATAGCAGTAGAATTGTACGCCACAAAACTTACAGAATCACGGCCCAGCATATTCCCCCAACTTACCTCTTACCATCAAACCAGAGGATCAATCCTCAATCAACTGTGAGAATTCAGGAGGGCATGTCAGTAACAGCAGCAGGAATACCTAAAAATGAGCTGTTAACCTGATGAAGTTACCAAAGAGGACTACTTGTGTTCCCAACAGCATAAGCAGTAAGTGATAGACAGAGCAAAGTAATTCGGGAAACAACAGAATAGATCTAAGATCTCTGTCCATCCACATCCAGTTGTGATTGAAGTCAAAGCACAGCTGGAGTTCTGAGGACAGTTCTCTCCAAGATATTAATCAACAAGAATGTCAGACTGGATTAGTTATCATAAAGCTCAAGTCCATTTGATATTCATACAATTACAATCAGTGTTCAATTCACCAGATGTAGCTGAAGGTAAAGATAATCTTCAAGTGATTGCAACAGTGAATACACCTGAATAATTGTCCATCAAATTAAACCCTGTTGTGTTTAGATCGCAATAATTTTAAAGAAATTTTAAGAAGTAAGGTGACTTGAGTATAATGAAAGAAGTTGATTGGTGGGTAGCTGATAATCTTGTTTAAATCTGAAGTTAATTTAGGATTAGTTAATAATAAACACATGGTAGGGAATCCCAGTCCCATGGAGTGCACATCCAGTTCCATGCGGGAAAACCAGGATAATTCTTGTGTCAGCGACAACCACAAGAACACGGAGGTGACACTGGAAATGTCAGGAACACTAGTCTGACCACGGCTAAAGTCCTGCAGTCACTTCTAGTCCCCACATTCCAGGATTGTTGTGTTCTGACCAGAGAGTTTACAGACGAGATTGATCAGATTGTTACTCAGATTGGACAAATTCTGCTCTGAGGAAAGATTGGATAGGCTGGGGGTGGGGAGTGTATCCAACGAAGAAGTGCTGAGATTTAATTGAAGTAATAAAATGCTGAGGAATCCAGGTAAAGTGGAGAGGAAGCAGCCATTCATTAACAGAGCTGTCAGGAACTGAAGGTTTTAGATTGAAGGTAATTCTCAGAAAAAACGGGGAATGGAGAATTCATTTCCCTCAGAGATGGTGGGGAGCAGGAACTCACTGATGGGCTGATAGAGGCAGTAACATGCATCGCATTAGAATAAAAGGATATGGATATAACTGAAATGCTGGAACATGCAGCGCTATGGACTAAAGTCTGCAGAATAGGATCAATGCGATTTATTTGACATTTCTCCAGAATATTAAACTCCAGTCCAATTTGAGAAGTTAAACCTCATCTGACCTGAATTCCAAATGTCACAATACAATTATCAGAAAGTTATAGCACAAATCGAGGCCACTTGGCCTATCCTGATTGTGTTGGCTATCAGAGAACTACCCCGGATTTACGGTGTTCTGTACTCACCAATGAGAGCAACAATTTCAGACTGTGAACTCTGCCCTCTATGTTGTTATAATCTATTTTCTCAATGCATTTCTTTGGCAGCTCAACACCTTGTTTCCTTGTTTCTTTCCCAGCCCTAACTCTATTCCCCATGACCTTGAGGGACTACCATTTCTGCTGTTTAATCTCTCCTGCCTTCCCCCGTGTGACAGACTGTCTTTTTGTCCTTGTCTCACCCTCACCTTACTCACAACCTGTTACATTTCTGATGGTTCCCAGACCTCTGTAACTTACACTGCACCCCCTGGGTCAGTGGCTCGAGTTTTGAATTCTCTTCCTCTAGAGATAATTGGAAATCTTTCTGGTTGCAGTGCCCCCCAGATTTTATTTTGAAAAATACAGCATTTGCATCAGACAAAAGTATTTGTGAGCCTTCATCCACAATTCCGAGCATTTAGATGTAATCTGTGACCCTCCCACAGATGTGCAGGTTTGCTCTATTAGCCATGCTAACATGGTTTGTAGTGTACAATTTAGGTGGGTTGGGTTAGCCATGGTTAATGTATGGTTATGGGGATATGGTTGGACAGCAGGTCATTGCCGACTCGATGAACCGCATAGCCTGTTTTTGTGCCTAAGGGATTGTGTGACTCGAACTAGCTTTGATTGTCGTCACGTTTTCCTCAAGCCAGGTTCATTCAGCTCAGGTACACACGCTGCCTTTGTGTTTCTGTGGGTTCGCACTCATTCCATTCCTTCTGTTTTACAGCAATTTCACACTGTACATGAGGGTGAGAATGAATTTGTAAATACAAATACTCCAACCAAAACTCCTAACAGATCAGGACCTGTTTCTGCTGATGGAATCAATCACAAGGATCAGGAAAATAACGTTTCAGTCACAAATTCTACAGGAACATAGAGGTTATAATCACAAGGAAAGGCTAGACAACGTAAAGCAATTTTCCCAAGAAAAGAGGAGGTTGAGAGACAGCCTAGTACAAATAGGAAGCTTTGTGCCTGTGTTTTCAGAGATTTGAGGTTGAAATCATGTTATATCTTACCCCAGGTCATTAAAGGTGCTATCTAAATGTGTATTCTGCTTTATGTCTATCTAACCGAGTTAACAATCAGATGGATAGGTCAGTGTCTGAGTGTTTTCCCAAATCCCTGATTGAATCTGCCTCCCCCACAATCTCCGGTGTCTCACCACTCACTGGGTCACGGAGAAACTCTGCCGTTACTTTGCTGTCACAGCTCCTCGTACCTGCCTAATCCCCACTTCCCTTCATTAAATCCCAGCTGCCTCTCGTCCACCCACATGGGCATGTTGAAGAGCATGACAGGAGAATGGATTGCAACCAAGATGTCAATAGCCAGAATAAGAGAGGAAGAAGGAAATAAACGGTGATTGTGGATCCCAGGGAATACAGACTCAAGGATTAGTCCTTTTTGCGCATTCCCGCAGTAATATGAGACAGCATTCCATGATGAGAGTTCAACCCGGGTGGTAGGAGAGGGAGCCACTGAACATGAGCAGGTTTAGTTCAAACACAGGAGGTTTGTTCAGTCAGTAACAGTGTGTTAGACATGGAGGTGAAGTGAGCAGTGAGGGGAAATGTTGCCACAAGCTGCAGGAAGAGGCCATTTAGCCCCTTTACCCTGCTCTGCCATTCATGACCATCACAGCTGATGTGTGTCCTGACGTACGATTTTCAAAAACCTCTAAATTCATCAATAAACTCCACTGCAAAAGACACGATGAGTACTGGAAAACTAAACATCTGAAAATGCTGGAAAATCAGAAACAAAAACAGAAATTGCTGGAAAGATTCAGCAGGTCTGACAGCATCTGTGGAAAGTGAACCTTTCGGGTCTGGTGACTGGTCAGGTGACCAGCTGCAGCTGAGCATTCTGCCTTTCCTGCAACACTCTCTGGAACAGGTTCTGGTCCAAGAAGAATGAGATTGGGCTCAGTTAGAATTAGGAATTCACTTACCCCTCCCAGTCACCGACACAGTCACACTGGGGAGAGGCCGTTCACCTGCCTCACATATGGGAAAGGATTTACTCGATCTTGCAAACTGCTGAGGCACCAGAGAGGGCCCAGTGGATTTAGATTCTTCACCTGCTCCATGTGTGACAAAGGATTCATTCAAATCTCTTACTAGCGGAGTCATCAGAGCATTCCCACCGGGGAGAGGCCATTCACCTGCTCCGTGTGTAGGAAAGGATTCACTCAGTGACCTGCTGAAACACCAGCAATCTCACTCTGGGGAAAGGTCATTCACTTGCTCCCAGTGTGGGGAGAGATTCACTCAAATGCAGCACGTGCTGAGACCCCAGTGAGCCCACACAGGAGAGAGGCCATTCAGATGGTCAGTGTGGGAGAGGGGATTCAGTGATTCATCCTGACTCCCTGAGACCTCAGTGAGCCCACACAGGGGAGAGACCATTCAGATGTTCAGTATGTTCAGTAAAAAGACCCTCATGGGAGTCATCTACAGGCCCCCAAACATAGTCTGGATGTCGGATGTAAGTTGAATCAGGAGCTGAAATTGGCTTGTCGCAAAGATGTTACTACAGTTGTTATGGGGGATTTTAACATGCAGGTAGACTGGGAGAATCAGGATGGTATCGGGCCTCAAGAAACAGACTTTGTGGAGTGCCTCAGAGATGGATTTTTAGAGCAGCTGGTGCTGGAGCCGACCAGGGATAAGGCGATTCTGTATCTGGTATTGTGTAACGAACCAGAATTGGTCAGTGACCTCGAAGTGAAGGAGCCATTGGGAAGCAGTGACCATAATACAATAAGCTTCAATCTGCAATTTGAGAGGGAGTGGGTACAATCGGAAGTGACAATATTTCAGTTGAATAAAGGGAAATATGGAGCTATGAGGGAGCAACTGGCCAAAGTTCAATGGTGCAATACCTTAACAGGAAAGACCGTGGAGGAACAATGGCGGATATTTCTGTGTATAATGCAGAAGTTGCAGGATCAGTTCATTCCTAAAAGGAAGAAAGATCCCAGGAGGAGACATGGGCGGCCGTGGCTGACGAGGGAAGTAAAGAAACATATAAAGTTAAAAGAGAAAAAGTATAACTTAGCGAAGATAAGTGGGAAAACTGAGGACTGGGAAGCTTTTAAAGAACAACAGAGGATTAGTACGAAGGAAATACGCAGAGAAAAAATGAGGTACGAAGGTAAACTGGCCAAGAATATAAAGGAGGATAGTAAAAGCTTTTTCGGTATGTCCAAGGCAAAAAAATGGTTAGGACAAAAATTGGGCCCTTGAAGGCAGAAACAGGGGAATATATTACTGGGAACAAAGAAATGGCAGAGGAATTAAATGGGTACTTCAGATCTGTGTTCACTGGGGAAGACACAAGCAATCTCCCTGAGGTAACAGTGGCTGAAGGACCTGAACTTAAGGGAATTTATATTTGCCAGGATTTGATGATGGAGAGACTGTTAGGTCTGAAGGTTGATAAGTCTCCGGGCCCTGATGGCCTGCATCCCAGGGTACTGAATGAGGTGGCTCGGGAAATCGTGGATGCGCTGGTGATTATTTTCCAGAGTTCAATAGAATCGGGGTCGGTTCCTGAGGATTGGAGGGCGGCTAATGTTGTGCCACTTTTTAAGAAGGGTGGGCGGGAGAAAGCAGGAAATTATAGAACAGTTAGTCTGACCTCAGTGGTGGGAAAGATGCTGGAGTCTATTATAAAGGATGAAATTACGGCACATCTGGATAATAGTAACAGGATAGGACAGAGTCAGCATGGATTTATGAAGGGGAAATCATGCTTGACTAATCTTCTTGAATTTTTTGAGGATGTAACTCGCAAGATGGACGAGCGAGATCCAGTGGATGCAGTGTAACTGGACTTTCAGAAAGCTTTTGATAAAGTCCCACACAAGAGTTTAGTGAGTAAAATTAGAGCGCACGGTATTGGGGGCAAAGTACTAGATTGAATAGAGAATTGGTTGGCTAATAGGAAACAAAGGGTAGTGATTAACGGCTCCATTTCGGAATGGCAGGCAGTGACCAGTGGGGTACCGCAGGGATCCGTGCTGGCACCGCAGCTTTTTTACAATATATGTAAATGACATAGAAGATGGTATCAGCAATAACATTAGCAAATTTGCTGATGATACCAAGCTGGGTGGTAGGGTGAAATGTGATGAGGATGTTAGGAGATTACAGGGTGACCTGGACAAGTTAGGTGAGTGGGCAGATACATGGAAGATGCAGTTTAATGTGGATAAATGTCTGGTTATCCACTTTGGTGGCAAGAACAGGAAGGCAGATTACTACCTCAATGGTATCAAATTTGGTAAAGGGGCTGTTCAGAGAAATCTGGGTGTTCTTGTCCACCAGTCAATGAAGGCAAGCATGCAGGTACAGCAGGTCGTGAAGAAGGCTAATAGCATGCTGGCCTTCATAACAAGAGGAATTGAGTATAGAAGCAAAGAGGTGCTTCTGCAGCTGTACAGGGCCCTGGTGAGACCACACCTGGAGTCCTGTGTACAGTTCTGGTCTCCAAATTTGAGGAAAGACATTCTGGCTATTGAGGGAGTGCAGCGTAGGTTCACGAGGTCAATTCCTGGAATGGCAGGATTGCCTTACACGGAAAGACTGAAGCGACTGGGCTTGTATACCCTTGAGTTTAGAAGACTGAGAGGGGATCTGATTGAAACGTATAGGATTATGAAAGGATTGGACACTCTGGCAGGAGGAAACATATTTCCGCTGATGGGGGAGTGCCGAACCAGAGGACACAACTTAAAAATACGGGGTAGACCATTTAGGACAGAGATGAGGAGAAACAACTTCACCCAGAGAGTGGTGGCTGTGTGGAATGCTCTGCCCCAGAGGGCAGTGGAGGCCCAGTCTCTGGATTCATTTAAGAAAGACTTGGATAGAGCTCTTAAAGATAGTGGAGTCAAGGGTTATGGAGATAAGGCTGGAACAGAATACTGATTGGGAATGATCAGCCATGATCATATTGAATGGCGGTGCAGGCTCGAAGGGCTGAATGGCCTACTTTTGCATCTATTGTCTATTGTCTATTGTCTATGTGGGAAGGGATTCAGTGATTCATCCTGCCCCCCTGAGACCCCAGTGAGCCCACACAGGAGAGATGCCATTCAGATGCTCAGTGTGTGAGATGGGATTCAGTGATTTATCCTGCCCCCTGAGACCCCAGTGAGCCCACACAGGGGAGAGGCCATTCAGATGCTCAGTGTGTGAGAAGGGATTCAGTGATTCATCCTGCCCCCCTGAGACCTCAGTGAGCCCACACAGGAGAGATGCCATTCAGATGCTCAGTGTGTGAGATGGGATTCAGTGATTCATCCTGCCCCCTGAGACCCCAGTGAGCCCACACAGGGAGAGGCTATTCAGATGTTGTGTGTGTGAGAATGGAGTCAGTGACTCATCTTGCCCCCTAACACTGAAAGGAATTGTTTACCTCTCTGTGTGACAAGGGATTTGCACAGTCTTCAACACGACTGAGAGACTAGTAAGTGCACACAGGGAAGTGGTCATCCACCTGCTGGGTGATAACGTTCACACATCACTGCAGGACTCTGATTCTGGAGTTACTGTTCATCAGAGTCAGGACTGGACCTTGTACATGATGACACTGTTGGAGTATTGATGTTGTTGTTAATCACATTAACTGGGCTGGAGGTGACTGAATTTATATTGCCACTTTCTGAACCTCAGGGTGTCTCTCTGGGCAGTAAGTCTCCACAAACAGCAATGTGACAATGAGCAATGATCATCTGTTTTTATTTAAATTATCCCCGGGTACAACAGAGTGTTACAAGGGGACATAAATTTAAGGTGAAGGGTGGAAGGTATAGGGGAGATGTCAGGGGTGGGTTCTTCACCCAGAGAGTGGTGGGGGCATGGAATGCGCTGCCCGTGGGAGTGGTAGAGTCAGATTCATTGGCGACCTTTAAGCGGCATTTGGATAGGTACATGGATGGGTGCTTAATCTAGGATAGAAGTTCGGCACAACATCGTGGGCCGAAGGGCCTGTTCTGTGCTGTATTGTTCTATGTTCTATGATCGCTTCACAGCACCAGGTACAAGGTTGGAGTCCAGCTTTGGTCAACACACTGTGTGGAGTTCCCACATTCTCCCCATTATTGTGTGGGTCCCCTCCAGGTGCTCTGGTTTCCTCTCACAGTCCAAAGTTGTGCAGGTTAAGTGGACCAGTCATGCTGAATTGTCCAGTGTCCAGGAATGTGCAGACTAGGTGGATCAGCCATGGGAAATGCAGTGTTCCAGGGATGGAGTGCTCTGGGCGTGATGTTCTTCGGATGATCGGTGGGGTTTGATAGGCCAATGCTCTCCTTCCGCACTGTAGGGATTCTATTCTACGATTGAGGATAAAGGTGACGCAGCAGGGTGTCCTTGGAGAAGGAGCATGTGGTGTGTATCAATGCTCTCGATTCCTTGAGATAGAGGTGGGCACCGCAGGGGACACAGTGCTTTATCTCCACCGCTGCCCCCTCACCTCCAACTCTACTTTGATTTAGTCGCTTCCCACTCTGTCACTTGTAATGGTTTGCTTTGCCCATAATAGGCTTTATTTCTAAATATTCAACTGATGACACTTGTGTGCTACTGCTGGTGATTATATGTTAACAAAAAGCAAAATAATGCAATAGTGATGTTGATGCTGGGAAGGTTGCTCAACTGTGTCAGATAACACTTCTGGGGAAGAGAAATGGGGAAAAAGAATGCTTCACAGCTCACAGAACGAGAACTGAAAAGCAGTTAAATCAAACCAAAGGCTCAGACAGGGAGGGAATATTTCACTGGAGTTTGAGTAACTGGAAAGTGGTGGTGTCCAGGAGTAGACAGGATTTTGTTCTCAAGTGAATTTGAAATTTTAAAAGCTGTTATATGCAGATAGTTTCGATTCTTTTCGTTTTATTTCTTGTGGAATAAACTTGTACATTTGCTTTAAAAAAACAAATTCAAAAACCTTGCTTTAAAGATAAATGTTAAACAAAATCCATCAAGACATCCCTCATTGAAAACTGTTGTGGAAGTGTAATCTCCTGGAGAATCCTTGCCCTGCCTACTTCTTCCTAACCGGGCTCCATGGCTATATACATACCTGGGAGATAGCAGCAGGAGAAGGCCATTCAGTCTTTCGATCCTGCTCCACCATTCAATGGGAAACAGCTGACCATCCCGCTCAGTCCCCTGTTCCTGCTGCGTTCCCATCCCCTTTCATGACTTTACCTTGAAGAACTATATCTCAGTCCTCCTTGGACTTCACTGCCTTTTGTTCCAGTGACGTTACTAAGTTACTGTGTGGGTGTAGGCAGGGGTAATGTGATGGTGCTGCCTCCTGGAGGATACACTCAGCATCCCTCATCATCCTGCAGTAACATCAATTGGGTTTCAGTAAATAGAGATAGAACCCATTTCCAGGATATGGGCATCACGGTCTCAGCCAGCATTTATTCCCCATCTCTCGTTACCCTTGAGAAGATGGTCGTGAACTGTCACCTTGAACGATTCGCAGTCCATTTGGCACAGATAGACCGACAATGCTGTGAGGGGGAGTGTTGCAGGATTTTGGCCAAGTGATTCTCCATCTTTGGTTCTTCAAATGTTGTTTAACTTAATCACAATCTGCACATGATTTTGAGATTTCAGTCTGCAAATCTTCACCATCTAGCACCCTGTGTAAAGGAATATGTACAGATTAGAAATTCAGAACATACAATTCTAGTTTCTCTGGAATATCTTTTTACCATTTCTCCCCCCAAAGTTGTAACCCTCCAGTCCACTTACTCTCTCCCACCATTCTGACTCTGCTGCCCCTAATGTACACCCTCCTCATTCTCATGGAGTTACTGATAAACAGATCCATGCCACACTTCCCATCCTGGTTTGACTCTGCACCCTTTCTGGGTTTACTTCCTTTCCCTTCAGTTGCTGCAAGTCAATAATGTAAGAACAGAATGCAACAGACGGAAACAGAAAAGGAGGTGGCAGATCCTGGACAGAAGAGGAACCTTCAGTCTGGGACAATGGGTCAGATCCTTCTGTGTTTCCCCTTGGTCGATCCCAAGCATTACAATGAGTTGGGGGTGGAACTTGGTCCCACATGGGTGTGATGACACTTTAACGCACCAACAGCTCAAGACTACAAGCAGATGCATTCCTCCTCCAGCCAATCACAGTGTGAAATACTTTCCGCTATTAACCCCAAAGCACATGCTCCAAAATCGGCCCACAATGTGTACATGTGCAGTGCCGGGTTTCCCCTCACACGTGTAGTCCCTGCCTCAGGGATTGTGTGAGTTGTAGTCTACATGAAGCCACTGGAGCCCTATCTCTGGAAAGTGTGGGCTGGATGTTGTTGTGCATAGAATCCCCATTCAGACACGCAGGACATATGGGCTGTCATTGGGTTTTGCTGAGACATCTGCTTCCATAACCTGATTTCTGACATAAGCAACATAGGTGCAACCCATTGTGGGGGTGGGGACGTTAATGAGGCAAAGTAGATTTGTAGCAGAGGTGGCTCAGTGGATAGCACCGCTGCCTCAGAGCTTCAGGGACCTGGGTTTGATTCCAGCCATAGGCGAATGTGTGGAGTTTACACGCTCTCCCCATGTCTGCGTGGGTTTCTTCTGGGTGCTCCAGTTTCCTCCCACAGTCCAAAGATGTGCAGGATATGTGAATTGGCCATACTAAATTGCCATACATTTGCAGGTTAAGCCATGAGCCATTGCAAAAGCAGGGTTACAGGAAACAGTGGGTCTGAATGGAATGGTCATCATAGGGTTGGTGTGGAATCGATGAACGAATACCCTGTTTCTGCACTATAGGGACTCTATTCTATTCTCATGAGGAAGAATGTACTTATCTCAATGTGCTGTGAATCTGTGGAATCCCCTATTCAAAATGTGGTGGATGCCAGGGCAATGCGCAAATTCAATGAAGAGATACAGATGTTTAATTTGCAATGAGTTGAAGGGTGAGAGAGAGCAGGCGGGAAAATCCAGCTAAGATCGAGGTGAGCTCAATTATCACCGTATTAAATGGTGGAGCTGGTTCGAAGGGCTGCATTGCCTCTCCTGTGCCCAGGGCTTATCGTCTTACGGTAATGACTGCAAAACTGAATCCAAAACTCACCAACTTCACTAAAGGAGATTTTCAGAAAATGCAGGATAGTCAGGTGGATTAGCATTCCAAACTTAGATAGTGAGGACGTGATAGATAGGAGATAATGATTTTGTAATTTTAAACTGAGGGGAGACAGTGATTTATGGTTTTAGACTGTGTAGTACATTCACGGCATTCAAAATTCTCTGTTGTGAATATCTATTCTATACTTTATTACAAAGCCAAGGTCTCTGACAATGAAAACCAAAACACCCAGGAAACATCGCCTCACCTCGTAATCTGATAAAAGACTTGTGAGAAGTCTGGTTGAATTTAGAACACAGATGGCAAGCGGGAAGATTAAATCCAATCCCAAGATCCTGTGCTTAAACAAAGTAGACTACAACAGGATGAGGCAGTAATTTTTCAAAGTGCACAGCAAAATTATATATTAGTGAAAAGGAAGGACTGTAGGAAAAGGAGTAATCTGCCATTTGTGTCTAAGGAAATAAGGGAGTCTATCAAATTGTAATAGAAGGCATACAAATTGGCAAAGACCAAGGAGAAATTAGGAGATTAGAAAAACTTTAAAGATCAACAAAAAGCTTGATGGGATTTTGACTGGGTACACAAATGAGTAGCTATCCCCAGGGCAAGAATAGCAGTTTACACTGCTCGAGGAAACCTATTGCGTGGGGAACATGTGGCCTATTTAATTGTTGAAGTCCTTATCTGAAGAAGTCTGTCAGCATAGAGATGCACCTGAAAGTTAAATATTACATCGTGCTTGGAAAGCTAGTGCTTCCTACTAAACCTGTTGGACGATAACCTCGTGTCGTGTGATTTTTAACTTTTTCCACCCCATTCCAAGACCGGCTCCTCCACATGAGAATCCTGACAGACAACCCCACCGAAACTGAACCAGCTGTCAAGTACTTGACTGAGCCACGGAGGTGTTGGGGAAGGGTGTGTTGTTTTAACACAAAGTGCTGTATTGAACTCGACTTTTTAAACTGCCGTTGCCACGGAGATAATCCTGACAACCAGCCTCCATTCAAAGCCACAAAGCACGTTAACATAGACTTGGCTGTGTCTCAGTACGTTTTCCAGTCACACTGAGATTTGAAATATTCGCCCACGGATAGAAAGTACACCTTTCCATCCAGATGAAAAGGCCAATGATATTCAGATCGGCACAGATCAAGTAAATATCAGATCAGAACATGATGTTCAGTTTGAATTTCTCATCTGCAAATCCACCCTTTCCGTACCCTACAACAGAAAAAAAACAAGTCACCATTTTTAATACAGGATGGAACTCT
This sequence comes from Chiloscyllium punctatum, assembly GCF_047496795.1. Taxonomy (NCBI): domain Eukaryota; kingdom Metazoa; phylum Chordata; class Chondrichthyes; order Orectolobiformes; family Hemiscylliidae; genus Chiloscyllium; species Chiloscyllium punctatum. The sequence continues at coordinate 129,958,652 of NC_092744.1, read as the reverse complement.
ATAAGACAATGATAGTATTAAATTGTAGTTTCCTTGTTCCCCCAAAGCTTTAAATCTCAGTCTCACAATTTCTCTCTCTTGTTAACTGAAATCCAAACCAATCTCGTCCCTCCTTTCCTCCACACCCAGTTCTCACAATCTCTCTCCTCGCCTTGAATTCAGTTTCCGAGCTGCTGTCTGCAGACGAAGAACCAAATCAATGAGTTTGACTTGGAGCCTCCAGGCTGTTGGTGAATCCTCCCCCCATCTCCCAGAACCCCCATTCTCTGATGAGAACCATTCTGCACACACTGGCCAAATCATATGTGGTTGAACTAAAATTAACCAAATTAGAACTCTAATTAGAGGTCCATCCTTGTCATTTTCCATAACAATCCTGACTATTCATAAGAGTTCTGACAACTTGCTGCAAAATGCTCCCCCATTGATACTTTGACCACTCGTCAGGACACCAGGCAAAGGGCTATTCCCCTGGGTCGTGTCCTCAGAAGAAAGAAGGAAGGGAGCTGCTAATGACAGATTAATCCCACACATCCACAGCCTCCCTCCCTGGCACTGACCCGCCCTGCAAATACGCCACCAACTGGCCAGCACTGCGCCCGTGCACTGATCTCCTTTCCGACGGAACATGCCTTAGATCACACAGGAGCCTGGAGGATTGAGATCAGCTGCTGCCCAATAGAGTGGAGGGGCCGGGGCTGGAGGACGGGAAATAATGGGATTGTAAACAATGAATGAATGTGGAGGACACTGGGGGATGGACAGGTCAGTGAGGGACAGGAGCAGTGCAGCAGCAGGAGGGGATCCTGGACAAACTGAGCAATGGGAGAGTCTGACAGGAGAGGTACTACAGGAAGGTTCTGTTTGGAGACTCAGGCAGGGACAGCGGGGAGACAGTATGGCCTGGTGGCTTGGGCATGTTTACTAATCAGCCTCTTCAAAGCCGCTGTTACCAAACACTGAACCCGATCCTCTTGATCCAGAGGAAAGGACACTACCACCATTTCATAGTGGGTTGGTGGAAAGAAAGGAAGATTTGCTCAATCTCTCTCACATGGAATCTCCATGAGCTCCTTGTACTTACTGTCTACGGTGGGGATGGAGGAGACAGAGCAGGTGGGAGGGGGTTTAGGGATATAGGGACTGCCTTTCAAAAGGAACTCACCTGTGTTGGTGTTATTAACAAGACTCAATACACAGTCACAAACACAAAGCTGGTGTACGTGAACGTTATCCAGAATATTAACTCCTATAACTGGGCGACGCAGACCCCAATGTACAGAGTTAAGTCCTGGATATCAATAACAGCCTTGTGCGTGGGAAATCATGTCTCATGAACTGGACTGAGTTTACTGAAGAAGTAACAAAGCGGATTGATGAGGGCAGAGCGGTGAACATGATCTTCATGGGCTTCAGTAAGGCGTTCGACAAGGTTCCTCATGGGAGATTGGTTCGCAAGGTTAGATCTCATGGAATACTGGGAGAACTAGCCATTTGAATATAGAACTGGTTCAAAGGTCGAAGACAGAGTGTGGTGGTGGAGTGATGATTTTCAGGCTGGAGGCCTGTGACCAATGGAATGTCACAAAGATCGGTGCTGAATCCACTACTGTTTGCCATTAATATCAAGGTGAACATAAGAGGGATTGTTAGCATGTTTGCAGATGACACCAAAATTGGCAGTGTAGTGGACAGTGAAAAAGATTATCTCAGAGTACAATGGGATCTGGATCAGATGGGCGAATGGGCTGAGGCATTCAGTTTACAAAAATGTGAGATGCTGCATTTTCGGAAAGCAAACCTTCGCAGGACTTTTGCAGTTAACAGTAAGTTCCTGGGGTGTGTTGCGAAACAAAGAGATCTTGGAGTGCAGGTTCATAGTTCCTCGAAAGTAGAGTCACAGGTGGATAGGTTAGTGAAGAAGGCAGTTGGTATGCTTTCCTTTATTGGTCAGAGAATGTAGTATAGGTGTCAGAATGTCGTATTGTGGCTGTACAGGACATTGATTAGGCAACTTTTGAAATATTCCAGCAATTCTGGTCTCCTTCTTATCGGAAGGATGTTCTCAAACTTGAAATGGGTCAGAAAAGAATTACAAGGATGTTGCCAGTGTTGGATAGGGTGTTTTCCCTGCAGCGTCGGAGGCTGAGGGGTGACCTGATCGAGATTTATAAAAACAGCCGGTCATGGGTAGGGCAAATAGACAAGGTCCTTTCCCTGTGGTTGGGATATACAGAACTAGGGGAGAGGGAGGGGAGAGTAGGCAGAGAGGGTGGGCTGAGGGTGGGGGGAAAGAGACGATGTGGGAATTGAAAGTGGTCGCACAGGTGAGGACAGAGATGGGAGCAGGGGATGACAGGCAGAGGCAGGGGAGAATCAGAGAACGGGAAGTGGAACAGAGGGGGAGGGAAACAGAGAGGGGGGAACAGAGAGTTATTTTATAGATCGACAAGCCAACCCTGTTCCTGTTTTCTTCTCCTCACTTTCACTCCCTCTGAAGAGCTCAGAACTGCATAGTTCCTTGAAAGTCGAGTTTCAGGGAGACTGGGTGCTGAAGAATGCATTTGGGACGCTGACGTTTATTGGTCTGTGCACTCATCAATAAAGGGTCCTGGGTTCGATTCCACTCTGTGTCGTGTTTGCACATTCTCCCTCTGTGTGTTTGCACGGGCATCCTCTGGGCGCTCTGGTTTACTCAAAAAATCCAAAGACGTGCAGGTTAGGTGGATTAACTGTGGGTAATGCTGGGTCACATGGTTCAGGTGGGATGCTATTCCGATGGTTGGTAAGGTCTCATGGGCTGAATGGGCTGCTTCCACACTGTATGGATTCTGTCACTGAGTATAAGAGTTAGGAGGTCACGTTGTGGCTGAACAGGGCATTGGTGAGGCCAGTTTTAGAATACCACATTCAATTCTAGTCTCCCTGATTTCAGGAAGATAGGACTCAGCGCCATAATAACAAGTTCCTGGGAAGTGTTGACGAACAAATACACTGTGCAGAGTGGTTTGATAGTTCCTTGAAAGTGGGGCTGAAGATAAACAGGTCGGTGAAGGTGGTGTTTCCTATGTTAGCTGTTTTTGAGCAGTGCATTGAGTATAGGAGTTGGGAGATCATGGTTCAGTTGTACAGTTTATCGGCTCAGCAACTTTTGGAATGCCCAGAATGCTTTACATTCTAGTATCCCTGCTATAGGAAAGATGTTGGGAAATCTGAAAAAGTTCAGAAAAGATTTGTAAGGGTGCTACCAGTATTGAAACATGTGAACCATAAGGAGGGGCTGAGGACATTTTGCCTGGAGTAGTGGACGTTGTGGGATGGCATTATACAACGTCTTCAAAACTGCAATGTTCCCTGCAACTGTCACCATTTCAGATGCTGCGAGACCGACTGAGGATCTCCAGCATTTTTTTTTGTTTTTATTGCAGATTTCCACTGTTTTGCTGAGGCACTTAGAGTCATAGACATTTAAAAGGCTTCATATTTTGTTGACTCTCACCCCTGGGATGGCAGGACTGATAGATGAAGAGGACTCAATCCTCGTTTAATTCTCCTTTCCTTTGTCTTTCTGAGCTGTTGCCTGCATCACGAAAACTCTATTTCCCATTCCCTGACCTGAATCTGGCCCATCTAAGCCACTCTTTAGCTCCCAACCCCCTGCCAGACTAGTTACAATCTCACCAATGGAACTGGCAATCACCCCACCAGGAGATTTCTCCCAGCCCTGCCAAGGGGTAACCAGTCAGGCTGGTACAAGTCTCACCTAGCCCAGAAACGGTCGCAGTGCCTGGAAAATCTAAACCCTTCACTGGTACACCATTTCTCCAGCCACACATCCAGCTGATCTATCCTCTTGTTCCTGCTCTCACTTGCACATGGCACTGGGTGTAAGTCTGATATTATTACTTTTCATTTTAATATATCTCTGATTTTCCTTTATACATATTTCAGGCCCTCATCCCTTTGTTTCGCGATGTCGTTGGTATCTGTGTGTTCCACAACCATTGGTTATTTAACCTCCAGCTGCAGAACTCACTGTAGCCACTCCATGATATTACAGATCCTAGCACCAGGGAGGTAACATACCATCCTAGAATCATGTCTGTGGCCACAGAAGTACCTGCCCTTACTCTGACAATTGATCCCACGTCACTTTCGCCCTGCAACTGTCTTTCCTCCTGTTCTGTGCAGCAGAGTTATCTGTGGTGTCATGACCCTGGCTGTTGCTGATTTCTCCGAGAGGCCACCCCACCCATTCACCCCCAACAGAATTCCAACCGGTATGCAGTATCTGTTTGAGAAGGGGATGATCAATGGGGATTCCTGCACTCCCTTGCTGAGCCTTTAACTTGATGTGATGGTCACCCATTCCCTTTGTGCCTGTGTAACCCTCACCTGCAGTGTGACGAACTCACTAAACGTGCTGCCCATAATATTCTCAGTATCATAGATGGTCCACAGTGAGTCCACTCACAGCTCCAGGTCTGAAAAGTAGTTTCCCAGTAGCGCAGATGGACACACTTCCTACACACATAGCCGTCAGGGACACGAGAAGCGTCCCTTATTTCCCACATTGTAGAAGAGGAGCCCGCCATCGGTCTGAGGGTTCCTGTCTCAATGTCTCTCTAGATTCAGCTAGTTACTCCCATTAAGAGAATTTAAAAGAGCTTTCAAACTTCCTTCACTTCAAACATGTCCATTATAATCAATAGCCCCAATCTTTACTTTAGCTGATATATTATACTTTAAAAACTGTTAACAAATACTCCGCAGTGTCGCTTACAAATTGGTTGTTCCCATTGGGACCATGCGAAATTCTGAATGGCCTGAACGATAACTGAGTTTCAGCGTCACCTTCTCCCTGTCTCATCTCCCTCTGTTTTCACCCAACTCCAAAACATTCTCATTGAGCCAAGCAGCACTCAGCGTCAACATGACCTTCAGCAATTTCTGGATGAACAGATAATTGTCAGGATCTGGAAAATTCCACCTGAAAAATTACTGGAATTTGAGTCCATAAGAAATTTTAATGGGAAATTTACAGGGAATTGAAAATAAGGAGTTCACAGGTTAAAGTCATGAAGTGGTTGACAGGGTCTAAACATGACAGTTCCTGCAAAGAGTCGAGGTGTAGTTTGGATAAATCTATGTTCCCTCTCAGACCAATATCTCCTTCCCGGGCTGCACGGCCCAGAACAGAGCACATACCCCAATGGTGATCCAACCATGAATTTGTACATCTTTCTGCTATTTGTTTGACAAAAATATGAGAGTCTGGAATAGGGTGGTTCTGGAAAAGCACAGCAGTTCAGGCAACATCCGAGGAGCAGTAAAACCGACGTTTCGGGCAAAAGCCCTTCATCAGGAATAGAGACAGGGTGCCTGCAGGGTCGAGAGATAAATGAGAGGAGGGTGGGGTGGGGAGAACATAGGAAAGAGTACAATAGGTGAGTGGGGTGATGCTGAAGGTGATGGGTCAGAGAGGAGGGTGGAGTGGATAGGTGGAAAGGAAGATAGGCAGGTAGGACAAGTCATGGGGACAGTGCTGAGCTGCAAGTTTGGAACTGGGGTGAGGTGGGGGAAGGCGAAATGAGGAAACTGGTGAAGTCTACATTGATGCCCTGGGGTTTAAGTGTTCAAAGGCGGAAGATGAGGCGTTCTTCCTCCAGGCGTCGGAAAGTGAGGGAGCGGCGGTGAAGGAGGCCAAGGACCTCCATGTCCTTGCTGAGTGGGAGGGGGAGTTGAAATGTTGGGCCACAGGACATTGTTTTTACCTAAAAATATGAGCTACTTTTCGACAGACAGAACAGACAAACCTTTCTCGTTCCACAGTTAAATGCCAATGATATTCAGATCCTGATGACTCCGCTGACTGTAGAAACATGCTTTTGAGATCCCGGTCTCAATTATTCTCAATTAATATCTGATAAAAAAAACTTCACAAGACAAAGCTCACAGTCAGTGCAAGATGAATATTAAAGACAAATATTTCCTTGGTATGTGTCTGATGTGTAAATGCTCCTCTTTAAATCGCCCCCCCCCACCCAGGAAGAGGACATGTCCATGCGCCTCGCTGTACCTTGCCCCCAATAAAGATGGTGGCCATAACCCAGGACCTATGATTGCCTGAGGGCCACAGACATTTTCCCATTTGCTGCAAACGTGGGAGCAGGAGTTTCTAATTCAGGACTAGCGACCTGTACAGAGTGTAATTAAACCCCTCCCAGTCTAAACTGATACATTTCATTCGGTTTCCGCTGCCACTTCCCCTTTCCCGATTCCATCGCCTTCACACACCAAGGGTCATTCCGGTACATGTGACCCTTCCTTAGATCCGATTGTAGGAAATCTAAATTTTGCCAGCCACCGTGTGGAAACAGGGCCATCGTCCCAACAAGCTCACACCCACCCTCCGATGATTATCCCACCCAAACCCATTCCCCGACCCTACTTCCCCTGACTAATGCACCTAAACTATGCATCCCAAAACACTACGGGAAATGTAGCTTGGCCAATTTACCGAACCTACATATCTTTGGACTGCAGGAGATAGGGGATAAAGAGTAAATAATAGGTTGAGATGGAGTGCAAAGAGAGACAGGAATATTTGGACAGACAAAGGATTGGATACTGATCTTGCTGGGAGGGTGCATCGCTGTTAATGGAGGAGACAGGAACCTGTGTCTGGCAGCATCTCAGTGGAGGTGGTGGAAATGGTGGCTGATGATCTACGTTCTGCTGCAAAAAAGACCCTGAGCTTCCAGTTGCCTGCCATTTAACACACGAGCCTGTTCCCTGGCCAACATCTCTGTCGCAAGCTTACTGCAGTGTTCCAGTGAAACTTGATGCAAGCTGGCAGAACCCTCCAGAACATACCAAATTGCCTCCTCTTTCAAGGATTCACAATTTCCCCTCCCATGTGGTCAACAATGCCCTCCAGTGTATCTCCTCCACTTCCTGCAACTCTACTCTTGAACCCCACACCTCCAACCGCAACAAGGATAGAACCCCCCAGTTCTCACCTTCCACCCAGATACAACACGTCATCCTCTGCCAGTTCCACCACCTACAATCAGACCGCACCATCAGAGATATATTTCCCTTGCCACCCCTTTCAGCATTCCACAATGACCATTTCCTTTGCGACTCCCTCATTAGATCCATGCTCCCCACCAACCCACCCTACACTCCCAGCACCTTTGATAGCCAGTTCAAGAGGTGTAAAACCTGTGCCCAACCCTTCCCCTCACGTCAATCACGGCACCAAAGGATCCTCCCACATCCAGCAGAGATTTCCCTGCACGTCCAGACACCTCACCTATTTTATCCTTTGCTCTCGATGTGGTCTCCTCTACATTGGGGAGTCAGGACGCCACCTTGATTCAGAGAACATTTCTGGAACACATGCACCAAACAACTCCACCACCCTGTGGCCGACCACTTCAATGCCCTCTCCCACTCCACCAAGGACATGCAGGTTCTGGGCTGCCTCCATCGCCAAATCCCTGCCACCCGACATCGGGAGGAATAACACCTTATCTTCCACCTTGGGACGCTTCAACCACACGGCATCAAGGTTTGCTCATCTCCCCTCCCCCCACCTTATCTCAGATCCAACCCTCCAACTCGACACTGGCCTCTTGAACTGACCCACCTGTCATCTTCCTTCCCAATTATCCACTCCAACCTCTCCCCATTACCTCCCATCTACATCTACCTATTGCCTTCCGAGTTCCCATCCCAACAACCCCACACACCCCTCTTATTTACCTCTCAGCCCTCTTACCTTTGGAGAGCTGATGAGTTAAGCAGCCTCCTTTCAGAATTAACAATTCTGTGAACATTTTATTCGGAACCCTCTAAGGGAATATCAGGGCAGAGTTTGTAAAGAGGTTCAGATTGAATGAGGGTCTCAGTGAACAAAAGTGAGACACAGATACAGAGAGGTTTTGGGATGGATTGAATCAAATGTTATCAATTTGCACGGCTGCCAATATTACCGAAGTTACAAAGGGGAGTGATCAAGAGAGTGGAATTAGAGCAGCAAATAAATGTTAAACATTTATGGAGCTATAGGGGATGCTGGGTAAAGATACCAGTTAGTGCTGATTTCATTTCAGACAGACCAGCCAGGGCACACATCCTTGCTGTGTCTACCATATTGATCTCTAAGATTTTTGTTCATTTGAAGTGTTTCATGTTTAGATAGCCCATGGAAGACAGCTTCCTTCTCCTCAATCTCTTCTGCCAAGGCAATGCTGTTGTTAGAATTCAAGTCACGATGGCGTGTTACTGGCTGCTTCAAGGACTGGAACTGGCAATTGAGACTGAAAGGTTACTGTATAAAATATCTTCAATTTTATTGCCAGATTGCCAGACATGAGGGGTTTTAAGAAAAATAACTTAAATGATGGGCACTGAGTGTCAGAGTGCCGACTGTTGTGGGGACATTCTGTTCAGATACAATCTATTGGTAATTGTTAGAATTGACTTATCCTGGCTCCAGAGAAGTGGGCAGAGCATTATAATGGTCATCGAAGATGGTAACAAATTTCCCAGAGGTTACAAATCGTAAATGACAGAGTAGGCATGAGTTCTGCTGGTAAAGTGTATAAATTTATTCAAAATGGCTCCAATTTACTTTCAGAAACAACTGAGAGAAAAGCACATTACTGAGGTTCATTAGTCCAAATTTAGACATTCAGGAGAGCTGAAGGGAGAGCTGGTGTTGGCAGTTGTCATAATGATAGGAAAACATTTGTTTCACAGAGAGAGAGTTCACAGATGGAAAACTCAGCTTTAACATCACATCAACTGCAGAGTCGTCCAATTCTGCAGGTCCTGATCCTTCTCAGTAATACAAAAGGGGAAAGCAGCATTCCTAGCTCAGAGAAATCATTCCCATGTTAGGCAGCTGGTTGAATATTTAACCGGTCATGTGATCTGGGAAGACACCAATGTAACGGGACCAGGGCGAAGCTGTGTAAATGTGAAGAAATAAACTTACCCCTCCCAGTGGGACACTCAGACACAGTCAGACTGGGGACAGGCTGTTCACCTGCCTCACGTATGGGAAGGGATTTACTCGATCTTACAATCTGCTGAGGCACCAGAGAGGGCACAATGGATTTAGATCCTTCACCTGCTCCATGTGTGGGAAAGGATTCACTCAGTCCTCTGATCTGCTGAAACACCAGCGAGCTCACTCTGGGGAAAGACCATTCACTTGCTCCCAATGTGGGGAGAGATTCACTCAAATGCACCACCTGCTGAGACCCCAGTGAGCCCACACAGGGGGAGGCCATTCAGATGGTCAGTGTGGGAGAGGGGATTCAGTGATTCATCCTGACCCCCTGAGACACCAGCAGGTTCACCAGTAGGAGCTGTTTCCCTCTCTGTGTGACAAGGGATTTGCTGAGACTCAACACGACTGAGAGCCCAGTAAGTGCACACAGGGAAGTGGTCATCCCCCTGCTCCGTGTGGTGGAGAGTTCACACATCACTGCAGGACTCTGATTCTGCAGTTACTGTCCATCAGAGTCAGGAGTGGACCTGGGGCATGATGACACTGCTGGAGTATTGATGTTGTTGTTAACCACATTAACTGGGCTGGAGTTGACTGAATTTATATTGCCACTTTCTGAACCTCAGGATGCCTCTCTGGGCAGAAGGTCACCACAAACAGTAATGTGACAAGGAGCAGGGTTCATCTTTATTGATTTAAATTGTGATCATAGTACTGCTGTCTCACAGCACCAGGTAAAAGGTTGGAGTCCAGCCTTGGTCAACGGCCTATGTGTGGTATCCACATTCTCCCCATAATAGTATCGGTCCCCTCCACGTGCGCTGATTTCTCCCACAATTCACAGATATGCAGGTTAGGTGGATCGGTCGTCAAAAATTGTCCACAGTGTTCTGAATTTGCAGACTAAGTGGATCAGCCATGGGAAATGCAGTGTTACAGGGATGGTTGGTGAGATTTGATGGACCAATGCTCTCCTTCCGCACAGTAGGGATTATATTCTATGATTGAGGGTTACGAATATTCTCAGGGTTTCCTTGGAGGAGGAGCATGTGGTGTGTATCAATGTTCTCTATACCATTAGATAGAGGTGGGCACCAGAGGAGATACAGTGCCTTATCTCCACCATCACCCCTTCACCCCCAACTCTACTTTGATTAAGTCCCTTCCCACTCTGCCACTTTTAATGGTTTGCTTTGCCCATAATGGGCTTTGTTTGTAAATATTCAATTGATGACACTGATGTGCTACTGCTGGAATGTTAACAAAAAGCAAAATAATGGAATAATGATGTTGATGGTGGGAAGGTTGCTCAGCTGTGTGAGATAACACTTCTGGGTAGGAGAAATGGGAGAAAAATGCTTCACAGCTCACAGAACGAGAACTGAAAGTAGTTAAATCAAACCAAAGGTTCAGAGAGGGAAGGAATATTTCCCTGGAGTTTGAGTCACTGAAGAGTGATGGGGTCCGGGAGTAGACAGGATTTTGTTTAAAGAGCATTTGAAATTTTAAAAACTTATATGCAGATAGTTTTGATTCTATAAGTTTTATTTATTGTGGAATAAACTTATTTTAAAAAAAACAAATTCACAAAGCTTGCGTTAAAGGCAAATGTTAAATAAAATCCATCAAACCATCCCTCACTGAAAACTGAGTTGGAAGTGCAATCTCCTGCAGAATCCCTGCCCTGACTACTTCTTCCTACCCGGGCTCCATGGCTATATACATACCTGGGAGATCGCAGCAGGAGAAGGCCATTCGGCCTTTGAATCTGGCTCCACCATTCAATGGGAAACAGCTGACCATCCAGCTCAGTCTCCTGTTCCTGCTCTGTTCCAATCCGCTTTCATGACTTTACCTTGAAGAACTATATTTCAGTCCTCCTTGGGCTTCACTGCCTTTTGTACCAGCGATGTTGCTGTGTTATTGTGTGGGTGTAGGCAGGGGTAATGTGATGGTGCTCTTCCTGGAGGACACACGCAGCATCCCTCATTATCCTGCAGTAAGATCAACTGGGTTTCAGCAAATAAAGATAGAACCCATTTCCAGGATATGGGCATCACTGGCTCAGCCAGCATTTATACCCCATCACTAGGTACCATTGAGAAGATGGCCGTGAGCTGCTGTCTTCAACCATTCGCCGTCCATTTGGCGCAGAGAGACCGACAATGCTGGGAGGGAGAGTGTTACAGGATTTTGGCCGAGTGATTCTCCATCTTTAGTTCTTCAAATGCTGGTTAACTTGATCATGATCTGCACATGATGTTGAGATTTCAGTCTGCAGATTTTCACCATCTAGCACGCTGTATAAAGGAATATGTACAGATTAGAAATTCAGAACAGACTATTCTAGTTTCTCTGGAATATCTTTTTCCCCTTTCTTCCCCCAAAGCTGTAACCCTCCAGCCCACTTACTCTCTCCCACCGTTCTGACTCTGCTGCCCCCTAATGTACACCCTACTTATTCTCATGGAGTTACTGATAAACAGATCCATGCCACCACTTCCCATCCTGGTTTGACTCTGTACCCTTTCTGGGTTTACTTCCTTTCCCTTCAGTTGCTGCAAGTCAATAATGTAACAGCAGAATGAAACAGATGGAAACAGAAAGGGAGGTGGCAGATCCCGGACAGAAGAGGAACCTTCAGTCTGGGAGAATGGGTCAGATTCTTCCTTGTTTCCCATTAGTTTATTCCCAGTATTACAATGAATTGGGGATGGAAAGTGGTCCCACGAGAGTGTCGTGACACTTTGACCCCCCCAACTGATCAATACTACAAGCAGATACATTCTCCTCTAGCCAATCACAGTGTGAAATACTTTCCCCTAATTACCCCAAAACATGTGCTCCAAAACCCGCCCACATTCTGTACATATACAGTGCCGGGATTCCCCACACACCTGTGGTTCCTGCCTCAGGAATAATGGGAGTTGCAGTCCCCACGTAGTCACTGGAGCCCTGTCTCTGGAAAGTAAATGAAACATGTGGGGTGGAAGGGTGTTTTGTATAGGATCCCCATTCAGACAGACAGGACATATGGCTTGTCACTGGGTTTTACTGAGACATCTGGTTAGACAACCCAATTTCTGACGTAAGGAATGTAGATTCAGTCAATTGCGGGGTGGAGGGGTCAATAAGGGGAAGCAGTTTTAGGCAGAGGTGACTCAGTGGCTAGCACCTGTGCCTCACATCTTCAGAGACCCTGGTTTGATTCAAGCCTTAGGTGACTATGTGGAGTTTACACGTTCTCCCAGTGGCTGCATGGTTTTGTTCGGTGTTCCAGTTTCTTCCCAAAGTCCAAAGATGTGCAGGTTAGGTGGATTCGCTATGCTAAACCACAGTGTCCATGCATGTGCAGGTTTAGCCATTAACCATGGGAAATACTGGGAATGGGTGAGTCTGAATTATAGGATTGGTGTGGACTCGATGGATGAATACCCTGCTTCTGCACTGCAGGGATTCTATTTTATTCTCATGAAGAAGAATATACCTATCTCGATGTGTTGTGAATCTGTGGAATTCCCTAATCAAAAGTGGATGCCAAGACAATGAGCAAATTTAATGGACAGATACAGATTTTTAATTTGCAATGAGATGAAGGGTGAGAGAAAGCAGGCGGGAAAATCCAGCTGAGACCGAGCTGAGCTCAATCATCATGGTATTAAACGGTTGAGCTGGTTCAAAGGGCTGCATTGCCTCTCCTGTGCCCAGGGCTTATCTTCTTACGGTAATAACTGGAAAGCGGAATCCAAAACTCACCACCTTCACCAAAGGAGATTTTCGGAAAATGCAGGATAGTCAAGTGGAATAGCATTCAAAACTGAGATAGTGAGGAAGTGTGTAGAAGATAATGATTTTGCAATTTTAAACTGAGGGGTAACAGTGATTTATGGTTATAGACTGTGGTACATTCACACTGTCCAGAATACTCTGTTGTGAATATCTATTCTGTAATTTATTCCAAAGCCAAGGTTACCGATAATGAAAACCAAAACACCCAGGAAACATCGCCTCACCTCATAATCTGACAAAAGACACGTGATAAATCTGGTTGAATTTAGAACACAGATGGAAAGCGGGGAGATTAAATCCAGTCCCAAGATACTGTGCTTAAACAAAGAAGACTATAATAGGATGAGGCAGGAGTTGTTAATGTAGACTGGGAGCAAAGACTTTACGGTGGGACAGTTGACAGACAGTGGAGGAATATCAAAGCAATTTTTCGAAGTGCTCAGCCAAAGTTTATATATCAGTGAAAAGGAAGGACTGGAGGAAAAGGAGTAAGCTGCCATGGGTGTCTAAGGAAATAAGGGAGTCTATCAAATTGAAATAGAAGGCATACAAATTGGCAAAGTCCAAGGAGAAATTAGGAGATTAGAACAACTTCAAAGGTCAACTGAAACCTTGATGGGATTGGGTATAAATAGTGATGAGTAGCAATGCCCAGGGCCAGAATAGCAGTTTACACTGCTCGAGGGAAACCGATTGTTTGGGGAACACATGGCCTCTCTAATTGTTGAAGCATTTAACAGTTACCAGAGCGATAATCCTGATCAAATTAAAAATCACAGCACACTCCAAAAGCTTGTACTTCCAAATAAACCTATTGGACTATAACCTGGTGTTGTGTGGTTTTTAACTTTGCCCACCCCACCCCAACCCCGGCTCCTCCACATCACCATCCAATAGACAGCCCCACTGAAACTGAAGTGCCTGTCAGGAACTTGAGGGTGCCACAGGGGCGTGGGGGAGGGGTGTGTGGTTTAACCACCGAGTTGAACTGCACTAGACTTTTTAAACTGTTGTTGCCATGGAGATAATCCTGATAGACAGTCTCTATGCAAAGTCACAAATCACAAAGGTAGAAGAATGGCAGCCGTACATCGGACCTGATGCTGCCTAAAGGCGTTTTGCAAGTAAAATACCCAGGTAACTACCATGTCTCATCAATAAATACTCAAAGAAGACCTCTCAGAGTTCTGTGCCTTGTAATTCCTATCCAGCAAGGTTCAGGAAGATGAGTACACAGCAGTCAGTCTTCACAATGGAGGATACGAAGAACATGCCAGTAATTGATAAGGAGACTGAGGAAGGTGAGGACCTAGATAATAACCATTATCGTGAAAGAGTTAGAGCTGGGTAAGTTAATGGAGTTAAAGGTACACAAGTCTCATTGCACTGATGGAATACATCCCATGACACCAACAGAGTTCGTGGGAGAAATAGCAAATGCACTTAGTTATAGCATCCTACAGCAGAGACAGGCCCTTTGGCCCAAAATGGCCCATGCCGATCAGAATGTCCATCCACGCTGACCCCATTTCCCTGCACTTGGCTCATCTTCCTCTGAAGCTTTGCTATCCATGTATTTGTCCAAATGCCTTTTACATGTTGTTAGTGTACCCGCCTCAACCACTTCCACTGGCAGCTCATTCCATATGCGTACCACCCTCTGTGTTAAACAGTTGCCCCTCAACTCCCCTTTTATTCTTTCTCCTCTAACCTTAAACTGATGCCCTCCAGTCCTTGGTTCGCTGGGAAAAAGACTGAGTGCATTCACCTTCCCCACGCCTCTCATGGTCTTATACACTTCTATAAAATATTCCCCCTCGGTTTCCTATGCTCGAAACAAAAAAACCCTCACTTGTCCAACCTCTCCCTGTAACTCAGACCCCTGAGCCCTGGCATCATCCTTCAGCACCTTTTCCAGTTTAATAACTGAAACCTACACTGCACTCATCATATTTCCAGAGTTTCCCCACGGCACTGGAACTGACGGGACAACGCCAATGGATTACAATCCATGATCGATAATTCACTCCATTACAACAATCCCATTTTCATAGCTTCTTCCATGATGCAGGAATCCTTTTGTCTTTCTGGTTTCATGGTTAATTGCCCTCATACAAATCCAGTGGCTTAACTGTTCCTGGGAAATGTGCCATGATTTTTTTAGACTTTCAAAAACCAATGAAATCTCTCTCCACAGTCCCCACGCTGACATGGACTTCACTGTCTCAGTACATTTTTCCCAATCACACTGACATTTGAAATATTCGCCCACGGACAGAATGCACACCTTGCCTTCCAGATGAAAAGGCCAATGATATTCAGATCGGCACAGATCAAGTAACGATCAGATCTGAACATGAAGTTCAATTTGAATTTCTCAACTGCAAATCCCCCCTTTCAGGACTGCACAACAGAGAAAACAAAGTGCTGGAGATCCTCAGCAGGTCTGGCAGCATCTGAAATGCTGACAGATGCAGGAAACATTGCAGCCTTGAAGAAGTGGTTAGATTATCACACCAGGCAGGTGCGCTTGATGGCCAGTTTGTAGAAGATGGGGGCATTGTGTTCAACAGTTTCATACCAGAGACTCTGACCTCATTTGATTACATGTTTCTCTGCGATTCCCTCTTTTCGGAAGCAGGCAGGAGTGGGAAGCAGTGGAGAATGTAAATGATGGGTGACCTTCCTAGTGAGAGGATTCGTGTACAGGAGCAGGGATCCCTTTCTGGAAGGGCCTTGGTGAGACCACACCTGGAGTACTGTGTATACCTTTGTTCCCCTTTCCCAAGGAAGGCTCTCCTGGTTATTGAGAGAGTAACGGAGGGTCACCAGCCTGAGTCCTGGGATGTGGAGATAGTTATGGGCTGCAGATGCTGGAAGTCAGAGTCCATACAATGTGGATCTGGGGAAGTGCAGCAGGTCAGGCTGCATCACAGGAGCAGGAAGGTTGATGTTTTGGGTCAGAACCCTTTGTCAGCCCTGATGAATAGTCCTGACCCGAAACGTCAACTTTCCAGCCCCATCGTATTCATGCTGGTCATCAAGCAGCTATTAATTCTAGTCCCATGTTCTGGCACTCAGTGTGTAACCGATATTGTGGTACCTGGTGTGATCATCTCAACACTTTAAGGCTGCAATGTTTCCTGCTTCTGTCACCATTTCGGATGCTGCCCGACCTGCTGAGGATCTCCAGCACTTTGTTTTTATTGTGGATTTCCCCCATTTTGCTCAAGCACTTAGAGTCAGAGAGCTGTACAGCTCCATATTTTGCTGACTATAATTCCTGGGATGGCAGGACTGATGGATGAAGAGGGACTCAATCCTCATTTCATCCTCCTTTCCTTTGGCTTTGTGAGCCGCTAACTACATCACTAATATTCTATCTCCCATTCCCTGTCCTGAATCTGACCCATCTAAGCCTACACTTTAGTTCCCATCCCCCTGTTAGACTAGTTAAAACCGCACCAATGGGACTGGCAAAAGCCTCCACCAGGAGATTTCTCCCAGCTCTGCCCAGGGGTAACCGGTCAGGCTGGTACAGGACCCACCCAGAAACGGTCCAAGTGCCTGAAGAATCTAAACCCTTCTCTGGTCCACCATTTCGCCAGTCACACATCCAGCTGATCTATCCTCTTAGTCCTGCTCTCACTCGCACATGGCACTGTGAGTAAGTCTGACATTATTTTATTTCAGGAGCTACATTTTACTGTATCCCAGATCTCCCTATATCCAGCTTTCAGGACCTCATCCCTTTGTTTAGTGATGTCATTGGTATCGGTGCGTTCCACAACCACTGGCTTTACCCTCCAGCTCCAGAATGTCCTGCAGCTGCTCCATGATAATCGCGGATCCTGGCACGAGGGAGGTAACATACCATCCTGGATTCATGGCTGTGGCCACAGAAGTGCCTGTCTGTACCCCTGACTATTGAATCCCCTGTCACAATAGCCCTGCCACTGTCTTTCCTCCGGGTCTGTGCAGCAGAGGTATCTGTGGTATCATGAACCTGGCTGTTGCTGATTTCCCGAGAAGCCACTCCACACATTCACCCCCAACAGAATCCCAAGCAGGATTCAGTATCTTTTTGAGAAGTGGATGATCACTGAAGATTCCTGCACTGCCTTCCTGCGCCTTTTATTTGGTTTGATGGTCACCCATTCCTTTTCTGCCTTGCAGTGTGACAAACTCACTAAATGTGCTGTCCATAACATTCTCAGATGCTCCACAGTGAGTCCACTCATAACTCCAGGTCTGAAAAGCAGTTTCCCAGCAACTGTAGGTGGGCCCACTTCCTGCACACATAGCCGTCAGGGACAATGAAAGTATCCCTTCTTTCCCACATTGTACAAGAGGAGCACCCCACGGGTCTGAGGACTCCTGTCACAACGTCTCTCTAGATTCAGCTAATTACTCCCATTAAGAGAATTTAAAAGAGCGTACAACCTTCCTTCACTTCAAACATTTCCGTTATATATCAAAAGCCCCAATCTTTATTTAAGCTGATACGTTATATTTTAAAAACTTAACAAATACTCTGCAGGTATCACTTACAAACTGGCTGTTCCCATTGGGACCATGTGAATTTCTCAATGGCCTGAACTAAACTAGAGTTTCAGCTTCAACTTCTCCCTGTCTCACTTCCCTCTGTTTTCACCCAACTCCAAAACGCACTCATTGAGTCAAGCAACACTCAGTGCAGCCCTGTCATTTTCATTGTCTGCTCACACCTACACTGCCCTCAGCCTCCTGTCCTGTTCCAATGCATCTCAATGGGAGCTCAGGGACAGCACCTCATCTTTCAGCTCAGCCCTTTGTAACCCCAGAGTCAACATGGACCTCAGCAGTTTCTGGATGAACAGACAGTTGTCAGAACCTGGAACATTCCACCTGAAAATGTGCTGGAATTTGAGTTCACAAAGAATTTTAATGAGAATTTTGCAGGGAGTTGAATATTAGGAGTTTACAGGTTAACATCATGAAGTGAGTGATTGGGACTAAATCTGACACTTCCTGCAAAGAGACTAGGTATAATCTGGATAAATCTGTGCTCCCACTCAGGCCAAATCGCCCATGGGCGATTCAACCACAAATTTGAATATCTTTCTGCATGTTGCTTCACAAAAGTATTGGAGATATTTTCCCAGAGACAGACAGACAGCCCTTTCTCTTTCCACAGTAAAATGCTAATGATATCCAGATCCTGATGACTCCGCTGAGTGCAGAAATCTGCTTTTTTGACTTCCTGTCCTCAATTATTCTCATTTAATATCCCATAAAAAGAATTCACAAAACAAATCTCAGCCAGTGCAGGATGAATTGGAAAGACAAACATTTCTCTGATCGGTGTCTCATGTATAAACGCTCCTCTTCAAATCACCCCTCCCCCACCCAGGAAGAGGACATGTCCATGCACCTTGATTTACCGTGCCCCCAATAAAAATGGCGGCCATAACCCAGGACCTATCACTGACTGAGGACCACAGCCGTTTTCCCATTTGCTGTAAACATGGGACCAACAGTTTCTAATTCAGGACTAACATCCTGTACAGACGTGTGAATAAAACCTCCCAGTCTAAACTGAATCATTTTCTCCCGGTTTCCGCTGCCACTCCCCCTTCCCAGTTTCCAGCTCCTGCACACACCAAGGGCCATTCCGGGTCCAGTGACCCTTCCTCAGAACCGATGGCAGCTGGGAAAATTAGACTCCCTAGTGTGGAAACAGGCCATTCGGTCCAACAAATCCACACTGACCCTCTGAAGAGTATCCCACCCAGACCCATTCCACTACTCTATTATTCTAAATTTCTCCTGAACAACGCACCTCACCTACACATCCCTGAACACGACGGGAAATTTAGCTTGGCCAATTCACCTAACCTACACATCTTTGGACTGCAGGAGATAGAGGTAAAAGAGTAAATAATAGATGGGATGGAGCGACCCTTCAACAACATGGCAACATTTACTCATCTCCTCTCCCCGACCTTATCTCAGATCCAATCCTCCAACTCAGCATCGCCCTCAAACTGTCCCACTTGTCCATCTTCCTTCCCAATTATCCACTCCATCCTCTCACCATTAACCCCACCTGCATTTTCCTATCGCCTTCCCAAACTACCTTCCCACCAGCCCTACACACCCATCCTATTATCTGTTCTCTTACCCACCCTCACATTCCTGAAGAAGTGCTTAGGCCCAATATGTCAATTTGCCTGCCCCTTGCATACTGCCTGACCTGCTGTGCACATCCAGCGCCACACTTTAACACAAGCTGGAAGAACATCACCTCATCTTGTACCTGGGGACCCTTCAGCCCTCTGGTCTCAATATTGGATTCCATAATTTTAAGTCCTAAGTCTCCTACTTACTAGTGTCCTAGCCCCCATCCCATAGACCAGGCCCTGTTATTACATCACCTGCAATTACAACTACCTATGGTTAGTCACTAACAGTCTCCATAAACAGCTATTCACCCTCCCCCAGCCAGATCGTTATCCACTCCTTTGTCCAACTGCTCCCATCGCGTTCTTTGGAATCGATCACCACCTATCATTTACATCTTAACCCCTACTTCTGCAATATAAACCGACATTGTTTCTCAGGAACATCAGTTCTGACGAAGGGTGATTGGATCAGAAATGTTAACTTTGACTTCTCTTCACAGATGCTGCCAGACCTGCTGAGCATTTTCAGGATCTTCTGGTTGTTGTTTCTGATTTACAGCATCCGCAATTCCTTTGGTTTTCCTTTACTGGGAGTTTGTAATTCAGGTCTAGTAGCCGACATCGTGTGTTTATCAACCAACCTCATACACAAACTCAATTTCTCTCCCAGTCTCTGCTGTCTCTCCCACTCCCTTCACACTCACTGGGTCCCCCCTCACAGTGACATTGCACCTGCACAGCTCATGGTCACGTGTTGGCCTGCTGGCCACACCCTCATTCACTCCCATTGGCAGGAGGATTACACCAACTCCCCTATTGGTCTGAAGCTGCCATCAATCAGCCAGGTCCCATTGTGACTTGAGTGGGAGGAGGCTGAGGGGTGACCTCAGAGGTTTATAAAATCATGAGGGGCGTGGATGGGATACAGAGACAAGGCCTTTTCCCTGGGGTTAGGAAGTCCAGAACGAGGGGGCATAAGTTTAAGGTGAGAGGAGAATGATATAAAAGAGACACAAGGGGCAACTTTTTTCATGTGCGTGTATGGAATCTACTGTCAGGGAAGTGGTGACAGCTGGTATAGTTCCACCATTTGAAAGGCAGCTGGATGGGTATATGAATAGGAAGGGCGTAGAGTGATATGGGCCAACTGCTGTCATATAGGACTCGATTAGTTTGGGATATCTGGTCGGTGTGGACGAGTTTGACGAAAGGGTCTGTTTCTTTGCTGTACATGACTGTGGCTCTGCCCTGGGATGAGCTTCATCATTCAGTGAATGGGGCAGTATCACAGAGCACAGGGGCTGGGGGCTATTCAGCCCATTGGGGCTGTACTTTCTTCCTCTGGAGATTCTGCCAATCTGCCCTTACTCCACTCCCATTTACCAGTAGCCCTCCACATTTATCCTCAAATAGTTAAATTCCAAATCTGATTTGACAATAACAAAAGCTGCATCCAGCTGTGGTTCAAACTGTTCCAGATGCTCAGAACCTACTGAGTAAAATAACCTTCACATTTTTAACCTGCATTATTTGCCAATTACCTGAAAGTAGTTACTAAAAATTGTGACAATAATTTCTCTCAGTGTCTCTGTAAATTTAATATCCTGGAAACAAATCTGTTTCTGGTTGAAATCACTGCTTAACCTTTTCAGCTCCAAGGAGAATTGTCAGGTCTTTTGCTAACTCTCCATAAAAGAGAAATCTATCTTAATTTTAATTTATTAGTGTCATATAAATGCACAGCACAGAAACAGACACTTCGGTCCAACTCGTGAATGCCGCCCAGATATCCTAAATTAATCTTGTCCCATTTGCCAACACTTTGCCCGTATCCTTCTAAGTTTCCTAAACACGTACCCAATCAGATGCCTTTTAAATGTAATCGTACCAGTCTCCACACTTCCTCAGGCAGCTCATTCCATTCAGCTTGAAAACATTGCTCTTTAGATCGCCTTTCTATCTTTTCCCTCACACCTCACGTCTGTGCTATCTGGTTTTGGACTCCCCTAACCTGGGAATAAGACCCTGGCTGTTCACCCTAACCATGTCCTTCACGATTTATCAACCTCGAAGGTCACCTCTCAGCATCCGATGCTCCAGTGAAAACAGCCCGAGCCTATTCAGCCTCTCTGTATGGGTCAACCCTCAACCCTGGAAACATCTTTGCACATCTTTTCTGAATCCTTTCAAGCTTTATAATATCATTCCGATAGCAGGGAGACCAGGACTGAAAGCAGAATTCCAGAAATGGCTGAATCAATGTCCTGTACAGCTGCAAAATAATGTCGCAACTCCTATACATAATGCACAGACCAATAAAGGCAAGTTAACCAAATGCCTTCTTCACCACCCTGCCTATTCCACTTTCAAAGAACTATAAACCTGTACCTCAACGTCTCTTTGTTCAGCAACACTCCCCAGGCCCTTCCCATTAAATGTCTAAGTCCTGCCCTGATTTGTTTTTCCAAAATGCAGCACCTCACATTTATCTGAATTCCACTCCATCTGCCACTCCTCAGCCCAGTTGATTGAAGTCTCATTGTACTCTGAGGTAACTTTCTTCCCTGCCCACTGCACCTCCAATTCTGGTGTCTGTGTCAAGTCACTAATCATACCTCTTAAATTCATATAGAAATCATTGATATAAATGATGAAAAGATGTGGACCCAACATCAATCCTTACACCATATTGCTCATCACAGGCCTCCAGTCCGAAAAGCAACCCTTCACCACTATCCTCTGTCTCCAATTTTCCAGCCAATTTTGTATAATTTGTTAACCAGTCTGTTATGTTGAACCTGTTGAACATCTTTCTGAAGACCAAGTTAGTGATTTCCATGCACAAAGCCATGCTGACTATACCTAATTATTTCTTGCCTTTCCAATTACATCCAAATCCTGTCTGTGAGAAGCCCTTCCAACAACTTGCCTGTCTTTAGGCTCACTGGTGTATTGTTCCCTGGACTTTCCTCATCACCTTTCTCAAATAATGGCGCCCGTCTTACAGCACCTGACCTGTGGCTATTGGTGATACAAATATCTCAGCGAGGGGACCGGCAATCACTTCCCTAACTTCCCACAAAGTTCTGGGACACACCTGATCAGGTCCCAGGGATTTATTCAGCTTTATGTATTATAAGATATCCAGTACCTCATTCTCTGTAATATGGACACTTGTCAAGTTATCACTATTTATGTTTCCAAACTGTCTCACTTCCACATCCTCTAAGTAAAAGCTGACATGAAATCCTCCCACCTCCGATGGTTCCACAGACAGCCTTGCTGATCTTTGAGGGTCCCTCATCTCTGCCTGGTTACTCTTTTGTCCGAGGTGTATTTGTCGAATCCCTTTGGGTTCTCCCTTAAACCTATTTCCCAAAGCTATCTCATGTCCCCTTTTGTTCCTCATGGTTTCCCCCGACTATACTCCTACTTCCCTTTTACTCCTGGAGGGATTCACGCAAACCCAGCTGTCTGTACCTGCCATATCCCTCCTTCATTTTCTTGACCAGGCCCTCAATTTCTCTCGACAGGCAGCATTCCTTACACCTCCCAGCCTTGGCCTTAACAGGAACATACTGTCAGTGTACACTCGTTGTTGCAGGCCTATGGATGCAATGGCAGATGAGGACAGAGAAGCAATCATTCTCAGTAAAGAGGTGGTGTTGGGAAAGATAACAGCCTAAAGGTGGATGGGTCGTCTGGCTGTGATGGAGTGCAGCCCAGTGGACTGTAACAGATGGCAGAGGCTAAATAGCAAACGCACTCGTGATAATTCATTAAAATGTGCTGGACTCTGGGACGGTTCTGACAGATTAGATAGCTGCAAATGTGATGCCAATATTTTAAAATGGACCTGTTAGCATAACTTCTGTAGTGGGGGAAATGCTCGATCTCTCAAGGAAGAAATAGTGAGCTATCTGGATAGAAATTGTCTCAGAGCAGACACAGCATCGATTCATGAAAGGTAGACAACACTAAGCTGAGTGGTAGAGCAATGTGTGCAGAGGCCAATGTAAGTCTGCAGAGGGATAAGGATAGGTTAAGTGAGTGGGTAAGGGTCGAACAGATGGAGGACAATGTTGGGAAATGTGAGGTCATCCATTTTGGTCGGACTAACAGCTAACTGATGAAATGGTGAGAACTTGCAGCAGGCTGCTGTACAGAGAGAGCTGGGTTTCCTTGTGTATGAATCACAGGAAGTTGGTTTACAGGTGCAGCAGGTAAAGAAGACAGTGAAGGGAATATTGTCCTTCATTGCTAGAGGGATGGTTATGCTGCAGCTGTACAGGGTGCTGGGGAGGCCACACCTGGAGTACTGTGTACAGGTTTGGTCTCCTTACTTCAGGAAGGATGTACTGGCACTGGAGAGGGTGCAGTGGAGGATCACTAGTTTGAGTCAGGATTTCAGAGGGTTGGCGTATGCGGAGAGATTGAGAAAACTAGTTCTACACTCATTGGAATTTTGAAGTTTGGGGGTTGGATAGGAAAAAAATTGCAATTATGAAGGGAGTAGATAAACGAGAAGCAGGGAGGTGATTTCCACTGGGGACGGAGCAAACTAGGGAGCAGAGAGTCAAAATAAGGGGATATCAGATTTAGGACTGAGTTCAGGACGGACTTCTTTAGATAAATCTATGAATCTGTGGAATTTGCTGCTGAGTGCAGCAGATGACGTTATCAACTTGACTATCGTTAGGTCAAAAGGTAGATTTATGAACAGGAAAGGAGTTAAGGGTTATGGTGAGAGAACAGGAAAGTGGAGCTGAGTACATGAAAAGATCAGCCCTGACCTTATTGAATGGCAGAGCAGGCTTGAGGGGCCAGGTAGCCTACTCCTGCTCCTCTTCCTTCTGTTCTTATGTTCCCACTTTCCAGCTGTCCCTATACCTGGGAATAGCAAATAAATATTGAAAGCTCTCGCCTTGTACCGTCAAAATTCACCTTTGTCCAATTTAGAACACCGTTTAGATCTGGTTTATTATTTTCTGTAAGTATTTTAAAACGAGTAGAATTATCAGAGAATCCTGAGAGTGTGGAAGCAGGCCATTCGGCCCATCACATCCACACTGACCCTCAAAGCCTCCTACCTTAAGCCTGTAACACTGCATTTCCCATGGCTAATCCACCTAGCCTGCACATCCCTGAACAATATGGACAATTCAGCCTGGAATATCCACCCAACCTGCATATCTTTAGATAGTGGTGGGAAACCACAGCAAACAGACGAAACCCACGCAGGTAATAACAACAAGGTGATCATCCCTTTCTTATTTCCCCGGTCAACCTAAATAACTTCGCTGGACGTAATCTCAGAATATCCTCCCTCAGTACAACGATAATGCTACCCCTAATCAAAAAGGCCACTCCACCTCCTCTCATGTCCCCCTTTCTATCCTTCCTCATGTATCGATACCCTGGAACATTACGCTGCCAGTCCTACCCATCTCTGAGCAACGTTTCTGTAATACTCATGATATCCCAGTGCCACATTCAAAACCATACCCTGAGCCCATCTGCCTTCCCTGTCAGGCCTCTTGTATTGAAGTAAATGTAGTGTAACTTGTCAGTTCTACCTGGTTCTGTGCCTTGCCCTTGCCTGCCTTGACTGTCTGACTTCTGAACTGTACCAGCCTCAGACTTACCTCTTTTCTCACTATCTCTTTGGGTTTACCCACACTCCCTCACTGGTTTAATGACTCCTGAGTAGCATGAGCAAATCTCCGTGCCTGGATATCAGACACCTTCCAATTCAGGTAGAATCCATCCTTCTTATGCACATCAACTCTACTCAAGAGGAGAATCAAAAGATGTGAATCCTTCTGCCCTACACCAGCTCCTTAGCCAATCATTAATCTCCTCCATCCTGCTATTTCTACTCTCACGAGCATGTAGCACCTGGAGTAATCCACATATTATGACCGAGGACCTGGTATATTATATTCCAGGCTAATTTGCTACATTCTCTAATCAGGACTTTATCTTTTCCCCTTCTTGTGTCATTGGTACCAATGTACAATGACCTCCCACTGGTCATTCTTTCCTTTGATAATATTCTGCTACCTGTCCGAAATATCCTTGACCCTGGCACCAGGGAGGTACCACCCCATTCTGATGTCTCACTGTCAGCTGCAGAAATAGCAGTCTGTGACCGACTAGAAAGTCCCTTATCAGCCTTGAGCGTTTGGAATCTGATCTACCTCTCATTATAGTGGAGCCAATCTCAGTACCAGTAACTTGGCTGTCAGTGCAACATTCCCTGAAAGTCTATGACAACCTACATTATCCAAAACAGTAAACTTGTTTGAGATGGGGAGAGCCACAGGAGACTCATGGCTGAAAAAATGTGTTGCTGGAAAAGCACAGCAGGTCAGGTAGCACGAAAGGAGCAGGAGAATCGACGTTTCGAGCATAAGCCCTTCTTATGCCCGAAATGTCGATTCTCCTGCTCCTTGGATGCTGCCTGACCTGCTGCGCTTTTCTAGCAACACATTTTTCAGCTCTGATCTCCAGCATCTGCAATCCTCACTTTCTCCACAGGAGACTCATGCTCTACCTACCTCCCTCTCCTACCTTTCCGAGAGGTAACCCATCTACCTGACTGTATCTGCAGTTTTCCGGCCTGAAACTGCTACCTATCACACATCCTGACTCTTGTAAATTCTTCATTACCATTAAGCACCCCTTCATCTGATCCATGTGATCCAAGAGGATTTGCATCACTTCCTGCAGGCAATCATCAGGATCATTCAAACTCCCCCTACTCTCCTCCAGGAAGTGCACATCACTGTACGAATGGCCATCTCTGGATAATGTGAAGTTGTTCATTTTGGAGGAGGTAATAAAAGAACAGAGGACTATTTATATGGTGGAAACTGTAGAAAGCTGCAACACAAAAGGCACCAGGGGGTAATTGTGCAGGAAACACAGAAAGCCAGCACACAGTTATAACAGGTCATCAGGAAGGGAGATGAAACGTCGTTCCTTGTTTGAAGGGATTTGCAGTATAAGAGTTTGGAGTATATACCTGAGAGCAACTTTATAAAGTGCGAGTGAGACCACATATGGAGTAATGAGAGACGTTTTGGTCCCTTTATTTAAGGAAAGACATCACTTCATCGGAGGCATTTAGAGAAGATTGACTGGGATAATCCCTGGTTTGCAGGGACTCTCATAAGAAAAGGCTGAAGAAGTCGGGACTCAACTCACTGGATTTGGGGGAGAATGAGAGGGGATCTTATTGAAACATATTGGCTTATTAAGGGGTACGACAGGGTAAATACTGAGAGGATGTGTCCCATCAAGAGGGAACCTGGAACCAGACTCTGGGTCAGTTGCAGAATCCAGGGTTCTGTTTTAGACTTGTCAACTTTAATGAAACACAGACATGGGTAAGGGGTTTCAGCAGCAATGGAGCTGGGGTAAGGAGGAGAAAAGCAACATTTTAGAGATTGGAGTTCCTGGTGTTTGCGATTGTGTAGATGTCTGATCAGAAGATCACCTTGGGGTCAGAATATGAGAGCAATATTGTGAAGAGTGTAGTTGTGCCTCAGGCATTTCCCAGTGAGAGGGAGGGGCTCAGCAGTCAGGGAAAGGAATTTGTAATAGCAACTGAAGGCAATGGGTTTAACCATTGCAGTGTTTCATTGGAGGAAATTGCAGCCAACCGAGTGGTAAGCAGTTTGATGAATGAGTGACAGTGGAGCAATGGAGAGGGATGATAGGGAGAGAGAGCTGGGCATCGTCAGTGTACATGGGAAACCAATACGATGTCACCTCCTGGCAGTATGTAGGTGAGATACAGGAGGGGACAAAGATAGATCCTGGATGAACACCACATCTGAGGAATTCAGAAAGGAAAGGGAGAGTGGAGATGGAGCAGGATTTTCCAACAACCTTGAGGTCAAATATTAGTTCTCAGCAGAATTAGAGAGAAGGACATAACCAGAAAAGACAGACAGAACAAGGAACAATATTTGTGAATTGGTGAGGGGGAGGGATGAGGAGGAGCCCGACTCCAAAACTGCTATTTCTACATCAGTGACATCACCCAACTCCACCCTAGTCTCAGCCCATTTACTGAAATACTCGTCCAGTCTTGTGTTATCTCCAAACTTCGTTACCCAAACACACTCCTGGCCAGCCTCCCACATTCAACTTCCATGTAATCTCAAGAATATCTAAAACCCTACTGCCAAGTGCTCACTTGTACCAAAACTTGTTGATCCATCAAAAGGCTCCAATTTACAAGCAACAATTTAAAATTCTCTCGCTTGATGTAATTCCTGGCTGTGAACATCCCTGTCTCCCTGCACCACACAACCTGAGACACCTCGACAACTCATTTTCTTTCAGACTCCCAAAGATGTGTTTATTCATTGCTTCACCGGTCTGGCTGTTTTGACAGTTGCCAAGGCAACACAGTCTGGAATTCGCACCCTGACCCCCTCAGACTTGCTGTCCTCCTTTAACGTATTCCTGGAAATCTGCTTATTTGGCAATACTTTTGATCACCTGACCTAATATCCCCATCTGTGGCCTTATGTCAGAAATTCTCAATTTCTGTGAAATTATAAAAATGATAAAAATACAAACTGTTGTTAATTTGCACACACATTGTCAACTCTTCACTGTCGCTGAGTGAATAATCTGGAACATCTCTCACCCAAGAACATTGTGGGAGCACCTTCACCACACCAACTGCAGCTGTACATGGTAGTCAAACATCACGCTCTCCATAGGCAATGGGACTCTGGATTAATCACTGGTGTCTGTGGAGAGAGAAACACATAGTTGATATTTCAGGGAGTGCTCAATGCATTACAGGAAGTGAGAATGTTGCAGAATTTGATGGTCAGAAATGGAAGGAAAATGCACTCTTTTGTTGAAAAAAAGAATTATTCACTGTCAAAAGATACTGTGGAAAATTTAGTCCGTTGAGAGAGCAGCACATCGTCAGGGGTTGGGCAGCAGAGGAAAATTAACTTACAAAAGGTCTGTGAAAGCAACAGTAAAACACTAAACAAGCCAAACAGCCTGTGCCCAAAGACTTTAACTCCCCTTCCCGCTCCACCAAAAATATGCAGGTCCTGGGCCACCTCCACCGCCAAATCCCAGGCATCTGATGCCTGGACGAAGAACGCCTCATCATCTGTGTTCAGATCCTCCAATCACATGGGATCAATGTGGATTTCACCAGTTTCCTCATTTCCACTCCACCCACCTTATCCCAGATCCAGCCTTCCAACTCGGCACTGCCCTTTTGACCTGTCCGACGTTTCCATCTTCCTTCCCCCCAATCGGCTGCTGCCTGACCTGCTGTGCTTTTCTAGCATCACACTCTTTGACATTGAAAACATCCTGACTCTGACACTGTGTAAATCCTGCCCTATCACTCCCTGCCAAGGAAGGCTGCGCTTGCGTCCCCCCTACAGCTTGCCCCTCTCAAAGTTGGCAGCTACACACGTGTCCCGTGGATCACTGCCCCCAATAAAGATGGCGGTGATCACTCACGCCTTTCACCATTTGAAGCATTTTCCCGTTTGCCACAAACACGGGCCTGGGATGTTCAAATTTGTGTTTTCCGATTTGCACTAAGTTCTGTAAAACGTCTCAGCCCGTTCCATTAAACTTTCTTTCTCTTCCTGGTCAATATGTCTTTCCTTAACCATGCCCTGCACCTTCACACATTTCCAATGCCTTGGTCACAACATCACAGTGCTGCCAGTGAAGTTTATCACGTGGTACCACTTTATTCCTGATGAAGGGCTTTTGCCCGAAACGTCGATTTCACTGCTCCTTGGATGCTGCCTGCACTGCTGTGCTCTTCCAACACCACTAATCCAGAAGCCTATCACGTGGTTGAGTGTAGCCACGCCCCTCATTCACTCAGACCAACCGGCACTACCTTGTCTTCCAGCCCCGTCCCCATCCTCTTATTGGTCCTGCACTGAGATCAATTACCAGAGGCCCTTTGTGGGCTGGAGCATGCTCAGTGCTTCCTGCTTTTGCTGCTGTTCATCAGGTATAAGAGAGAGTTCATTCCTGTTTCTCCTAATGTCAGACATTAACAACAACGACCTGCATTGTATGGTGCCTTTCACACTGACAATTCTCCTAAAGTGCTTCACGAATGCTGGGAACATTGATTAAAGAGAACAACTTTAAGATACATCTTTGAGGAGTACAAAGGGGGTTGGGAAGGATATTGTAGAGGTTTTTAGATCAGACAAACCGTCTAAAGAGCAACCCACTCAGACCCACTCCCCTACATCTAACACGACGGGCAAATTAGCATGGCCAATTCACCTAACCTGTACATTTTTGGACTGTGGGAGGAAACCGGAGCACCCGGAGGAAACCCACGCAGACACTGGGAGAATGTGCAAACTCCACACAGACAGTTGCCTGAGGCGGGAATAGAACCCGGGTCTCTGGCGCTGAGAGGCGGCAGTGCTAACCACTGTGTCACCATGCCGCCCATCTGCAGCTGTCCTCTGCAGCTCCAATCATGGAGTGATGTCTGTAGTGAACAGCTTACAACGGAGACAGTTCGTGTTGAACCATAGTTTAGCAACCCCATGTCCTAGCCCACCCACACCACCCACCAGGCCTTGTTCTCACAGCCTGCCATTACACACTACCTATGGTTAACCACTAACAGTCTCCAGTAACAGCTCGTCACCCTCCCCCAGCCAGATCGTTATCCACTCCTTTATCCAACCCTTCTTCTCGCTCTATCCCCACCTATCCTTTAATCCTTACATCCTCCCCTAAACCCTACCTTCTGCATATAAACCAACATTTTTTCTCTCAGTATCAGTCCTGAGGAAGGGACACTGGGTCTGAAAATTTAACTCTGATTTTTCCTCACAGATGCTGCCAGACCTGCTGAGCTTTTTCAGAACCTCCTGGTTGTTGTTTCTGATTTACAGCATCTGCAGTTCTTTTGTTTTTCATTTACCGGGAGTTTGTAATTCAGGTCCCACAGCCTCTGTCCCAGTCTCTGCTGTCTCTCCCAACCCCAAACAGTGACACTGTGCCTGCACAGCTCATGGACATGTGTCATCATGCTGGCCACACCCCTCATTCACTCCCATTGGCTGGAGGACCACACAGACTCTCCTCCCATTGGTCTGGAGCTGCTCTCAATCAGCCGGGCCCCATTGTGATAAGAGGGGTCATCCCTCTCTCTGCCCTGGGATGAGCTTCATCATTGACAGTGAATGGGTCAGTATCACAGAGCACAGGGCCTGGGGGCTATTCAGCCCATTGGGCCTGTGCTCTCTCCCTCTGGAGATGCTGCAAATCTGTCCCAATTCCCCTCCTATTTGCCCACAGCCCCCCAAATCTTTCCTTAAAAATTAAAATTTCAAGTCTCTTTCAGAATACCTGCTGAATCTGTGTCGTTCAGAATGTTCCAGATGCTCAGAACTTACTGAGTACAATAATGTTCACATTTTCACTTTGTATTATTTGCCAATTACTTGAAAGTAGTTGCTAAAAGTTGTGACAGTGTTAACAATTCCTCTCTCTCCGCAAATTCAAGACCTTGGAACCAAATCTGCACAAGGTCAAAATCACTGTTTCACCTTCTCAGCTCCAAGGACAATTATCTGTGCTGCAGCTTGCTCTCCACAAAAGAGGAACGTATCTTAGTTTATTAACATCATAGACATATGCAGCACAGAAACAGATCTTCGGTCCAATTCATCCATGCCAACTAGGAATCCTAAACTACTGAAGTCCCATTTGCCAGCCTGTATCCATCAAAACCCTTCCTGTTCACGTACCCAATCGGATGCCTTTTAAGTGTTGTGATTTTATCAGTCTCCACTACTGCATCTGGCAGCTCATTCCATCCACACACCACACTCAGCTTGCAAACGTTGCCCTTGGATTCCTTTTAAATCGTTGCCCTCTCAACCATGTGCTCTAGTTTTGGACCCACCTAACCTCAGGAGAAAGAACCCCGGCTGCTCACCTTATCCATGCCCCTCGTGATTTTATAAATCTCCAAGAAGTCACCTCTCAGTCTTGGACTCTCCAGGGAAATTAACCCCAGCCTATTCAGCCTCTCCTTGTAGCCCAAATCCTCCAAACCTGGCAACGTTTTTGTAAATCTTGTCCGAACCTTTTCATGTTTCACAACATCCTTCCCAGAACAGGGAAATTCAAACTGAAAACAGAGTTCGAGAAGTGGCTTAATCAATGTATTTTAAATGTTGTAATTGCACTAGCCTCCACCCCTTCCCTTGGCAGCTCACTCCAAACATGCACTGCCCTCAAACTGTCCAACTCTGGCAAAGTCCTTGCAAACATTTTCTGAAATGTTTCAGGTTTCACAACATCATTCCTGGAACAGGGAGATTGGAACTGAAAACAGAATTCCAGAAGAGCCTTAATCAATGTCCTGTATAGCCACAACATGACGGAGAGCATAACAAACGCTGCATTCACTCCCTTACCTACATGTGTCTCTACTTTCAAGGAACTATGAACCTGCACTCCAAGGTCTCTTTGCTCAGCAACACTCCCCAGGACCTTACCAGTAAGTGTATAAGTCCTGCCCTGATTTGCCTTTCCAAAATCCAACAGCTAACATTGATCTAAATTGAACTCTATCTGCCATTCCTTGCTCCACTGGCCCATCTGATCAAGATCCTGTTGTATTCTGAACTAACCTTCTTCGCTGTCCACTGCACCTCCAATTTTTGTGTCTTGTGTAAAGCTACTAACCATATCTCATATTCACATCCAAGTCATTTATTGAAGGACCCAATAATTGAACCTTGTAGCACACTGCTGCTCACAGTCCTCCAGTCCACAAAGCAAACATCCATCATCACCCTCTGTCTCCTACCATTAAGACAGTTTTGTACCCAAATGGCTTGTTCTCCCTTCATTCCATGTTATGTAACCTTGCTAACCAATCTGCTTTGTGGAACCTCGTTGAATGTCCATATAAACAATGTTCCCAGCCTGGTTTAATCAATTTTCTTTGTCACTTCAAAACATTCAGTCAAGTTAGTGAAACATGATTGTGCACGTACAAAGCCACATTGACAACAGGAGAAAGTGAGGACTGCAGATGCTGGAGATCAGAGCTCAAAATGTGTTGCTGGAAAAGCACAGCCAGTCAGGCAGCATCCAAGGAACAGGAGAATCGACATTTCGAGAAAGGCTGATGCCCAAAACGTCGATTCTCCTGTTCCTTGGATGCTGCCTGACCTGCTGCGCTTTTCCAGCAACACATTTTCAGCTCCACATTGACAACAGTCAATGATTATCCCTTACTCTTCCAAATAGATGGATATCCTGTCCCTCAGAATCCCTTCCAACAACTTGCCTGCCACTGACTTCAGGCTCACTATTCTCTTGTTCCCCGGCCTCTCCTGATCACCTTTTTAAAATAATAGCACCTCACCTGTCACTATCAATGATACAACTCCCTCAGGAGAGGCCCAACAATCACTTCCCTAGATTTCCAGACAGTTCCGGGATACATCTGATCATGTCCCAGGGCTTTATCCACCTTGATGCGATTCAAGACATCCAGTAACACCTCCTCTGTAACATGGATACTTTTCAAGTTCTCTCTGTTTATTTCTCCAAACTCTCGAGCTTCCATATCTTTCTCCAGTAAAAATGACGTGAAATATTTGCATATCTTTCCCAACCCCGGTGGTTCCATCGACAGCCTCGTTAATCTTTAAAGGGTCCTATTCTCTGGTCCAGTTCATCTTTTGTCTGTGATATATTTGTTTAATCTCTTTGGATTCTACTTAAACCATTTCCTGAAGCTATTTCATGTCAAACACCATCAGCAGCAAGCAACAGAGCGAAACGATCCCACAACCAATAGGTCAGATCGGAGCTCTGCAGTTCTGCCACACCCAGTTGTGAACGGTGATGGACAATTAAACAACTCACTGGAGGAAACATCACAGATATCCCCACCCTTACCGGTGAAGGGGTCTTACACGCCCACGCACCAGATAAGACAACAGCATTTGCAGCAATCTTCAGCCAGAAGTCAAAGTGGGATGATCCATCTCAGCCTTCTCCAGTGGTTTCTAACATCACAAATGCGAGTTTTAAGCCAGTTTGATTCAGTTTGAATAACATCAAGAAATGGTTAAGTAGTGCAAAGGCTACGGGCCCTACCAATATTCTGGCAATAATACTGATGGTTTGAGCTCCAGAACTTGCCACCCACCAAGTCACGTACCACTCCAGCACTGGCATCTACCGACAATGTGGAACATTGCCCAGGGATGTTCAACACAAAAACACAGGGCAATCCAACCCAGCCAATTTCCCTCTCTCAGTCCACACTCGATCAGCAGTAAAGTGATGGAAGATGTTATAAACAGGGCTATCAAGCAGCAGCTGCTCAGCAACAGCCAGCTGAGCGACACTCATTTTCGGCTCCACCAGGGCCACTCAGCTCCCGATTGTCTTACCGCCCTGATTCACAATCTGACAACCAGCTGAATCC
This sequence comes from Chiloscyllium punctatum, assembly GCF_047496795.1. Lineage (NCBI taxonomy): Eukaryota > Metazoa > Chordata > Chondrichthyes > Orectolobiformes > Hemiscylliidae > Chiloscyllium > Chiloscyllium punctatum. The sequence continues at coordinate 129,925,174 of NC_092744.1, read as the reverse complement.
CAGAGGTGAGGTGAGTGTGACAGCACAGTCCCACTCCAAGACTACTATTTCTAGCTGTGTCTACCCTTGTCTCAGCTCATGTACTCTCATCTACCTTGTGTTATCTCCAGACTTCAGTATCCAAACACACTCCTGGCCAGCTTCCCACATTCAATCTCCCTGTAATCTTAAGAAAAATTAAATCTCTGCTGCCCAAGTGCTCCCTCATACCAAAACTTGTTGATCCATCAAAAGGCTCCTATTCATAATCAACAACATAGAGCCACAGAGACGTACAGCTTGGAAACAGACCCTTCAATCCAACCCATCCATGCTGACCAGATATTCCAACCCAATCTCGTCTCACCTGCCAGCATCCGGCCCACATCGCTCAATTTAAAATTCTCACTCTTGATTTAATTCCTGGTTGTGATCATCCCTAGCTCGCCACATCCTTGAAGACCTCGACAACCCATTCTGTTCGAGATTCCCAATGATCGGTTAATTCATTACTTCACCTGTGTGGCTGCTTTTACAGTTGCCAAAGCAACATTTTAAATTCGCAGCCAAAACCTCACAGGTCTGCTTTACCCCTTTAAGACATTCCTCAAAGCCTGCTTATTTGGCAATGGTTTTGGTCACCTGACCTAATATCATCAGTCTCTGACCTTATGTCTAAAGTTCCCAATAATATTTTTGTGAAATTATAAGCATGATGATAAAACTACAAACTGTTCTTGATTTGGACATTATCTTCAAATCATCACTGTTGCTGTAAAGAATACTCTATAATGTCTCTTACCTAATCACATTGTGGGAGTACTTTCACCACACAAACTGCAGCTGTACAAGAAAGTCAAACATCACCCTCTCCACAGGCAACAGGACTTTGACATTAATCACTGGTGTCTGTGGAAGAAGAAACACAGTTGATGTTTCAGGGAGTGCAAAACAGATTACAGGGAATGAAAATGGTGCAGAATTTGATAGTCAGAAATGGAAGGAAAATACACTTGCTTATTGGAAAAAATAATTCTTGACTGTCAAAGATTTTCCAGAAAAAATTTATAAGCAGCACATGGTCAGGGGCTGGGCAGCAGAGAAAAATTAACTGACAAAAATGTCTGTAAAAGTAATCGTAAAATACTAAACAGACCAAAAATACACCCATTGTTCGATTCTGAGCAAGCTAGATATTGACAAAGTGCTCATAAGGGAGCCCAGAGATGAAGCACAACTGTATATGCTGTTATGATCCTACAGTCATAGAGACGTATAGCACCGACACAGACCCTTCGGTTTAACTCATCCATGCCAACCCGGTATCCGAACCTAATCTATTCCCATTTGTCAGCACTTGGCCCATATCCCTGTAAACACTTCCTAATCGTATAATGTGTCTAGCTAGATGCCTTCAACAAGTTTTAATTGTACTCGCCTCCACCACTTCCTCTGGCAGCTCATTCCACCCACTGCATGAAAGAGTTGCCCTTTAGGCCCCTTTGAATTTTTGCCCTGTTCACCCTAAAGCAATGTCCTCTACTTTTAGACACCACTGCTCGAGGGAAAACATCTTGTTCATTTACCCTCTTCATGCTCCTCATGATTGTATAAACCTCCATAACATCCACCACTCAGCCTATGGCACTCCAGGGAAAACAGCCCCAGCCTTTTATGCCTCATCCTGTAGCTCAAATCCTCCAACCCTAACAACATCCTTGTAATTCTTTTTTGAAAGCTTTCAAATTTCACAGCACCCTTCTGAAAGGAGGCAGGCCAGAATTATACACAATATTCCAAAAGTGGCCGAACGAATGTCCTGTACAGCAACATGACCTCCCACATCCTATATTCAATGCTCTAACCAATAAAGGAAAATACACTGAACACCTTCTTCATCATCCTATCTACCTGCAACTTGACTCGCAAGGACTTTGAATCTGCAGTCCAAGGTCTCTTTGGTCCACAAGCATCTCCAGGGCCTTGCCATTCAGTGTATAAGTCCTGGGCTGAAAAACATGTTGCTGGAAAAGCACAGCAGGTCAGGCAGCATCCAAAGATCAGGAGAATCGACGTTTCGGACATGAGCCCTTGATGCTGCTTGACCTGCTGTGATTTTCCAGCAACACATTTTTCAGCTCTGATCTCCAGCATCTGCAGTCTTCACTTTCCCCTAGTGTAGAAGTCCTGCCCTGACTTGCTTTTCCAAAATGCGGCACCTCACATTTATCCAAATTAATCCGTATCTGATCAATATCTCACTGTAACCTGAGGTAACCTTCTTCACTATGCACAATACCTCCAATTTTGAATGACCTGCAAACTCAGTTACGATAGCATGTCATTAAATGAATGACGAAACAAATCCAGAAATTAACATCCATTTCTCTGAGTTTGAATGTGCTTTGTGTAAATTCTGCCCAATGACTCTGTACCAGAGAAAGGCTGCACATGCGCCTGGCTGCACCTTGCCCCCTACAAAGATGGCGGCCGCGCACGTGACTAGTGAATCGTTGTCCCGAATAAAGATGGCGGCGCTCACTCAGGCCTGCAGCCACACTGAGGCAATTCCCCGTTTACTCCAAACACGGGACTGGGACGTTCAAATTTGTGTTTTCCGACGTGCCCAACATGTTTGTAAAACCTCTCCGCTCATAGCAACACAGTTTTTCTCCCGTTTCCCTCTGTTTATTTATTTATTTCCCTACCGTATCCTTTCGCTCCATAACTTCCTGACCATTCACTACAGCGACTCTCCTCCGCGCGCGAGGGTGATCACGTGGTTTAGTCTAGTTCTGCCCCTAGTTCACTTTGATTGGTTGGAGGACCAAGCTTCCGCCAGGTCCTCCAGATCCGCCCACTGTCCTTTCATTGGTCCGGAGCTGACATCAATCACCCGGGGTCCCTTTGTTGGCTAGAGCATGCGTAGTGCGTCCTGCTTTTGCTGATATGTTGGGTCATGCGATGGGAGAGTTTACTGAGGGGAAGGATCCCTTTGTGTGAGCTCAGCAGTAGATTTCCTTTATTCATGGAGGGAATTGCCTTCCTACTCATGACTGTATAGCTGTGATTGATGAATCAATGCCAAATGAACCAGTACATAAACACACCATTTTCACAACATCTGAGATCTTTAGCACATTGTATCACTGTGAGAGGTAATTTCGGTTCAAACTTTAAGATGTGCCTGGACCACAGGCTGATCTATAATAAAAGACAAAACTTTTGCTTCTTTTCTAAAACATTTTGTACACTCAAGAGTAGGATAATTTAAATTGTGCAAATGCTGACAATTTGTAATCAGAGTGACTTTTTTTCTAAAAACATTAGACTTTTGATTTTTTTAAAACATTTTGTATACTCAAAAGTAGAATAGTTTAAATTGTGCATAATGCTGACAATTTGTGAGCAGAGTAAAAACAAACACGTCCTTGATTGATGAAACCATTAACACAGGCAGGGAAGGATGAGTCCTTGACTGATAAGACTGCAGGATAGGGAAACGACTCGAGAGACATCTGCTACAGATTGATACAGAGACATCTGCTACAGATTGATAAGACCGCTAGCACAGACAGAGAAGAATAAGTCTTTGACTGATAAGACTACAGGGTGAGAAAAACAACAACTTTGGAGACATTGGAGACATTTGTTGCAGACTTTGTGATAAGGGTGCAAATTGGAGAATAATGATGGTTTAAGAATGTGAACCTCATGGCTCGTTAGAGCCAAGGAGGGGAGGGACTTGTGCTGTATATAATGAGAAACTTTGTAAGCCTCGGGGCGCCTTTTTCTCAGAAGGGTGCCCAACTCTGCAGACTTGCTAATAAAACTTTGTTTTCCTGAATTTGTCTAGAGCGATTATTAAGAAGCGATTTTCGTTTCTAACAATCACACTCTTCTTTGGAGATAAAAAAAAGCATGAAATGGAGCCTCAAGGAATCGGAGCAGGAGTAGGGCATTCATCCCCTCCAGCTTGTTCCCCCCATTCTATCAGATCATGGCTGGGCAAACCCAGACCTCAACACCACTTTTATGCTTGATCTGCATAGCCCTCAACTGCTCAATATTTCAAAAATCTATCTGCCCTCTTTTAGAATAATTTGAGATAGAATCATAAATTCCCTACTGTGTGGAAACAGGCCATTCGGCCCAACAAGCCACACAACCCTCTGAAGAGTAACCCAACCAGATCCATTCCCCGACCACATTTAACTTTCACAATTGTTTGGGCTAGAAAATTCTAGCCATTCACTGAGAGAAAAAAATTCTTTACATTTTTTACAAAATGAATGTTCCCTTATGTATTGTCCCCTGGTTTGAGACTTCATTGGTGCTAGAAGATCTAGTCAACATCTACCCTGTCAAGCTCCTCAGAATCTTGTTTCCATAAGATCACGCCTTATATTATGTGGGTGGCACAGTGGTTAGCACTGATGGCTCACAGTGCTAGAGACCTGGGTTTAATTCCTGCCTCAGGTGACTCTCTGTGGAGGTTGCACGTTGCCTGCGTGGGTTTCCTCCGGGTGCTCCGGTATCCTCCCACAATCCAAAAAAAAGTGCAGGTTAGGTGAATTGGCAATGCTAAATTGCCTGTAGTGTTAGGTAAAGTGGTAAATGTAGGGGAATGGGTCTGGGTGGGTTGTGCTTCGGCGGATCGGTGTGGACTTGTTGGACCAAAGGGCCTGTTTCCACACTGTATGTAATCTGTTTGTTGAGATTCTATTGTATAATGACCTAACCTGTTTAGCTATTCTTGATAGGTCAACCTTTTTGTCCTCGAAGCAGCTAGCTGAATCTTTTTTTGAATGGTCTCCAATACTGGTTTATCCCTTATTAAATATGGGAGCTAACATTGCATACAGTACTGCAAGTGAGGTGTCAGCAACAGCCAGTGTGGTTAACCAATCCTCATTCCATGCAAATACGTCACCCCTGACACAGTGAGCTCCTGTATTATGCAATTAACTTTTCTGTCGCACCTTATCATTTGCATTTCTAAAATCGAAAAAATACAGAACATCATTCGATTGCCCTTTATCAGCCCTGCTTGTTATGAACTGTCGCAAATTTGTCATAGTGTCTCTTTCACAAAACCCAGTCTACCATGTTTAATTATAAGCTTTTCTAAATGTCCTGCTATTTATTACTTTAATATTCGACTCTGCCGTATTACAAAAGCAGATATTAAACTAACCAGTCTGTAGTTTCCTGATTTCTGTCTCCCTTCCCTTCTTGAACAGGTGCATCAATCCACTGGATGCTTCCTGTATCCCCTGATTCTGGAATATTCCAATCGATGCCTTGAATAACTCTGCAGTCAGTTGCCTTAAAAATGTTTGATGCAGGCCATTAGGTCCTGTCTGCCTTCAGTCCTATTAGTTGGACAATACTTTGTCCCTTGTAACAAAGACTGTTAGAACATTTCAAAAGCCTCTGATTTCAAAAGCACAATATGATCCAAGTTGTCTTATAATCTGTGCTGTACTAATTCTTTCTGATTGAGATGACTGGGTTGGCATGTGCGCAGGTTGTAGCAGGATCTCTGACTGCCACAAACCGATTTGGGAGAACAGATCCTGTGTCAGTGACAGTGTTGTTGGACTAATAGAGGCAACAACATTCAGACTTCAGGAAGCAACTGCGAACCAGGGCTGCAAACCCACAATCCGAAGAACTGCAGGTTAAGTGAATTGGTCCTGCTAAATTGCCATAGTGTCCAGCGATGCACAGTTTTGGTAAACATTGACGAATATGCTTGGTTGGTATACTCTTTGGAGAGTCGGTGTGGATTTGTTGGGCTGAAGGGCCTGTTTCCACAATGTAAGGATTCCATGCTCTGAGTAATTTTGGGGATCTCATAGAATCCTGGTGATTCAGAGGGTACTCTGTTAGTTAAAATAGTATTGTGCACTCTGCTTATGTTACCTTCTGAAGCAGTTTGAGGTAGACTGCTCTGTGCAATTTCACAGAACAGATGCTCTGGAACCAATCAGGGAACAGCTATTTTAGACCTGATAATATGATTGATTAATGAGCTCAGAGTAAAAGACCCTTTTGGTAAGATGCAATGCAGCATGATAGAATCTAGCTTTAGGGTGAGGAATTTGGTTCTTCAACTAGTATCTAAACTTAAAGGCAGTGACAAGAGGATAAGGTAGTAGTTCCCTAAACTGGAATGGGACTATAGTTAGAATGTTAAAGCAGAAGAATATATTCAGTTATTTTATAATTCTCAACAATATCTATTAACTTGTAAAAGAAATGCACGATGAACAGTGGTGCATAGCTGAGGGAATTATGAGTGACATCAAATTGAAAGAAAAGATGTACAAAACTGCAAAGATGCTGGTAGACCAGAAGGTTTAGAAATTTCAAACTATCGAAGGATGAACAAAACAACAAGATGGAAGATATTTTGTCCCTTGTCAGAGAGACTGTTGTAACATCTTTGCTCCCATTTAATACCTTGCTTATTTCCCAGCATTAGGGTGGTAACAGTACCTTCTGGATTAGTAAGTTAATTGGGCAAATTAACCCACCAGTTACTCAGCCTAAAACACAGTGCTCTTGTGATGCTGTGGTTGTGTCTGCAACTTTGAGTCAGAAGGCCTGGAACTATCCCACCTGTTCCAGAGCTGTCATAATGCATTGAAATAGGTTGATTGGGAAAGCAATGTGAGACAAACTTCAGTCATTGAATGGACAATCTTGATGGTCTCTGGGAATTCCATACTTGACTGTTTTGTATCCTCACCTGAGGCCTGATCTCAATTAATCTGCCTCATTTAAATGGAATTGCCTTTTCTTGTGTTGAATATAATTGAAGTTTGCCCTGTCTGCATGCCCCCTTGTGCAAAACATGTTGCAATCTGTCAAAGAACAAGATTGAAAACTCAGATCAGCTGATAACCTGTTCAAGGGCTTAAACCAGTGGCCTTTTCCACAGGGACAGTAGGCGCTACAGAATTGATCCCATTTCCCATTAAACTGAGACAGGAGGTGGTGAGCTTGCTGAAATGTCTTTCACTGAAACATTTTTGAATTAAAATAAATTACTTTGGTTGCGGTGCAATTGAATTTAGAGACTTAGTGGGGAGTATAGCCTGTCATTTCTTTTTTTATTTCATCGCAGAAGGAATGAGAGCAGCCCAACACCAGCCGAAAGTGCGGAGAAACTACCAGATATTAAAATGCGTAACTCTGCTTCATTTGCCAGTCTGACTGAGTCATCCAGACTCAAATATCATGCCTGGAGGTGGGCATTTTGTGTTCACTGTGGATGCTTTTACAGAGTTCAAAATTAATGCATAACATATTTCTTGAGAACTGAAAACAACAAATACTGAAGCTCACAGGAGGGAGCCGATGGCTGAGTGGTATTACTGCTAGACTGTTTATCCAAAGATCCAGGTTGCATTCTGGAGAACCAGGATCGAATTGTGTCACAGGACATGGTGGCATTTGAATTCAGTGAATATCAGGAATTTAGAATCTCATGACCATGAATCCTTTGTCGGGTTACGGAAAACCCATCTGGTTCACTAACGTGCTTGAAGTAAGAAGCTACCATCCTTACCTAGTTTGTCCTACATGTGACTCCAGACACATAGCAATGAACTTGACTTTTAACTGCCCATTGGGCAACTAGGGATGAACAATGAATGCTGCTGAGCCAATGACACCCTCATCCCATGAACTTCTTTTAAAAAAAAATCGATGGAGAGACCAAGCTAACATTTTGAGTCCAGATGACTCTTCATCAGATCTCTGATCGAGTCATCGAGACACATCGTTAGCTTGCTTAGTCTCCATGGATGCTTTCTGACCTGCTGTCAGCTCCAGCATTTGCTGTTTTCAGTACAGGTTCCACCATCTGTAGTAATTTCCTTCTATACTTCTTCATTATGTTGTTTTTTAAATGTCCACTAAACTGCAGCTACTACTCAACACCTTACCTACAGAGTACTGTGGCCCTGGTGTCTAAAGCCTCCATTAACTTGTTCAATTACACCATAGTTTAGGACAATTGCAAAATGCCACTGCGGCTGAAAAGAATAGAATCATAGTCATCAACATGGAAATGAACCCTTCGGTCCAACACATCCATGTCAACCAAATTTCTCAAAGTATGCCAGTGCAGTTTGCCAGCATTTGGCTCATATTCCTCAACCTTTCCTATTCATGTACCTCTTCAAATGTCGATTAAATGTTGTAACTGTACTTGCATCTACCACTTCCTCTGGCCGCTCATCCCATGTCCCAACCAATCTCTTTGTGAAAACGTTGGCAACTGATAGTTTCACTGTAGACTACGGTGTGTGAACCACTGGGGATGATTGTTCGTTCAGGACCACCCCCATCTGAGCACGGCTTGAATGGAGCTTGGGCCTCCATGTGCGTTACCACATGCTGCTCAAGGCTTTGTATTTGCGCAGCACAGCTGTCTATGGGTGGGGTGTTGTGGAAGGAAGGAGGAGGCATGAAGGAATTAATGAATTTATGGAATGTGGGTGTCACTGGCTGTGCGAACATTTATTCCCTCATTCTAATGCCCTTGAGAAGGTGGTTGTGAGCTCCCTTTTTGAATCACTGCAGTCCGTGTGGGTTGTAGACCTATTGGTAGTGCTATTGGGAGGGAATTCCAGAATTTTGGCTCAATGACACTTCAGGACTGCTGAAAGATTTTCAACTCCAGATGGTAGTGGCTTGGAAGGGAACCTGCAGGAGGTGATGTTCCCATGAATCTGCTTCCCTTTTCCTTTTATTTGGTATTGGTCATAGGTTTGGAAGATGCTATTGAAGTGTTATGAATTGATGTAATGTACCTTGTAGATAGTACATGGTGCGGCTCTGGGCATCAGTGGAGGAGGGAGTGAATGTGGTGCCAATCAAGCAGTCTGCTTTTCCCTGACACTGTCAAGCTTCTTGTGTGTTCTTGGAGCTGCACCCAAACCTAGCCAAGTAGTGCATATCCTATTGCACTCCTGAGTTGATTCTTGTAGATGGTGAACAGGATTCAGAGATTTGCAGGGTGGTTTACTTACCGTAGTTTTATGGAAAGTCCACTTCAATTTCTAGTCAATAGTAAACCCCCAGAATGTTGATGGTGGGGGATTCGGCGATGGTGGGTTTGAAGAAAGAGGCTGCAAGGTTTTTGGTGAAGGAGCTTCAGGCTGAAAGCTAGGGAGGGGGGGAATAAGGTAGAAGCGAGAAACGGATAGGAGGGGAAAGATGCTGCAAAGGAGACATCACGGTCTTTTCTCTGTGCTGGGCCCAGCTGGTCTGCTGACACTACTGTAGAGATATTGTGCCACACTTCACCAAATCAAACAGCCTCTCACCATAGTCTTTCCAATACGAGGCCCATTAAACACCTTGTATTAGTCCATTTCTCTTACTTCCTCCTTTTGAAATAAGAACGTAAGAGCATCATAATTAGGAGCAGGAGTATTAATCCAGCCCTTTGTACCTGCTCTGCCATTTGATACAGACATGGTTAATCTCATCCTGGCCTGAACACTACTTTCCTGCCAGGTCTCCTTAACTCTTCAACCCATTACTAATTAAAAACCTGTGTGCCTCTTATTTAAATTTACTTCATGTCCCAGAATCCACATTGTTCTGAGGTAGTGAATTCCCGAGATTCACCATTCTATGAGAGAAGTAATGCCTCCAACTTTCCCTTTATTGTAAACTTACGACGACTCATTGTAGATTGAATCAGCTTCTTTGCATCTACTTGGTCAATCCCTTGACCATTTTATAGACCCTCAATGATACCGCCGCTCATTCTTGGGCTCCAATGAATATGAATGGAAATAGTGTTTGTAGTTCAGCTTGTGACATTTTAATAATTGTGACAGAGGATGTTTGTTCAAAACTGAGCTGGACAGTTAGTGCTTTTCAAATAAGAAATAGTTGATGAGATTAAGTACATTAATATAATGGAGTTTTGTTTTTAGGAAGATTTACTGTTGGGAAGATTTGGTTAAGGGAATATTGCAGTCAAAGCTGTGGAAGATTAACCTCCACCCATGTGTGAGGTAGTACACTGTGGTCAAAAGACTAAAGAGACCACTTCGTCTTTGGAAATATGTCCTTAAATAGGGCAGAGGGATCTGGAGATAGGAATGAGTCACTGGCAGCAAATGGCACCGGTTTGTGAGGTAAGATCGAGAAGTAGGTCATGGGTTTATTTCTGGGGCGACAGAATGGAAATGTGTTCGATATGTGTAGGACCATGGACAGGTCACCCTTGGAGCACTGCACACACTTCGGATCGGGGAAGGTAAAGAATAGTTACTGGAATTATATCCAAACTGAGATTGAATTCATCAAGTAAGATTGGGCAGTGTTGTCTCATTGAAAAAGAGTGACATGGTCCAGTTACGTTTGATCGAGTAGACATGGAAAAGATGTTTCTGCTTGCGAATGACAGAATCCACTGGATCTGGGGATATAATTGTAATCATTATTAAATCTAATGGGGAATTTGCAGAGGGCGACAAAGTCTTTACCAAAAAGGGGTTTGAATGTAGAACTTACTTCATCAGGAATAATTGAAGCAAATGAGAGATGAATTCAAGGAGGAGCTTGGAATATAAGAAATCGATGAAAACTATGTTGATGGGTTTAGGTTGGGAAGGAAGTCTGTGTAAATCACAAATACTGAGAACCTGTGCTTGTGTCCTGAAACTATGCATCTGTGTTGTTCTGTGACATTTCTATAGGAACAGCAGTGGCAGCAGTAAACAAGGCAGCTCACCCTTACTATTCTTGGAGAAAAGCAGAACCTCTGGCCACACAAAAGGGAAATAGCTCTATTGAGGAGATGGTTCAAACAGTGGCCAACGACTCGATCCGCACAGACAGTGTGCCTTCATTACCTGGTGAGAAAGGTGAATTCTTTAACTAGAAATAATGTTTTGTCCTTACACTGATCTCATGACTTCAGCATGGAAATGTGTCTCTTCAGTTAGATGATTTGAATCAATCAAATCTTTTGCTACGTTAGCACTCCTTCCCTACCCAAAGGATATGTGGGTCATATAGGCACATGTCCTGCACTGATTTATTTCAAGATTCCTTTATTCAGTCATGTGCTTAAGCTATTCAATCCAACTTCCTTGTGTTTCCCTTGGATCTGTGGTTGTGCATAAGGAAACTTAAACAATGTGTGATTCAATATCAAAGTTGTGTTGAATCAATAATTGTAACCCAACTCTGCTCCTTGAGCCGATAATTAATCCAAGGATTCTAGCTCAGCCCTTAACTTCAAGTTCAATTTATAAACCTTTCAGTGAGTAATGCAAAATAACAAAGAACAATGTCAATCATTTATTGTCTCTCCAGACTCTACTTCTGTTCCCACTGAGAACTCCCTTAAGTTCGACGAGTCAATGACTAAAGATCAGATTGAAGAGAAATCATTCCGTTCCTTCTGCCATCAGAAAGCCATCACCACTTTCATATGGGGAAGGAACGCAGCCAGCAGAATGATTCAGATGAGGACATAGTGCGGGACCAATCGGCTTTTCCAATGGATTAGGGTGAGTGGTGGTACCAATTGCTGGGATCTCCGTGCTTGGAATAGTTGCTCCTCTCCATGTTCGATGTACTTTGCCATGAGATTCAGATGGAGAGGACGAGGACCACATTGTGTAACGGGTGTGAGCCAACAGTTGGGCGGGGCCTGTGTTTTTGAAAAAAAAAGCAAGTACCACTCGGTAACAATGTGCCCAGAGTTTATCAATCATGAAGGAGAATAAATATTTCACATTGTCAATCTTTGTGATCGAGTTATCATGTGGTGAAGACAAAGATTAATATTTAATGGTATTCATTGCTCCCCCAATCAGATAAACACAAGGCAAATTTGACTGCGAAGAATGTCCCTGAATTTACACCTTTCTCCTGTCCATTAAAGGTAATAAGATGCAAAAGATGTCCTTGCAGATGAATTTGATTTGAACAAGAGACATTTGTGTAGATAATAAGATGTTTTCTCATTGGAAGGATATGGTTAGTGATATTCTGCACGGATCAATGTTGGAGCCCTATTTATTCACTATTGATAATGAAAGGAAAACCAGATTCAAAATTTGGGGCCACTCTGCAGATTACTGTGATCCCAAGTGTAGGTAGATGGAAGCATAGCATTAGAAAGCAATCTTGATAGATTCAGTAAATGAGAAAAACAACAACAGATGAGTTTGTGTCGGCAAGTGAGAGGTTGGATCAAAATAGGATATTTCTTGATTGTGAAAATAGAGAGAGAGTGATTGATCCAGCTGTATAGTTTATGAAAATGTCACAAACCGGTTCAGAAACGTGACCAAGAGGCCGGTAGAATGTTGACATTGATCACGACAGAAGATGAGATACCAAAGGATTAGAAGTCATGCTTCAGCAAATCCGAACCTAGTTAGACCAAGCTGTCAGGGCTGGGCACCAAGGCTTAAGGAGTATATCACTGAGTGGAAGTGCTGTGTAGATTTACTGAAGTGATATTTGGATTCCAAGGCTTAATTTAAGAAGAAAGATTAAACAGATAAAGTGTTAGAGTCAGAACATTGAGTTGTGATAACGGGGAACACTTTTATACACAGAAATGGATAAAGTTCCACAAACAGCGATTGATTGGAAATCATTTGCAAATTTTAAATCTGAGATTGGTAGATTTGGAATGAAAATGCTGAAGGATTATGGGACAAAGACAGATTTGTCATGATGAGGAAGATTACCATGATTTGGGTGAATGGTGGAATAGGCTCACGGAACTAAATAGCTTCCTCGTGCTCTGATGTTGATGCAACCATGGCACCCTTATTGTCTGCAAGTGCAATTCCTGTTGTGTTTTTGGTTATTTATCAGAACCTGGCAGCAAATTAGTGACTGGAGTCCTGACCAGAAAATTATCACGATGAGGGCCTTCGCCAGTCTTAAAGTGTTTCACAGATGATGAAATGACACAGCCAGCAACTCTCCTTCCATCTCTCCCCCACTCTCTGCCCCCTCTCTTCACCCCTCCCAACCCCCTCCCCCACCCTCTTGCATGCTCCCGGCACCCCCCTCTTAATACCCCACCCCTCTCCACACCCCTCTCTTCCCCCCTCGCCCCCTTTTCGCCCCCTCTCCTCCCCTCACCTCCCCTTCGCATCCCCTCTCTAACCCCCCTCTTGCCTCCCCTCTCGCCCCCCTCTCGCTCCCCTCTCGCCCCGCCTCGGCCCCCTCGCACCCCCCTCATCCCCCCTCGCCTCCCCTCTCGCCTCCTCTCGCGTCCCCTTGCCCCCCCCTCTCGCACCCCCTCCGGACCCCCAGGCCATCCATTAACCCCCCTCACCCCCTTCTCACGCCTTCTCCCCCTTCCCCACTCCCTCCCACCCCATTGCCCCCCTTTCATCGCCCCCCTCTTGTCACCCCCCTCTTGCTGCCAACCTCTCGCCCCCCCGCACCCCCTCGCACCAATTCTCCCACCTCCCTCTACCCCCTCCCTCTACCCCCTCCCTCTATCCCCCTACTCCCTCCCTGTAACCCACTCCCTCTACCCCCACTACCTGCCCTCCCTCTACCCCCCACGCTCTCCCCCCATCCCCCTCTACCCTCCTCTTCCTCTACTCCCTCTCCCTCGACCCCCTCCTTCTATCCCCTCCCTCTAACCCCCCTCCCTCTATCCACCCTCCCCATCTCTCTCACTTTCTTTCTTGCCGCTCCCTCACAGCCACTCTGCCACTCTCGCTCTTTCTCGCTCCCTCACTCCCTCGTTCCCACGCTCCCATGCTTCCATGCTCCCACTCTGCCAATCTCGCTCTCTCCTTTCTCTCTCTCGCTCTCTCTCGTATCTGCCCTCTCTCTCTCTCTCTTGCTCTTTCTTGCAGCTCTCTCTTGCGCTCTCTCTTGCTCGTGATCTCTGTCTCAGCCCTCCCTCCCTCTCTCACACCACTCTGTCACTCATCCCTCTGTCTCTCACTCAACCCCTGTTTCTCTCGCCCTCTCGCTCTCCCCATCTCTCTCTCTCACTCCTCTCTCTCGCTCTCCTTTCTCCCGTCTCTCACATCCCCTTTCTCTCCTCTCTCTCCCCATCACTGTCGCCCTCTCTTGCCTCTCCCTCTTTTGCACGTGACCCTCTCTCTCTTTTACACACACTTTCGCCCCTCTCTCTATATATATCTCTCTCATTGTTCCCCCTGTCACCATCACTCACCTCTCTTGCTCTCTCTCTATACTTCTCTATCACCTCTCTATCTCGCTCCTCTCACTCTCTCTCGCTCTCTCTGTCACCCTTCTCTAACCCTTCCCTTGCTCTTTCTCAATCACTCTCTCCCTCACCTTCTCTCCCACACCCTCTCTCCCTCTCTCTTTCCCTCGCTCTCTCACTCTCTCTCTCGTATTTGTCCCCTCCTTCCCTCTTTCTTGCAACACTCTCCCTCTTTCTCTCATTTTCTCTCGCTCGTTCTCTCTCTCACCCACTCTTGGTCACTCTCTCCCTCTCTCTATGACGCCCCCCTCTCTCCATCTCGCTCCTCTCTCTCTCTCCCCACTCTATCCCACTCTCTCCCGTGTCTCTCTCTCTTGCCCCACTCTTTCTTTGGCACATCTCTCTCTCTCACCACCTCTCTCCCTCATTCGCTCTTGCCTCATCGCTCTTGCATCCTCTCTTCCTCTCTCACCCCTCTGTCTCTGCCTCTCTGGGGCTTCCCTCTGTCTCTCGCCTCCTCTCTCTCTTTCACCCCTCTCTCATTGCTTTACCTCTCACTCGCCCCGTCTCTCCATCTCACTATCCCTTCTCTCTCGCTCCGACTATCTCTCGCGGCCTCTCTCTCTCACACTCTCACTTTCCCCCATTCTTTCTTTGTAGCCCTGTCTCTCTATCCTGCCCCCTCCTCTCTCTCTACCAATGGTCTCTCTCTCGACCATCTCTCTCTCTCTCGTGTTCACTCTCTCTCTGTCTCTTACTCTCTCTCTCTTGCCCCCTCTCTCCGTCTCTCTAGCACCTCTCTCTCTCGCCGCCTCGTTCTCTCGCTGTCTCTCCCACGCGCTCGCTCGCTCACTTGCTCGCCGAAATTGTTCATCTCTCTGTGTCTCCTGCTCTCGTTCTGGCTCTCTCTCGCACTCGCCCTCTTCTCACTCGCCCTCTTCTCACTCACCCTCTTCACTCTCGCCCTCCTCTCTCTCACCCCCCTCTCTCTCTCTCGCCCCCCTCCCTCTCAGACTCACCCCTTCCCTCTCGCCCCCCTCTCCCTCAGACTCGCCCTATCTCTCTTGCCCGCCTCCCTCTCACTCTCGGCCGCTCCCTCTCTCTCTCGCCCCACTCCCACTTTCTCTCTCGTCCCTCTCACTCTATCTCTCGGCCTCTCTCTCTCTCGCCCCCTCCCTCTCTCTCTCACCCCCCTCTCTTCCCCCCTCTCTCTCTCTCGCCCCGTCCCACTCTCTCTCACCCTCTCTCTCTCTCGCCCTCCTCGGTCTCTCTCTCTCGCCCCCTACCTCGCTCTCTCGTCCCTCTAACTCTATCACTCGCCCCTCCCTCTCTCTCTCACCCCTCCCTCTATCTCTCTCTCTCTACCCCTCCCTCTCTCTCTCTCTCTCTCGACCCCTCCCTCTCTCGCCCCCTTCTTCTCTCTCTCATCCCTCTCTCTCTCTAGCCCGCTCCCTCTCTCTCACCCCTGCCTCTCCCTCTCTCTCCCCCTCCCTCTCTCGCGCCCTCCCTCTCTCTTGTCCCTCTCTCTCTCTCGCACCCTCCCTCTCTTGCCCTCTCCCTCTCTCTCGTCCCTCTCTCTCTATCTCGCCCACGCCCTCACTCTCATCCCCCTCCCTCTCTCACTCCCCCGCTCTCTCTCTCTCGCACCCTGCATCTCTCTCTCGCCCCCCCACTCCCTCGCTCGCCCGCCTCTGTCACTCTATCTCTCGCCCCTCCCCCTCTCTCTCTCTCTACCCCTCTCTCTCTTGTCCCCTCCCTCTCTCGCCCCTCCTTCTCTCTCGTCCCTCTCTCTCTCTAGCCCACTCCCTCTCTCTCGCCACCTGCCACTCCCTCTCTCGCCACCTCCCTCTCTTGCCCCCTCCCTCTCTCTCTTCCCTCCCTCTCTCTCGCACCCTCCCTCTCTCTCACACCCTCTCTCTCGCCCCCTCCCTCTCTCTCACCACCTCCCTCTCGCTCGCCCCCTCCCTCTCTCTCTCGCCCCGCCTTCCTCTCTCTCTCGCTCTCTCCCTCCCTCGCTCTCACCCTCTCCCTCTCTTTCTCACCCCTTCCCTCTCTCGCTCTCACCCTCTCCCTCTCTCTCTCACCCCATCCCTCTCACTCTCACCCCATCCCTCTCTCTCTCATCCCCTTCCTATCTTTCTCTCACCCCCTCCCTCTCTCTCGCCCCCTTGCTCTCTCTCTCTCGCCCTCCTCGTTCTCTCTCCCACGTTCCCCTCCCTCGCTCTCTCGTCCCTCTTACTCTCTCTGGCGCCACTCCCTCTCTCTCTCTCTCTCGCCCCTCCCTCTCTCTCTACCCCTCCCTCTCTTTCATTCCGCTCTCTCACTCGCCCACGCCCTCACTCCCCCTCTCTCTCTCTCTCTTGCACCCTCCCTCTCTCTGTCTCATCCCCTCCCTACCCCGCTTTCTCCCCCACCCTCTCTCTCATCCCTCTCTCTCTCGCCCACGCCATCTCTCTCATTCCCCTTCCTCTCTCACTCCACCCTCCCTCTCTCTCTCGCACCCTCCGTCTCTCTGTCTCATCCCCTCCATCTCTCGCTGGTCCACTCCTCTCCCCCTATATCACCCACATCTCTCTTGGCGCGCCCCTCGCCCCTCTCTCTCGCTCTCTCGCCCCCCTCCATCTCTCGTCCCCGTCCCTCTCTATCTCGCCCCATCCCTCTCTCTCTCTCGCACACTCCATCTCTCTCTCGCCCGCCCACCCTCTCTCTCTCTTAGCCCCCGTCTCTCTCTCTCTACCCCTCACTCTCTCTCTCTCTCTCTCTCGACCCCTCCCTCTCTCGCCCCCTTCTTCTCTCTCTCATCCCTCTCTCTCTCTAGCCCGCTCCCTCTCTCTCGCCCCGCCTCTCCCTCTCTCTCCCCCTCCCTCTCTCGCCCCCTCCCTCTCTCTCGTCCCTCTCTCTCTCTCGCACCCTCCCTCTCTTGCCCTCTCCCTCTCTCTCGTCCCTCTCTCTCTATCTCGCCCACGCCCTCACTCTCATCCCCCTCCCTCTCTCACTCCCCCGCTCTCTCTCTCTCGCACCCTGCATCTCTCTCTCGCCCCCCCCACTCCCTCGCTCGCCCGCCTCTGTCACTCTATCTCTCGCCCCTCCCCCTCTCTCTCTCTCTACCCCTCTCTCTCTCGTCCCCTCCCTCTCTCGCCCCCTCCTTCTCTCTCGTCCCTCTCTCTCTCTAGCCCACTCCCTCTCTCTCGCCACCTGCCACTCCCTCTCTCGCCACCTCCCTCTCTTGCCCCCTCCCTCTCTCTCTTCCCTCCCTCTCTCTCGCACCCTCCCTCTCTCTCACACCGTCTCTCTCTCGCCCCCTCCCTCTCTCTCACCACCTCCCTCTCGCTCGCCCCCTCCCTCTCTCTCTCGCCCCGCCTTCCTCTCTCTCTCGCTCTCTCCCTCCCTCGCTCTCACCCTCTCCCTCTCTTTCTCACCCCTTCCCTCTCTCGCTCTCACCCTCTCCCTCTCTCTCTCACCCCATCCCTCTCACTCTCACCCCATCCCTCTCTCTCTCATCCCCTTCCTATCTTTCTCTCACCCCCTCCCTCTCTCTCGCCCCCTTGCTCTCTCTCTCTCCCCCTTCTCGTTCTCTCTCTCACGTTCCCCTCCCTCGCTCTCTCGTCCCTCTTACTCTCTCTGGCGCCACTCCCTCTCTCTCTCTCTCTCGCCCCTCCCTCTCTCTCTACCCCTCCCTCTCTTTCATTCCGCTCTCTCACTCGCCCACGCCCTCACTCCCCCTCTCTCTCTCTCTCTTGCACCCTCCCTCTCTCTGTCTCATCCCCTCCCTACCCCGCTTTCTCCCCCACCCTCTCTCTCATCCCTCTCTCTCTCGCCCACGCCATCTCTCTCATTCCCCTTCCTCTCTCACTCCACCCTCCCTCTCTCTCTCGCACCCTCCGTCTCTCTGTCTCATCCCCTCCATCTCTCGCTGGTCCACTCCTCTCCCCCTATATCACCCACATCTCTCTTGGCGCGCCCCTCGCCCCTCTCTCTCGCTCTCTCGCCCCCCTCCATCTCTCGTCCCCGTCCCTCTCTATCTCGCCCCATCCCTCTCTCTCTCTCGCACACTCCATCTCTCTCTCGCCCGCCCACCCTCTCTCTCTCTTAGCCCCCGTCTCTCTCTCTCTACCCCTCACTCTCTCTCTCTCTCTCTCGACCCCTCCCTCTCTCGCCCCCTTCTTCTCTCTCTCATCCCTCTCTCTCTCTAGCCCGCTCCCTCTCTCTCGCCCCGCCTCTCCCTCTCTCTCCCCCTCCCTCTCTCGCCCCCTCCCTCTCTCTCGTCCCTCTCTCTCTCTCGCACCCTCCCTCTCTTGCCCTCTCCCTCTCTCTCGTCCCTCTCTCTCTATCTCGCCCACGCCCTCACTCTCATCCCCCTCCCTCTCTCACTCCCCCGCTCTCTCTCTCTCGCACCCTGCATCTCTCTCTCGCCCCCCCCACTCCCTCGCTCGCCCGCCTCTGTCACTCTATCTCTCGCCCCTCCCCCTCTCTCTCTCTCTACCCCTCTCTCTCTCGTCCCCTCCCTCTCTCGCCCCCTCCTTCTCTCTCGTCCCTCTCTCTCTCTAGCCCACTCCCTCTCTCTCGCCACCTGCCACTCCCTCTCTCGCCACCTCCCTCTCTTGCCCCCTCCCTCTCTCTCTTCCCTCCCTCTCTCTCGCACCCTCCCTCTCTCTCACACCGTCTCTCTCTCGCCCCCTCCCTCTCTCTCACCACCTCCCTCTCGCTCGCCCCCTCCCTCTCTCTCTCGCCCCGCCTTCCTCTCTCTCTCGCTCTCTCCCTCCCTCGCTCTCACCCTCTCCCTCTCTTTCTCACCCCTTCCCTCTCTCGCTCTCACCCTCTCCCTCTCTCTCTCACCCCATCCCTCTCACTCTCACCCCATCCCTCTCTCTCTCATC
This sequence comes from Chiloscyllium punctatum, assembly GCF_047496795.1. Lineage (NCBI taxonomy): Eukaryota > Metazoa > Chordata > Chondrichthyes > Orectolobiformes > Hemiscylliidae > Chiloscyllium > Chiloscyllium punctatum. The sequence goes on along the minus strand of NC_092744.1, from coordinate 129,906,118 downwards.
CCCTTCCTATCTTTCTCTCACCCCCTCCCTCTCTCTCGCCCCCTTGCTCTCTCTCTCTCCCCCTTCTCGTTCTCTCTCTCACGTTCCCCTCCCTCGCTCTCTCGTCCCTCTTACTCTCTCTGGCGCCACTCCCTCTCTCTCTCTCTCTCGCCCCTCCCTCTCTCTCTCCCCCTCCCTCTCTTTCATTCCGCTCTCTCACTCGCCCACGCCCTCACTCCCCCTCTCTCTCTCTCTTGCACCCTCCCTCTCTCTGTCTCATCCCCTCCCTACCCCGCTTTCGCCCCCACCCTCTCTCTCATCCCTCTCTCTCTCGCCCACGCCATCTCTCTCATTCCCCTTCCTCTCTCACTCCACCCTCCCTCTCTCTCTCGCACCCTCCCTCTCTCTGTCTCATCCCCTCCATCTCTCGCTGGTCCACTCCTCTCCCCCTATATCACCCACATCTCTCTTGGCGCCCCCCTCGCCCCTCTCTCTCGCTCTCTCGCCCCCCTCCATCTCTCGTCCCCGTCCCTCTCTATCTCGCCCCATCCCTCTCTCTCTCTCGCACACTCCATCTCTCTCTCGCCCGCCCACCCTCTCTCTCTCTTAGCCCCCGTCTCTCTCTCTCAGCCCCTCCCTCTCTCTCTCACGCACACTCCCTCCCACTCGTCCGCCCACCCTCTCTCTCTCTCTCACCCCCATCTCTCTCTCTCACCCCTCCCTCTCTCTCTTGCCCCTCCCTCTCTCTCTAGCCCCATCCCTCTCTCTCTCTCTCTCTCTCGCACACTCCCTCTCTCTCACCCCATCCCTCTCTCTCTCTCGCACACTCCCTCTCTCTCTCGCCCACCCAACCTCTCTCTCTCACCCCCCTCTCTCACTCTCCCCCTCCCTCCCTCTCTCTCGACACTCCCTCTCTCTCGTTCCCCTTCCTCTCTCTCTCGTGTCCCTCCCTCTCTCTCTCTTGTGCCCCTCCCACTCTCTCTCTCCCCATCCCTCTCTCTCACTCCCTCACCTCTCTCGCCCACGCCCTCTCTTTCTCGTTCCTCTCCCTCTCTGTCACGCCCCCTCCCTATCCCTCTCTCGCCCCTCCCCCTTCCCTCTCTCTCTCTTGACACCTCCCTCTCTCTCTCGATCTCTCCTTCTCTCTCTCTGATCCCCTCCCTCTCTCTCTCACCCCTTCCGCTCTCTCTCACGCCTCCCGCTCTCTCTCTCTCCCTTCCGCTACCTCTTACCCCCTCACGCCCTCTTTCTCGTCCCCTCCCCGACTCTCTCTCGCCCCCTCCCTCTCTCTCTCTCTCTCGCCCTCTCCCTCTCTCTCTCTCTCGTCCCCTTCATCTCCCTCTCTTTCTTGCCCACCTCCCTCTCTCTCTTGTCCATCTCTCTCTCTCGCCTCCGCTCTCTCTGTCACTTGTTCCCCGCCCTCTCTCTCTCATTCCCATCCCTGTCTCTCGTCCGCTTCCGTCTCTTTCTTATCCTCCTCCCACTCTCTCTCTCTCGCCCCCTCCCTCGCTCTCTCGCCCCCTCCCTCTCTCTCGCACCTGATCTCTCTCTCACCTGCCCCACTCTCTCTCGCCCCGCTCCCACTCTCTCTCTCTTGCACCAGATCTCTCTCTCGTCCCCTCCCTCTCTCTCGCCCCGCTCCCTCTCTCTCGCGCCGCTTCCCTCTCTCTCTCGTCCCCTCCATTTCTCTCTCGTCGCCACTCCTCTCTCTCTCTCGTCCCTTCCCGCTCTTGCTCTCAACCTTTCACTCTCTCTCTCACCCCATCGCTCTCTCTCTCACTCGTCCCGACCCTCTTTCTCTCTCTCGTCCCTGCCTCTCTCTCTCTTGCCCCCCTCGGTCTCTCTCTCTATCGCCCCCCTCCCCCTCTCTCCCGTCCCACTCACTCTATCTCTCGCCCCACTCTCTGTCGCCCACGACCTCTCTCTGTCGTCCCTCTCCCTCTCTGTCCCGTCCCCCTCCCTCTCTTTCTCTCGTCCTCTCCCTCTCTCTCTCTCGCCCCTCCCTCTCTCTCTACCCCTCCCTCTCTTTCATTCCGCTCTCTTACTCGCCCACGCCCTCACTCCCCCTCTCGCTCTCTCTCTTGCACCCTCCCTCTCTCTGTCTCATCCCCTCCCTACCCCTCTCTCGCCCACACCGTCTCTCTCATCCCTCTCTCTCTCGCCCACGCCATCTCTCTCATTCCCCTTCCTCTCTCACTCCACCCTCCCTCTCTCTCTCGCACCCTCCCTCTCTCTGTCTCATCCCCTCCATCTCTCGCTGGTCCACTCCTCTCCCCCTATATCACCCACATCTCTCTTGGCGCCCCCCTCGCCCCTCTCTCTCGCTCTCTCGCCCCCCTCCATCTCTCGTCCCCGTCCCTCTCTATCTCGCCCCATCCCTCTCTCTCTCTCGCACACTCCATCTCTCTCTCGCCCGCCCACCCTCTCTCTCTCTTACCCCGTCTCTCTCTCTCACCCACTCCCTCTCTCTCTCTCGCACACTCCCTCCCACTCGCCCGCCCACCCTCTCTCTCTCTCAACCCCGACTCTCTCTGTCACCCCTCCCTCTCTCTCTTGCCCCTCCCTCTCTCTCTAGCCCCATCCCTCTCTCTCTCTCTCTCTCTCTCGCACACTCCCTCTCTCTCTCCCCATCCCTCTCTCTCTCTCGCACACTCCCTCTCTCTCTCGCCCGCCCAACCTCTCTCTCTCACCCCCCTCTCTCACTCTCCCCCTCCCTCCCTCTCTCTCGACACTCCCTCTCTCTCGTTCCCCTTCCTCTCTCTCTCGTGCCCCTCCCTCTCTCTCTCTTGTGCCCCTCCCACTCTCTCTCTCCCCATCCCTCTCTCTCACTCCCTCACCTCTCTCGCCCACGCCCTCTCTTTCTCGTTCCTCTCCCTCTCTGTCACGCCCCCTCCCTATCCCTCTCTCGCCCCTCCCCCTTCCCTCTCTCTCTCTTGACCCCTCCCTCTCTCTCTCGATCTCTCCTTCTCACTCTCTGATCCCCTCCCTCTCTCTCTCACCCCTTCCGCTCTCTCTCACGCCTCCCGCTCTCTCTCTCTCCCTTCCGCTACCTCTTACCCCCTCACGCCCTCTTTCTCGTCCCCTCCCCGACTCTCTCTCGCCCCCTCCCTCTCTCTCTCTCTCTCTCGCCCTCTCCCTCTCTCTCTCTCTCGTCCCCTTCATCTCCCTCTCTTTCTTGCCCACCTCCCTCTCTCTCTTGTCCCTCTCTCTCTCTCGCCCCCGCTCTCTCTGTCACTTGTTCCCCGCCCTCTCTCTCTCATTCCCATCCCTGTCTCTCGTCCGCTTCCGTCTCTTTCTTATCCTCCTCCCACTCTCTCTCTCTCGCCCCTCCCCCGCTCTCTCGCCCCTCTCCCTCTCTCTCGCACGTGATCTCTCTCTCGCCTGCCCCACTCTCTCTCGCCCCGCTCCCTCTCTCTCTCTCTCGCACCAGCTCTCTCTCTCGCCCCCTCCCTCTCTCTCGCCCCGCTCCCTCTCTCTCGTCCCCTCCATTTCTCTCTCGTCGCCACTCCTCTCTCTCTCTCGTCCCTTCCCACTCTTGCTCTCAACCTTTCACTCTCTCTCTCTCACCCCATCGCTCTCTCTCTCACTCGCCCCGACCCTCTTTCTCTCTCTCGTCCCTGCCTCTCTCTCTCTCTCTTGCCCCCCTCGGTCTCTCTCTCTCGCCCCCCTCCCCCTCTCTCTCGTCCCTCTCACTCTATCTCTCGCCCCTCTCTCTGTCGCCCACGACTTCTCTCTGTCGTCCCTCTCCCTCTCTGTCCCGTCCCCCTCCCTCTCTTTCTCTCGTCCCCTTCCCTCTCTCTCTTGCCCCCTCCCTCTCTCTCTCGCCTCCTCCCTCTCTCTCTCACCCCTCCCTCTCTCTCTCGCCCCTCCCTCTCTCACCCCCTGTCTCTCGTCCCTCTCACACTCTCTCTCGCTCCCTACCTCTCTCTCTCGTCCCTATCACTCTCTCTCTCGCACCCTCCCACTCTCTCTCGTCCCCCTCTCTCTCTCTCTAGCCCCCTACCCTCTCTCTCTCTCTTCCCCCTCCCACTTTCTCTCTCGTCCGCCACCCCTCTCTCTCTCGTCCCCTCTCTCTCTTTCTCGCCCCACTTCCATCCTCTTTCGCCCCCTCCTTCTCTCTCACTCTGTCTCTCTCGCCCCTTCCCTCTCTCTCTCGCCCCTTCTCTCTCTCTCACCCCCTCGCTCTCTCTCTTGCCCCCTTCCTCTCTCTCTCGCCCCCTTCTCTCTCTATCTCCCCTTCCCTCTCTCTCTCGCCCCTTCCCTCTCTCTCTCGCCCCCTTCTCTCTCTCTCTCACTCCCTCGCTCTCACCCTATCCCTCTCTCTCTCACCCCATCCCTCTCACTCTGTCGTCCCCTTCCTCTCTCTCTCTCTCTCACCCCCTCCCTCTCTCTCTACCCCCTGCCTCTCCCTCTGTCGCCCCGCCCTCTCTCGCCCCCTCCCTCTCTCTCGTCCCTCTCTCTCTCTCTCACCTACGCCCTCTCTCTCATCCCCATCCCTCTCTCACTCTCCCTCCCTCTCTCTCTCGCATCCTCCATCTCTCGCTCGCCCCCATCCCTCACTCGCACGCCCCTCTATCTCGTCCCTCTCACTCGCTCTCTCGCCCCCTCCATCTCTCTCTCTCACGCCCCCTCCCTTTTTCTCTCATCGCCCTTCCTCACCCTCTCGCCCCTTCCCGCTCTCGCTCTCACCCTTTCACTCTCTCTTTCTCACCACATCCCTCTCTCTCACTCGCCCTGTCTCCCTCTCTCACTCTCTCTCGTCCCTGCCTCTCTCTAATTCGCCCCCCTCGCTCACTCTCTCTCATCCCCTCCCTTTCTCTCTCGCCCACGCCCTCTCTCTCTCATCCCTCTCCTTTTCTGTCCCATCCCCCTCCCCTCTCTCTCTCTCGTCCTCTTCCCTCTCTCTCTCTCTCGTGAACCTCCCTCTCTCTCTCGCCGCCTCCCTCTCTCTCTCGCCCCCTCCCTCTCTCGCCCCCTGTCTCTCGTCCCTCTCACTCTCTCACTCGCCCCGCTCCCTCTCTCTCTCTCGTCCCTCTCTCTCTCCTTCTCCCCGCCCTCTCTCTAGCCCCCTACCCTCCATCTCTCTCGTCCCCCTCCCACTTTCTCTCTCGTCCACCTCCCCTCTCTATCTCGTGCCCTCTCTCACTTTCTCACCCCACTGCCATTCTCTCTCGCCCCCTCCTTCTGTCTCACTCCCTCTCTCTCTCTTCCCCTTCCCTCTCTATCGCGCCTTCCCCCTCTCTCTCTCCCCCTTCTCTCTCTCTCTCGCCCCCTCGCTCTCCATCTCGCCCCCTTTCCTCTCTCTCTCTTTCTCTCTCCCTCCCTCGCTCTCATCCTATCCCTCTCTCTCACCCCGTCCCTCTCTCTCTCGTCCCCTCCCTCCACCTCACTCGCGCCCTCCCTCTCCCTCTCGTCCCTCTCTCTCTCTCGACCACGCACTCTCGCTCTCATCCCCCTCCCTCTCTCTCTCTCGTCCCCCTCTCTCTCTCTTGTCCCCCTCCCCTTTCTCTCCCGCCCCCTCCATCTTTCTCTCGCCCCTCTTTCACTCTCTCTCGCCCCCTCCCTCTCTCTCTCACACCCTCTCTCTCTCGCCCCCCTCCCTCTCTCTTTTGCCCCCTTCCCTCTCGCTCTCACCCTCTCCCTCTCTCTCTCGCACCATCCCTCTCTCTCTCTCTAACCCCATCCCTCTCTCTCACCCCATCCCCCTCTCTCGCCCCCTCCCTCTCTCTCTCACTCGCACTCTCTCTCGCCCCCTTCCTCTGTCTCTCGCCATCTCTCTCTCTCGCTCTCACCCCATCCCTCTCTCTCTCGCCCCCTCCCTCTCGCTGTCTCACCGCCTCCCTCTCTCTCGCCCCTCTCACTCTCTGTCTCTCGCCTGCCTCGCTCTCTCTCTCTCGCTCGCCTCGCTATCTCTCTCTCTCGCTCCCTCCCTCTCTCTCGTCCCTCTCACTCTCACTCTTGCCGCCTCCCTCTCTCTCTGTCTCGCACCCTCCCTCTCTCTCTACCCCTCCCTCTCCCTCATCCCGCTCTCTCTCTCGCCCACGCCCTCACTCCCCCCTCCCTCTCTCTCTCGCACCCTCCCTCTCTCTGTCTCATCCCCTGCTACCCCTCTCTCGCCCCCACCCTCTCTCTCTCATCCCTCTCTCTCTCTCGCCCACGCCATCTATCTTATCCCCCTTCCTCTCTCACTCCCCCCTCCCTCTCTCTCTCGCACACTCCCTCTCTCTGTCTCATCCCCTCCCTCTCTCGCTGGTCCACTCCTCTCCCCCTATATCATCCACATCTCTCTTGGCGCCCCCCTCGCCCCTCTCCCTCGCCCTCTCGCCCCCCTCCATCTCTTGTCCCCGTCCCTCTCGATCTCACCCCCTCCTCTCTCTCTCTCACACACACTCCATCTCTCTCTCGCCTGCCCACCCGCTCTCTCTCTTACCCCCGTCTCTCTCTCTCACCCCATCCCCCTCTCTCTCTCTCTCTCTCGCACACTCCCTCTCTCTCTCGCCCGCCCAACCTCTCTCTCTCACCCCCCCTCTCTCCCCCTCCCTCCCTCTCTCTCGCCCCTCCCTCTCTCTCATTCCCCTCCCTCTCTCTCGTGCCCCTCCCTCTCTCTCTCTTGTGACCCTCCC